>NC_134269.1:156592058-156904705 GCF_031893055.1 Leptodactylus fuscus
TGGTATACAGTGCCATTGTCTGACTGGGAATTCAAAGAGTATATTGGGAATACAAATACCCTCATTTCTTGCTACTGCCATATAGTGCCAGTTTCTGACTGGTAATTCAAAGAATATATTGGGGTTACGTGCACCCACAATTTTTACTACTGGTATACAGTGCCATTGTCTGACTGGGAATTCAAAGAATATATTGGGGTTATAAATACCCTCATTTCTTGCTACTGCCATATAGTGCCAGTTTCTGACTGGTAATTCAAAGAATATATTGGGGTTACGTGCACCCACAATTTTTACTACTGGTATACAGTGCCATTGTTTGACTGGGAATTCAAAGAGTATATTGGGAATACAAATACCCTCATTTCTTGCTACTGCCATATAGTGCCAGTTTCTGACTGGGAATTCAAAGAATATATTGGGGTTACGTGCACCCACAATTTTTACTACTGGTATACAGTGCCATTGTCTGACTGGGAATTCAAAGAATATATTGGGGTTATAAATACCCTCATTTCTTGCTACTGCCATATAGTGCCAGTTTCTGACTGGTAATTCAAAGAATATATTGGGGTTACGTGCACCCACAATTTTTACTACTGGTATACAGTGCCATTGTCTGACTGGGAATTCAAAGAGTATATTGGGAATACAAATACCCTCATTTCTTGCTACTGCCATATAGTGCCAGTTTCTGACTGGTAATTCAAAGAATATATTGGGGTTACGTGCACCCACAATTTTTACTACTGGTATACAGTGCCATTGTCTGACTGGGAATTCAAAGAATATATTGGGGTTATAAATACCCTCATTTCTTGCTACTGCCATATAGTGCCAGTTTCTGACTGGTAATTCAAAGAATATATTGGGGTTACGTGCACCCACAATTTTTACTACTGGTATACAGTGCCATTGTCTGACTGGGAATTCAAAGAGTATATTGGGAATACAAATACCCTCATTTCTTGCTACTGCCATATAGTGCCAGTTTCTGACTGGTAATTCAAAGAATATATTGGGGTTACGTGCACCCACAATTTTTACTACTGGTATACAGTGCCATTGTCTGACTGGGAATTCAAAGAATATATTGGGGTTATAAATACCCTCATTTCTTGCTACTGCCATATAGTGCCAGTTTCTGACTGGTAATTCAAAGAATATATTGGGGTTACGTGCACCCACAATTTTTACTACTGGTATACAGTGCCATTGTCTGACTGGGA
Source organism: Leptodactylus fuscus (assembly GCF_031893055.1). NCBI lineage: Eukaryota > Metazoa > Chordata > Amphibia > Anura > Leptodactylidae > Leptodactylus > Leptodactylus fuscus. The sequence goes on from NC_134269.1 coordinate 156,593,288, forward strand.
ATTCAAAGAGTATATTGGGAATACAAATACCCTCATTTCTTGCTACTGCCATATAGTGCCAGTTTCTGACTGGTAATTCAAAGAATATATTGGGGTTACGTGCACCCACAATTTTTACTACTGGTATACAGTGCCATTGTCTGACTGGGAATTCAAAGAATATATTGGGGTTATAAATACCCTCATTTCTTGCTACTGCCATATAGTGCCAGTTTCTGACTGGTAATTCAAAGAATATATTGGGGTTACGTGCACCCACAATTTTTACTACTGGTATACAGTGCCATTGTTTGACTGGGAATTCAAAGAGTATATTGGGAATACAAATACCCTCATTTCTTGCTACTGCCATATAGTGCCAGTTTCTGACTGGGAATTCAAAGAATATATTGGGGTTACGTGCACCCACAATTTTTACTACTGGTATACAGTGCCATTGTCTGACTGGGAATTCAAAGAATATATTGGGGTTATAAATACCCTCATTTCTTGCTACTGCCATATAGTGCCAGTTTCTGACTGGTAATTCAAAGAATATATTGGGGTTACGTGCACCCACAATTTTTACTACTGGTATACAGTGCCATTGTCTGACTGGGAATTCAAAGAGTATATTGGGAATACAAATACCCTCATTTCTTGCTACTGCCATATAGTGCCAGTTTCTGACTGGGAATTCAAAGAATATATTGGGGTTACGTGCACCCACAATTTTTACTACTGGTATACAGTGCCATTGTCTGACTGGGAATTCAAAGAATATATTGGGGTTATAAATACCCTCATTTCTTGCTACTGCCATATAGTGCCAGTTTCTGACTGGTAATTCAAAGAATATATTGGGGTTACGTGCACCCACAATTTTTACTACTGGTATACAGTGCCATTGTCTGACTGGGAATTCAAAGAGTATATTGGGAATACAAATACCCTCATTTCTTGCTACTGCCATATAGTGCCAGTTTCTGACTGGGAATTCAAAGAATATATTGGGGTTACGTGCACCCACAATTTTTACTACTGGTATACAGTGCCATTGTCTGACTGGGAATTCAAAGAATATATTGGGGTTATAAATACCCTCATTTCTTGCTACTGCCATATAGTGCCAGTTTCTGACTGGTAATTCAAAGAATATATTGGGGTTACATGCACCCACAATTTTTACTACTGGTATACAGTGCCATTGTCTGACTGGGAATTCAAAGAGTATATTGGGAATACAAATACCCTCATTTCTTGCTACTGCCATATAGTGCCAGTTTCTGACTGGGAATTCAAAGAATATATTGGGGTTACGTGCACCCACAATTTTTACTACTGGTATACAGTGCCATTGTCTGACTGGGAATTCAAAGAATATATTGGGGTTATAAATACCCTCATTTCTTGCTACTGCCATATAGTGCCAGTTTCTGACTGGTAATTCAAAGAATATATTGGGGTTACGTGCACCCACAATTTTTACTACTGGTATACAGTGCCATTGTCTGACTGGGAATTCAAAGAGTATATTGGGAATACAAATACCCTCATTTCTTGCTACTGCCATATAGTGCCAGTTTCTGACTGGGAATTCAAAGAATATATTGGGGTTACGTGCACCCACAATTTTTACTACTGGTATACAGTGCCATTGTCTGACTGGGAATTCAAAGAATATATTGGGGTTATAAATACCCTCATTTCTTGCTACTGCCATATAGTGCCAGTTTCTGACTGGTAATTCAAAGAATATATTGGGGTTACGTGCACCCACAATTTTTACTACTGGTATACAGTGCCATTGTCTGACTGGGAATTCAAAGAGTATATTGGGAATACAAATACCCTCATTTCTTGCTACTGCCATATAGTGCCAGTTTCTGACTGGTAATTCAAAGAATATATTGGGGTTACGTGCACCCACAATTTTTACTACTGGTATACAGTGCCATTGTCTGACTGGGAATTCAAAGAATATATTGGGGTTATAAATACCCTCATTTCTTGCTACTGCCATATAGTGCCAGTTTCTGACTGGTAATTCAAAGAATATATTGGGGTTACGTGCACCCACAATTTTTACTACTGGTATACAGTGCCATTGTCTGACTGGGAATTCAAAGAGTATATTGGGAATACAAATACCCTCATTTCTTGCTACTGCCATATAGTGCCAGTTTCTGACTGGTAATTCAAAGAATATATTGGGGTTACGTGCACCCACAATTTTTACTACTGGTATACAGTGCCATTGTCTGACTGGGAATTCAAAGAGTATATTGGGAATACAAATACCCTCATTTCTTGCTACTGCCATATAGTGCCAGTGTCTGACTGGGAATTCAAAGAATATATTGGGGTTACGTGCACCCACAATTTTTACTACTGGTATACAGTGCCAATTTCTAACTAGGAATTCAAAATGCGCAAGGCTCCCGGAAAGGGACGTGGACGAGGCCGTGGGCGAGGTCGGGGGAATGGTTCTGGGGAGCAAGGTAGCAGTGAAGCCACAGGGCGTCCCGTGCCTACTCCTGTGGGGCAGCAAGCATTGCGCCACTCCACAGTGCCAGGGTTGCTTGCCACATTAACTAAACTGCAGGGTACAAACCTTAGTAGGCCCGAGAACCAGGAACAGGTCTTGCAATGGCTGTCAGAGAACGCTTACAGCACATTGTCCAGCAGCCAGTCAGACTCTGCCTCCTCTCCTCCTATTACCCAACAGTCTTGTCTTCCTTCCTCCCAAAATTCCGAAGCTTTACAGAACAATAACCCAAACTGTCCCTGCTCCCCAGAGCTGTTCTCCGCTCCTTTCATTGTCCCTCAACCTGCCTCTCCACGTCACGATTCCACGAACCTAACAGAGGAGCATCTGTGTCCAGATGCTCAAACACTAGAGTCTCCTCCATCTCCGTTCGATTTGGTGGTGGATGACCAGCAACCCACCCTCATCGACGATGATGTGACGCAGTTGCCGTCAGGGCATCCAGTTGACCGGCGCATTGTGCGGGAGGAGGAGATGAGACAGGAGTTGGAAGAGGAAGTGGTGGATGATGAGGACACTGACCCGACCTGGACAGGGGGGATGTCAAGCGGGGAAAGTAGTGTGGATGTTGAGGCAGGTGCAGCACCAAAAAGGGTAGCTAGAGGCAGAGGCAGAGGTCAGCAGCTTAGGCGAAGCCAGGCCACACCCGGAATCTCCCAAGATGTTCCAGTTCGTACCCAGCCCCGAAAAACTCCCACCTCGAGGGCACGTTTCTCGAAGGTGTGGAGTTTTTTCAAGGAATGCGCCGAGGACAGATATAGTGTTGTCTGCACAATTTGCCTCTCGAAATTGATTAGGGGCTCTGAGAAGAGCAACCTGTCCACCACTTCAATGCGCCGTCATTTGGAATCCAAGCACTGGAATCAGTGGCAGGCAGCAACGGCAGGACAAAGGCCGCCTGCCGTTCACGCCACTGCCACTGCCTCTGCCACTGCCACTGCTGACTGTGCTGGCGATGCACTCCAGAGGACGAGCCAGGACACCACTTCATCTGCCTCCGCCACTTTGTTGACTTCTACCTCATCCTCCCCTGGTCCTGTCTTATCTCCTTCTCCTGCACCATCAAAGGCACCATCAGGCGTTTCTTTACAACAACCCACCATCTCTCAGACATTGGAGCGGCGGCAGAAATACACTGCTAACCACCCACACACGCAAGCCTTGAACGCCAACATCGCTAAACTGCTGGCCCAGGAGATGTTGGCGTTCCGGCTTGTTGAAACTCCCGCCTTCCTGGACCTGATGGCAACTGCGGCACCTCGCTATGCCGTCCCTAGCCGTCACTACTTCTCCCGGTGTGCCGTCCCCGCCTTGCACCAGCACGTGTCACTCAACATCAGGCGGGCCCTTAGTTCCGCGCTTTGCACAAAGGTCCACTTGACCACCGACGCGTGGACAAGTGCATGCGGACAGGGACGCTACATTTCACTGACGGCACACTGGGTGAATGTAGTTGAGGCTGGGACTGCTTCCCAAACTGGCCCGGTGTACCTCGTCTCCCCGCCTAACATTCCTGGCAGGGACACGAGAAGAACACCCCCCTCCTCCTCCTCCTCTACCGCCTCCTCCTCCGCCACCGCCTCCTCCTCCGCCACCGCCTCCTCCTCCGCTGTTAGATTGACCCCAGCTACGAGTTGGAAACGTTGCAGCACTGGCGTTGGTAGACGTCAGCAGGCTGTGCTGAAGCTGATCAGCTTGGGGGACAGACAGCACACTGCCTCCGAGGTGAGGGATGCCCTCCTCGATGAGACGGCAATATGGTTTGAGCCGCTGCACCTGGGCCCAGGCATGGTCGTTTGTGATAACGGCCGGAACCTGGTAGCAGCTCTGGAGCTTGCCGGACTCCAACATGTTCCATGCCTGGCCCACGTCTTCAACCTAGTGGTGCAACGTTTCCTAAAGAGCTACCCCAATGTTCCAGAGCTACTGGTGAAAGTGCGGCGCATGTGCGCCCACTTTCGCAAGTCGACAGTAGCCGCTGCTAGCTTAAAATCTCTCCAGCAACGCCTGCATGTGCCACAACACCGGCTTTTGTGCGACGTCCCCACACGCTGGAACTCAACGTTTCAGATGTTGAATAGAGTGGTTGAGCAGCAGAGACCTTTGATGGAATACCAGCTACAAAACCCTAGGGTGCCACAAAGTCAGCTGCCTCAGTTTCACATCCATGAGTGGCCATGGATGAGAGACCTTTGTGACATCCTACGGGTCTTTGAGGAGTCCACAAGGAGGGTGAGCTCTGAGGATGCGATGGTGAGCCTTACAATCCCGCTCTTGTGTGTTCTGAGAGAATCCCTGATTGACATCAGGGATAACTCAGATCACACAGAGGAGTTAGGGATAGCATCCGATCCGTCACAGCTGGAGAGTAGGTCCACACATCTGTCCGCTTCACTGCGTTTAATGGAGGAGGAGGAGGAGGAGGAAGAAGAGTTGTCCGATGATGTGATGGTGATACAGGAGGCTTCCGGGCAACTTCGAATCGTCCCATTGTTGCAGCGCGGATGGGTAGACATGGAGGATGAGGAGGAAATGGAGATTGAACTTTCCGGTGGGGCCAGAGGAGTCATGCCAACTAACACTGTGGCAGACATGGCTGAGTTCATGTTGGGGTGCTTTACAACCGACAAGCGTATTGTCAAAATCATGGAGGACAACCAGTACTGGATCTTTGCTATCCTTGACCCCCGGTATAAAAACAACATCTCGTCTTTTATTCCGGTAGAGGGGAGGGCCAATCGCATCAATGCTTGCCACAGGCAATTGGTGCAGAATATGATGGAGATGTTTCCAGCATGTGACGTTGGCGGCAGGGAGGGCAGTTCCTCCAGTAGGCAACCAAGTTCTCACCGGTCCACACAAACGAGGGGCACACTGTCTAAGGTCTGGGACACCTTGATGGCACCCCCTCGCCAAAGTGCCGCCACGGAGGGTCCTAGTGTCACCAGGCGTGAGAAGTATAGGCGCATGTTGCGGGAATACCTTTCCGACCACAGCCCTGTCCTCTCCGACCCCTCTGCGCCCTACACGTATTGGGTGTCGAAGTTGGACCTGTGGCTTGAACTTGCCCTATATGCCTTGGAGGTGCTGTCCTGTCCTGCCGCCAGCGTCCTATCTGAGAGGGTGTTCAGTGCAGCCGGTGGCATCATCACTGACAAGCGCACCCGTCTGTCAGCTGAGAGTGCCGACCGGCTCACTTTGATAAAAATGAACCACCACTGGATAGAGCCTTCATTTTTGTGCCCACCTGTGTAAAGCACCCCAACATGAAACTCCATGTCTGTACTCAACCTCTCCAATTCCTCCGCATCCTCATACTCATCCACCATAAGCGTTGCACAATTCTGCTAATACTAGGCTCCCTCCAACATGATTTCCCCCAACTCTGCTGGTTAGAGGCTCCCTCCACCCTGATTTCCACCAACTCTGCTGGTTAGAGGCTCCCTCCACCCTGCTTTCCCACAACTCTGCTGGTTAGAGGCTCCTTCCACCATGAATTTGCCCAAACTGGGCTGTTTAGAGGCTCCCTCCACCATGAATTGGTCCAAACTGGGCTGGTTAGAGGCTCCCTCCACCATTAATTGGTCCAAACTGGGCTGGTTAGAGGCTCCCTCCACCATGAATTTGCCCAAACTGGGCTGTTTAGAGGCTCCCTCCACCATGAATTTGCCCAAACTGGGCTGTTTAGAGGCTCCCTCCACCATGAATTGGTCCAAACTGGGTTTTTTAGAGGCTCCCTCCACCATGAATTGGTCCAAACTGGGCTGGTTAGAGGCTCCCTCCACCATGAATTGGTCCAAACTGGGGTGGTTAGAGGCTCCCTCCACCATTAATTGGTCCAAACTGGGCTGGTTAGAGGCTCCCTCCACCATTAATTGGTCCAAACTGGGCTGGTTAGAGGCTCCCTCCACCATTAATTGGTCCAAACTGGGCTGGTTAGAGGCTCCCTCCACCATGAATTTGCCCAAACTGGGCTGTTTAGAGGCTCCCTCCACCATGAATTTGCCCAAACTGGGCTGGTTAGAGGCTCCCTCCACCATGAATTGGTCCAAACTGGGGTTTTTAGAGGCTCCCTCCACCATGAATTGGTCCAAACTTGGCTGTTTAGAGGCTCCCTCCACCATGAATTGGTCCAAACTGGGGTGGTTAGAGGCTCCCTCCACCATGAATTGGTCCAAACTGGGCTGGTTAGAGGCTCCCTCCACCATTAATTGGTCCAAACTGGGCTGGTTAGAGGCTCCCTCCACCATGAATTGGTCCAAACTGGGTTTTTTAGAGGCTCCCTCCACCATGAATTTGCCCAAACTGGGCTGTTTAGAGGCTCCCTCCACCATGAATTGGTCCAAACTGGGGTGGTTAGAGGCTCCCTCCACCATTAATTGGTCCAAACTGGGCTGGTTAGAGGCTCCCTCCACCATTAATTGGTCCAAACTGGGCTGGTTAGAGGCTCCCTCCACCATGAATTTGCCCAAACTGGGCTGGTTAGAGGCTCCCTCCACCATGAATTGGTCCAAACTGGGTTTTTTAGAGGCTCCCTCCACCATGAATTTGCCCAAACTGGGCTGGTTAGAGGCTCCCTCCACCATGAATTGGTCCAAACTGGGGTTTTTAGAGGCTCCCTCCACCATGAATTTGCCCAAACTCTGCTGGTTAGAGGCTCAATCCACCCTGATTTTCAAAACAAATGTTGGTGCCAACCTCAACTTACTACAAGGGCCAAATTCACTGCTGGTGACAAGCTCTCCTCACTGCAAGTGCCAAATACACATGTTTCAAGGTGTTTTCCTACTGTCAGAGAGGTGGTATTGAGTGTGTAAAGTGTGTAGTTGTTAGGCTGTGATGTTGGGGTAATAGAGGGTCTTTGGTGTCTTAGATGCCCCCAGACATGCTTCCCCTGCTGTCCCAGTGTCATTCCAGAGGTGTTGGCATCATTTCCTGGGGTGTCATAGTGGACTTGGTGACCCTCCAGACACGGATTTGGGTTTCCCCCTTAACGAGTATCTGTTCCCCATAGACTATAATGGGGTTCGAAACCCGTTCGAACACACGAACATTGAGCGGCTGTTCGAATCGAATTTCGAACCTCGAACATTTTAGTGTTCGCTCATCTCTAGATGTGATGTGATGTAATGTGATGGATGGGTAACCAGTGCATTTATGTACCGTTTTGACAGAAAGAATCTGGTGGCCGCATTCAGGACAGATTGCAGAGGGGAGAGTTTAATAAGAGGAAGCCCAAGTAGAAGAAAAAATTGTAATAGTGAAGATGAGAGTAAATCAGAATGAAAATGAGGGTTTTTGATGTTTCCACACTCAGAACAGAGCAAATTCTAGAGATGTTTTTAAAGTGCAGGAGACAAGAATGTGTAAGTGTCCAAATATGTGGTGTGAAGGTGAGATCCGAGTCAACTACAACCACAAGACAGTGGGTGTAATAGTAAGACTAAATACAGAAATGGAGATATCTGGGTTAGGTCGGTTAGTAGATAGAGGGAACACAAGAAGTTCTGTTTTTGAAAGATTCATTTCAGATATAGAGAAGACATGATGTCAGAGACATCAAAGAAACAGTCACTGGTGTCCAGTAGTAGAGAAGGGTGATGTCATGGTATATATAGCTGGGTGTCATCAGGATAAAAGTGGTACTGAAAGCCAAATCTGTTGATGGTTTGTCCAGTAGGGGCTGGATAGAGAAAAAGAGGAGGGGGTCTGCGACCAAGCCCTGGGTGACCCCTACAGCAAGGGGAAGAGGAGAAGAAATAGTACCATTCTATGTAGCCCTGTATGGTTGACTTCTTTATAGCTAATTATTAGCTTCATGTTTGTTAATATCTGTTTGAAGCAGCTCTGCATTGCTTAGATTAGAGTAAATGGTGTCCACATCACTATCATGTACTCAAGCTGCAAAAGATTTGAAGGAACATGACAGTAAATTCATTTGTGTAAATTCTTCTTTTCCTACTGAGTCATTAACTGTAAATGCTATACTATACAAAACAGCACTTATGTGTAAAGAGTAATATTAATAGTAGATTTAATTTCCAGGGACCTATCATACACTGAATTACTGGTGCATGGGTTTGATTCTCTAGAGGTGCACATCACCAGTAAACACAAAAAACCTAATAGAAGTTCAATTACAATGGAATATTACATAAATGGAATGCTACCACTATGTGAGCTACATGTAATGCAAACTATTAGCTGTTATCGTAACACATGAATGACATGCCTTCATATACTTAATGGGGATGAGCATTTTACATTATACAGTAATTGCCTTTGCATATCTTGTACTGATTTTGAGCTACACAATATTTTCTTCTCAATTATACTGTATCTAAAGCAGAATTGTTGGTTTCCTGGCCAAAGCATTGTGTTATATCAGATGACACTGGGATTATCTTATTTATTGTTATTTATTTATTTTATTTATTAAAAAGGTTAAGAAGAATAATACTTTTTCTTGATTGTTAAAAAGGCTATTCCTAAATCACTATGGTATACTATCAGTTTTTGACAGGTGAATATACAACCTGTAAAAAGCATGCCACTACAAAACCAAAGAGCAGTAGTGTTACGTATGGACCGACATGACATGGGGGCATTCAATTCACTCCACTCACTCAATCTTGCACTCACCCTGAACTTAGTCTGCAAATTTAGCATAAGTCGCCACGAACACGGTCCATGCACTCCACATATACGTCACCATCGCTAAAGCAATAAAACTGCCTTGGCAGTATATCTGGTCTTGATGGCAGGAAGAAACATTTGCACCTCTGAACAAACTTCCCCTGGTCCCGGACATTACCTGTACACACACATTCCAATGTACTATACTAATGGCACATGCATAAACTCTATATTCACTAATGATGAATCCCTGAACAATATAATTCAGTAATGATACATAGACAAATGGGCTCCTTTCATCACACCTCCCCATTTAGTTTACATGTTATATAAATGACACGTGTGGGTTCCTTTCATCAGAAATAGAAACATGTTTTCTGTAATGAATCACATATGAGTATCTGGGAATCTGGTGGATGAATGTTGGTTTTCCAAATGCCTGGAAACTCTTCCTACAGCAATGAATAGTGCTCAAGATAAAAGTTGGTGGAAGATGGGTAATGGTATGAAGCCATTTTTCTGAAAGTGAGCTAGAGTCTTTGCTACAGCATATAAAGACAATAGTTTACTTTCAAGCTTGTGGAAAAAGTTTGGGAAAGACCCATTTCTGTTCCGGTCTAACTGTGAATAAAGCATGGTTCATAAAGACACGACTTAGTGACCTTGTGGTCGGTACAGAGCCCACAGAACTGATCTTAAAGCATTATTCCCATTAGGGCAAATTGCAGGCGACATTGGAATAACTTCTTCACTCTCTGACTCATAGGAACAGATTTAAGGGAACAGCTGACCAGTGCTCTACTCTATGAGTCCTGCTCTAGGGGTTGAGATTTGGGAGCAGTTATTTTCTCAGCAGTGTTTTATCACGATAGGAATGACATTGTATCTGAACTGAACACTTTTGAGATAATTTAGAAAGTACAACCAACAGGCAGACTAATCCTGGACAACCTCTTTGACATACAGTTAGGGCCAGAAATATTTGGACAGTGACACAATTTTCGCGAGTTGGGCTCTGCATGCCACCACATTGGTTTTGAAATTAAACCTCTACAACATAATTCAAGTGCTGATTGTAACGTTTAATTTGAAGGGTTGAACAAAAATATCTGATAGAAAATGTAGGAATTGTACACATTTCTTTACAAACACTCCACATTTTAGGAGCTCAAAAGTAATTGGACAAATAAACATAACCCAAACAAAATATATATTTTTTTCAATATTTTGTTGCGAATCCTTTGGAGGCAATCACTGCCTTAAGTCTGGAACCCATAGACATCACCAAACGCTGGGTTTCCTCCTTCTTAATGCTTTGCCAGGCCTTTACAGCCGCAGCCTTCAGGTCTTGCTTGTTTGTGGGTCTTTCCGCCTTAAGTCTGGATTTGAGCAAGTGAAATGCATGCTCAATTGGGTTAAGATCTGGTGAATGACTTGGCCATTGCAGAATGTTCCACTTTTTTGCACTCATGAACTCCTGGGTAGCTTTGGCTGTATGCTTGGGGTCATTGTCCATCTGTACTATGAAGCGCCGTCCGATCAACTTGGCAGCATTTGGCTGAATCTGGGCTGAAAGTATATCCCGGTACACTTCAGAATTCATCCGGCTACTCTTGTCTGCTGTTATGTCATCAATAAACACAAGTGACCCAGTGCCATTGAAAGCCATGCATGCCCATGCCATCACGTTGCCTCCACCATGTTTTACAGAGGATGTGGTGTGCCTTGGATCATGTGCCATTCCCTTTCTTCTCCAAACTTTTTTCTTCCCATCATTCTGGTACAGGTTGATCTTTGTCTCATCTGTCCATAGAATACTTTTCCAGAACTGAGCTGGCTTATTGAGGTGTTTTTCAGCAAATTTAACTCTGGCCTGTCTATTTTTAGAATTGATGAATGGTTTGCATCTAGATGTGAACCCTTTGTATTTACTTTCATGGAGTCTTCTCTTTACTGTTGACTTAGAGACAGATACACCTACTTCACTGAGAGTGTTCTGGACTTCAGTTGATGTTGTGAACGGGTTCTTCTTGACCAAAGAAAGTATGCGACGATCATCCACCACTGTTGTCATCCGTGGACGCCCAGGCCTTTTTGAGTTCCCAAGCTCACCAGTCAATTCCTTTTTTCTTATAATGTACCCGACTGTTGATTTTGCTACTCCAAGCATGTCTGCTATCTCTCTGATGGATTTTTTCTTTTTTTTCAGCCTCAGGATTTTCTGCTTCACCTCAATTGAGAGTTCCTTTGACCGCATGTTGTCTGGTCACAGCAACAGCTTCCAAATGCAAAACCACACACCTGGAATCAACCCCAGACCTTTTAACTACTTCATTGATTACAGGTTTACGAGGGAGACGCCTTCAGAGTTAATTGCAGCCCTTAGAGTCCATTGTCCAATTACTTTTGGTCCCTTGAAAAAGAGGAGGCTATGCATTACAGAGCTATGATTCCTAAACCCTTTCTCCGATTTGGATGTGGAAACTCTCATATTGCAGCTGGGAGTGTGCACTTTCAGCCCATATTATATATATAATTGTATTTCTGAACATGTTTTAGTAAACAGCTAAAATAACAAAACTTGTGTCACTGTCCAAATATTTCTGGCCCTAACTGTATAATTGGTTAATTCCATTTTTTGCCTGCTTGCTCAACCTACTTGTTGGTTCAATCAGATCATAAAATGTTACAGTATATTGGATCTGGTTAACAGTTCACTAATGAAACTTTTCTTCTTTCAGTTCTGACAGTTTCAGACAAGTCATAAAAACAATTAAAATGCAGTGGTTCTACCATTTATCATTGCTGCAGAAAATAATACATCTGAAATCCTATGAACCCATTTAATTTACCACCAAACAATTAGGTCCCCATCAAGATTATTGTGAGATGAGAATGAAAACATTTAATTGAAGTTTTGCTGGATACAGTGTCATATAATGTATGTTGATTTAGATTTGTTCTGTCAAGATAGTGAAAAATATATGCAATCTATTGTAGAGTGGGACAGCATCGTAATCCTGTAGAAGCTGAGATGCAATGGAAATGATACTAAAATGATACTGAACTGATATAGCTTTGTCCTTATTTTTGTTCCATGCAGGAGTTTTGAAGACATAGATGTGCTTTCTAGAAACAAATACATTACATTTGAGTGAAGGTTTTGTACAAAATATCACTTAATGGGGAGATTTATCATGATTGGAATCAGTTTTCCTAGCTGCTCTTCACTGCCACCACCAATAATAGGTTAGGGTCCTGAAATGGGACCCCAACATCTTTCAAATTCACAAAACCCTGAATGTGTTTTCTACACCAGACAACTCTTTTAAATTAAGTTGTTTGAAAGTGAAAAGGGGTCAACACACATTAAAATCACTTGTTTTCATCTTGCTTAATACAAATCTGCAAATAGCAGCAACACGCAGACTCTAAATCACCAATAAACTTTCAATGGCTGTCACGCTTGTTCAGCTGATAGTTGTCTTTCCAGACTTTTCCATACACAGCAGAAGAAAACATCAGAAGCTATCTTATTACAATAATCTCCATTATTTTGCAATTAATTAATTAAAATTATTTTATTTAAATAGTACCAACATATGCTACAGAACTATACAGATTATAGATAATGGGGCCAATTTATTAAGATCAGAGTTTTTTGCTGCAGTCTTACTCCACCTTTGCATAGCACAATATGCACCAGTACTATTAAAAGGCTATGGTCCCTTAATAATGTTGGTGTATGACTGGGAGGTCCCATGTGCTAGAAATGAAATATACACCAGTCAGGGTTTAGATTGGATTTCTAGTGTAACTCATGTCAATTTTCTTGTGGGAGTTATAGTAAATCTTAGGACAGAGACATCCCTCCTCTGGCCCACCTAGATTCCCTCTTCACCCATTTATTTTTAAGCGGTAGGCAGGTCACAATACAGAAAAAAATGGGAATTTTTGAGCAAAAATCCATGTACATGCAACAAAAAAATATGACATTTTATGTCTTGTTTTCCAGAAAACCAGGGTGCAAGGCATAATAAATGGACTCCAATGTTCTAATATGTAATCAAATAAAAGTATAAAAAATATAAAAAGTATAAAAATCCATTTATTATGTGCTGATGTAATGTCCCTGTCAATCTATCATGGGTTCTGCTTGCAATGTCGGAGACATTGTGCATAAAAGGGAGGCCCCAGTGGCGAAGCACATCTGGGCCAAACATGCAGGGGATCCCTTTTCTTTAAAATTCCAAGGACTGGAAAAAGTGCCACGTTCAATCAGGCGAGGTGATTGGGATAATTTAATCCTGAAAAAAGAGACGCAATGGATCTTTCGATTCAGATCCCTGAGTCCTGGGGGTCTGAACGAATCCCTATCCTTTCTACCTTTCCTGTGAGTTCTGTTTAACATCTGGATGTGTGTGGGTTTACCACCAGCACGCGTGTGGTGTTAAACTTTTTTCCACGGTGCTGTGGTTAGTTAATCCACCTTTACTGTAAACTGGTTCGGTGATTAAAATTGCTTTCTTTTGGAAAAAGATAAGAATGGACAGATGTGGAATGACCTGTGGGAGTCCAGTATGGTAGTCTATTTTAAGGGCAGGTAGATACAGCATGGAGTGATAGAACTTGATATTATCCTACTAAAACATCGAGACATAAAGGCAGCTTGTTATTGCGGGTGAATAGTATAAAACACTGTTAATTGACCAAATAAGAGAATATCTCTATACTACTATAAAGGAGATACCAACAGAATTGGGGTTATTGTGGGTTCAGGGGAGTCCAGGGGTCATTTGCCCTTGGCTTTTCCCTTGGGTCATTTTTGTGATTCTTGCAATACTACTGTGGCTGGTCCCACATGATAATGAATTTTATAAGAATATGTGTGACCGAGTGGGAGGCTCTCTGACTCTGATTCCAAAGTATTGGATTGAGGAGTCGGTGTCAGAGGGCTTATCTAGATCGTATTTCTGTCTCTCCTCCCTATAAATGCAGTCACTACAAATGTAGTGATTGAACCCATTTGATCATCCTGGAGAATACTCCTTTATAATCGCCATGCAAGACCTTGGGAAGCAATGAGTTAATTTAGCCTACTCGATGTCCCGATATAGCTGTTTTGCTCAATGAAGTCAGCGCTGTGTTTTATTAAGCTCTCGCGCATGCGCGAGGCTCCGTATCCAGCCTTCCTGGATCATTGGCCACGCCCCCTCAGAGGTTCGTCTCCCAGTCGCTCAGGGATTGGAGCGCGGGATGAAGGGGGCGGGATACTAGGAGGCGGAGACTCAGGCGTCTGCGGATATATAAAGCCTGAGTTCGGCAGCGGGCAGCGTCGATCCTTATGAAGTAGCGGGGCCAACCCTCATGGTCCCGTGAACTGCGGTTTTCACCGCACAACTATTGAATTAGCCATTGCGCTCCATTACCGTGCCTCCTGATGAACTAAAAAGGGAAACGCGTTGAGGTCTATATGCTAGTGAGGGACAGGGGGGGTCTGTAGCAGCGTTCTCAGCCTGATAGCCTCTCCCTTAGGATCGAGGGGTAGAGGGTTGTTTTGCTATACTAAGCTGATTACTGGTCTCTGTTTGAATTACCCCCGTGCTATTTACCTCTTATCAATCTCAAAGGTTGAGGGAGGATAGTTTATTGCTTTATTACAATAGTGTTGAGTCAATACAAATATAGGACAGTGAAGGCAGGACAGTGTATATAGAGGGCAAGCCCACTGTAACTACAGCACTCAGCAACCTATTTCTAGCAATACTACCCCTCTACCTTTATTTTAATTGGGTCCACGTTTTTATTATGCAGTTTGAAATAAAAGTTACATTTTATTCAATTTGATAGGGAATTTTTTCAGTGTATATATAGTTCTGCTTGCAGACTCATTTATTCCTTCATCAATCTCTACCTGCTCCCCTTTTTTAGAAGTCTTTAACCCCTAGATGTCTCAAATCAGGCTATTTACGTCGCTCTATCTGATGCCCCGTGCTGCAGTCTCATTAATTACAGTCAAACAGCTTTGATCTACAACTGCTTCTGTAGGAGCGATAAGTGCTAGCATCTACATGCTGAAGTTAATGTCCTAGAGTTACACTGTGATAAGGGAAGCTTTTAGAACTTTTATCATCACTTTTATTTAAAAAATCTAACCTGTTATAGTGAAACTGACTTCCCATTCACTTTGTGCTAGCAGAACTTGCTCCCCTGCCAGTCCCCACCATCACCTACTTCCTGAATATTTGCTCTGTCTAAGCAGGGAGCCTAGCTAGAGATAAATAAAATAGTTTACAGCCCTCTAATATACTAAACTACTGTTTAATTTAGACATGGACAAGGTGTCCAGAAAATAAGCCATGCTGGATATAAAACCTAAATTTTTTGTTGAAAACGATATAAATGTGTAGCCCCTGTAATCAGAAGAACTAGAGAATCTAATTTTAATACGTTTATGTGCAATAGTATATATGAAAACGATTTAGTTTTAGGTAGCATTTCACATTTTATAACATTCTTAGTTAACAAATAATACTACTTATTTTGAGATATGCAAAACCATTAAATAGATATTGTAGTGTAAAGCAATCTATACTAAACTGCTAAATTTGGCCTGGGCATTGGGGCATCAACGACACTTGGTCTGGAAAGGGTTAAACTATTAAACTATAGTTCTCTGTATTACCCTGAATTTCTATAACAACTGACCTTCACACTACATCTCTACACATATTTCATGACATTCTCTTAGCTCCTTTGCTGATATTCTCCTAGACATCTTCTATGACTATGATTATTCTAATGGCCAACACAAGACCTTAAAGCAGGACTGTCATTCACGTACATCCAGCTGCTCACATTGAATACACTGGGGGCAGCACTTCAATGCTTAGTGCTCAATAAAATAGTACTGTGTTTTGTTCAGTTGCCCAGTTTTCCTTCCTTTACAATATTATGATACACTTTCATACATGTTATTTTTCTTAAAAATGGCTTCTGCAGAGATCACATGTTGTGAAATACTAGTAAATGGTATTGAGGGCAATCCCAGTACACATTTCATTCATGTTTTTTATATAGTTTAAAATATTATCATAGAGTGAAACAATTTGTATGTTTTTGGCTTTATCCATAAAACAGCTGGTAACATTGTATAAAATACTGGAAAAAGACATGAACTAAAGAGAGAAATATTGTAAAGCATGAGTTGCCGAGTCTCATTTGGCATAAGATTGAATCTTGGAATAGTTCCAATTATAGAGGCCTAGGGCATAATCTGAAAAAAAAACCCTGAAATTAAGGCATGAAATTGCTTGATAATTTTTAAGCACATTCTTCCTGCCTAGAGTGAAGGACAACACAGTAGGATGCAATGTGCTGAAATTTCTCTTTCTATGTCGTTTACATAACACTAACATAGCATTATAATAAAAAATGCAATATTTCTGTATTTATCTAAAGCCCACTTCCAAACTTTCAGTAAGCACACATATACAATTTCAAGAAAAATAAAAGTTTTAGCGTTTGGCTCTAGCCTCTTTTGGCTAGAGGTAAATTATTATCATTCTACCGATGTATTTATTAATATACAGTACATTACTACTGGAAAATTCAATTGAATGATAACAATCTAAGCGAGTGATATCTTAATGATATGATAAAAATATATTTTGCCGCTTAGCATCCTCATACTTATTGGTCAGCAATGAAAATAACAACACATTACAGACTGAATATTTGTGTTTAGATGTGAACAAGTTATATGGGTATATACAGTAGATGCACATCAATAAAATACTAAAGTCAATTATAAGAAAATACAGATGGTTACTACAATTGTGGACCTACCATCAATCCACTCATGTGAAACTGGATCAAAACTTCCATATAGCTGTCCTATAGTCATAGCCTTTGGATTTATAAAAATATAATCAACACCATGTTCATTCATTAATCCCTTTGTTTCCAAGTCTTTTAGAACTTCAGCAAGAACCTTAAGTGCAGAGGTTTTTCCCCCAAACGGGCTTCCAATCACCATAAAGCCATGTCGAACCAGCATCATTTCATATATCTATTAAATAAAGAGATATTGTTACATTTACAGATATGGAGGTGTCCTAACTCACCTGTCATCTTAGTCATGCTATATGAGATATGTGTATACCAAGCTAAATAGATTTTCTAAACAGAAAATAATTTCATGACAAGTTTTTTTTTTTATAAACTATCCTATTTGTATAGCCACCCAGGGTGGGGCGAGGTGTGAGACGGTGAATTGCACTCTTTACAGGCTTTTGTTAGCAGCTTGTGATATTGAAATAGTTAACCAAATTGGAGATCAGTTAAGTGTGGGAACAGATCTCTACATATATACAATGTGTTTGAGAATAGTGCCTTTGATTCAGCATAGATCTAACATGAAGAAAATAAGTGCATGAAATAAGAATTTGCTTTTGTCATGTTCTGCCTTTGTTATCATGGAACTTAAAATATGATTAACTAGTTAACGCAACTTTTCATATCCATTGATAATAATATGTCCTTCTTCTCTCCTCTTGGTCTGTATACCTTTCTCTTGCCAACCCAGTGCCTATCTATTCTTCCATCCAAATACAAACTGACCTCATAACTTGTATCACTGATGTATAAACATATAAACATAAGCTATAGTATTGGCTGATGTAGTGACTGCTACTGCAACTGTTGGATCCTGTTGCCTTCCTAGTCAGGGCTCGTTCACATCAGCGTTGTGAACTCCGTAGTTCAGGTTTCTGTTTCCTGCCTAAAACAGAGCAGGAGACGGAAACCTGTAGGAGTCTCTCTCACCCATTCATTTGAATGGGTGAGAGAGATGTCCGGCCGTGAGCGGCGGGGAGCGTTTTAGGCTCTCCGCCGCGAAACCGGGTTTTATAATCCGGACACAGAGTCGGACATGCACTACTCTGTGTCCGGATTATAAAACCCGGTTTCGCGGCGGAGAGCCTAAAACGCTCACCGCCGCTCACGGCCGGACCCAGTCTGAGCTTTCCGACTTCTGGCATGCAGAAGACTGAAAGCTCAGAACGGACAGATGAATGCAGGTGTGAACCTAGCGTCAGCTAGTTTTTTTTTTCCAGGTTATGCTTCTTAAAACACTGGACATTACTCTGTACTGTTAGTTTATCGTATTACAGCAGGAAATATTTATTTCTTTATATAAAAAATATGAGATAAATTCTGACAGTTTGTATATGCAGCTTATTAGGCTGGAAGAAGTAATTAAATGAACAATTTTAATAAAAATAATATGATTGAATTCATTAATCCAACTGTAGAACTCCTATAGCTTTAGAAGACTTTGATTTCAATAGCAAATTTTATCTTTGTATCGTTCTTATACTCAAATATGGAAATAATAAATCGCAAAATTTTAATATTAACCCCTTCCCACCGCAGGAATTTTTCAATTTTCGTTTTCTGTTTTTGACCCTTCCAAAGTCCATAACTTTTTTATTTGTCCACTCTCAGAGCCATATGAGGTCTTAATGTTTGTGGGACAAATTGTTCTTCGTGGTAGTACCATTAATTACTCTGTACAATATACAGGTAAACTGGAAAAAAAATTCTGAATGGGGTGGATTTGAAGAAAAACGGATTTGTGCGACTTTCCTATGGGATTAATTTTTACAGCGTTCACTGTTCAGCTAAAATGACATGTCACGTGCATTCTGTGTTCAGGTACAATTCCAGGGATACCAAATTTATATGGTTTTATTTACATTTTAGCCCCTTAACAAAAATCCAAAAGTATGCTAAAACATTTTTATACTTCCATGTACGGGGATGTAAAAGGCATATTTTTTGCGGGTGCCGGTTGTACTTTCTCATTATACCATTTTGGTAAATGTCAATAGCTTTGATCACTTTTTATTCAAATTTTTATCATAGGCAAAATAGTGAAAAAACGTCAGTTTGGCACTTTATACTTTTTTCCAGCTATGGATACCTAATATGTATGTGTTTCACAGTATTTAAGTAGTTTTATATGTGTTCTAGGGAATAAGGGGGGGATTTTTAATACTTTTTATTTTATTTTTTTCTTACTTTTTTTTTTGCATTTATTAGACCTCCTAGGGGTCTTGAACCCCAGGGGGTCTGATCACTAATGCAATGCATTACAATGCTAATGCATTGCAATACACTACATAGAGTATCCTGCAATAGAAAATATAGTATGACAGGCCGGAAAACTTTTAGGAGGCTCCCAGCTGTTATAGGAACAGGACGCAAGCCCCAGAGCTTGCTATAGGTGCATGTGATCGCCAGAAATATGGTTTAACTGAGACACCAAAGGAGTTAATGCCCATGATCGGTGCGAATTAAGGGGGCTGTCTGGCTCCTTACCAGATGTCGGGAAGGAGTTAAACAATCATGTCATTAAAGGGATTCTATCATTTAAGTGCAATTTTTTCTGGGTACCACATTGGAATAGCCTTAAGAAAGGCTATTCTTTTCCTACCTTTAAATGTCTTCTCTGGGCTGCCCCTCGGTAGAAATCCCAGTTTTCGTCGATATGCAAATGAGTTATCTCACAGCACTAGGAGCAGGCCTCAGCACTCAAACAGCACTGGAGGTGTCCAGAGAACTCTCCAGCGCCGCCTCCATATTCTTCAGAAACGGCCTCTCCACTTCTTCTTCCGGTGCTAGGTTCAAACTTCTAGGCCTCAGGCCTAGAGCAAAGACAACTGCACATGCCTGCTGGCCACAAGAAAATGACCGCTTACACAGTATTATAAGTGGCCATTTTCTTATGGTCGGCAGACATGTTCAGTCGGCTGTCCAAGGCCTAGAAGTTTGAAGCCAGTGCCGGAATAAGACGTGAAGAGATGTAGTTCCAGAAGAAGATAGAGGCAGCGCTGGAGAGTTCTCTCGCAGCATTGGGGATGACCCCAGTGCATTTTGAGTGCTAGGGCCCACCCCCAGTGCTGTGAGAAAACTCCTTTGTATACCAACGAAAACCGGGATTTATACCGAATGGCAGCATGGAGAAGACATCTAATCTAGACCTTTCTTAAGGCTATTCCGACATGGTAAAAAAATTGCATTTTAATGATCTAATCCCTTTAAGCTACAATCCAGAACATCCAAGGCATATTTTTATGGAGTTTCAGTGAAAACAGTAAGATTGACTGTTATATATTTACTTATCTCCTCTTGGCCTCTGCTTATTATATTCTCAGGTCTGAAGAGATCTCAGAACATAATAATGGTTCAAGAGTGGTGAACTCAAAATTTTGGGAAAAATTGTAATAAACTCAGCTTGTTGCAATCACTCATTCCTGCTAATGATTCTTAAAGGGGTTGTCCCATCACAAGGATCCTATCTATACTGCTTATTAATGTGGATGTAAGACTTTTCCTAAATACATCGCTTCAGCAAAACTGCTTTATTTGTCCACTATCTTACTTTATTCAATTCATTGTTGACACAGCCCTGACTTAGCTGCTCATGAGTCAAGTGATGTATCTGCTGATCTCAGGGGGGGGGGGGGGGGAGGGGGGGATAAGTGCAGGGAGCGAGCCTGTGTTTCTAGCTATTCCTGTGTCTACACCATGTGACCTAGCTTCCTGCTCTCAGATAGGGGAGAGGAGCTGCTTTCATTTCTTCTGTTCTCCCAGTTATCAGGTTAGCTAATTCAATTGTGTTCATTATGGCAGAAGACAGGCAGTCTCTGTATGTAACACAGAATGGAGTTGCTGCTGCCTGTACTTCATAGTCCAATATGGTGGGCGGAGCTACACGTGAATTTGGGGGCAGAGCTAAACGGCAGGTTGCATGTGAAACCCCGCCCACCAAATGATGCAAGAAACCAGGAAGAAAGAAGATTTTACAGCAGTAAAGACTGATGAGTATGTGAGGTGGGAATACCCCTTTAATGATTATGAAAAAGCAAGACATACCCATTACAACTGTACACAATTACAATTCTAAAAATCATCATAACTAGAGATAAGTACATTTTTCAAAAAAATCAATTTTCTGATACTATTCGATTCAATCAGAATTAAGTTGTGGCAAATTCCTTTAACCCCTTCCTAACATCGCACTAATAGTATCGCGCTTCTGAGAAAGACTTCCCACAAACCACGCAGGAGCATGATGTGCTGTGTGCGCACCCCGATTTACGGGTGTCAGCTGTATGTAATGCCTAACACTGTCCTCTAACACCCTCAGTTGAAGCTGAGCTCGGATTGCGGCTGTCAACCCCTGAGATTCTGCAGTAAAACATGACTGCAGAATCTCAGTGGTTTTATTATATAGTGAGGTCCTGATCAGCCCCCCTGTGATGTTTTTGGGGGAGTAATATCATGATTAAAAATAAAAAAAAAAAATTACTGATACTCACCTGTCCTGGGCTGAGCATCCACTCCGGAGCTCTTCCAAATAATGACAAAGGCCGTGTTCCCCAGGCCTCACTGGTGGGGCCTGCGATTGGACCCCAGCAGTCACATGGGGAGAGATAACATTATTACGTAATTTTTTAAAAATGTTTTAATCACAACAGCACCCCCTGATCCC
This sequence comes from Leptodactylus fuscus, assembly GCF_031893055.1. Lineage (NCBI taxonomy): Eukaryota > Metazoa > Chordata > Amphibia > Anura > Leptodactylidae > Leptodactylus > Leptodactylus fuscus. Next base: position 156,615,010 of record NC_134269.1, read on the forward strand.
ATCACGGGGGTGCCGAGGGAGACATGTAGCATGGCAGAACCCTTGCTACTGTGGCCATGTTTGACCGCGGGCATCCAAGGGTTCTGCATCTAAGGATTTCAAACCCTTGATCGGAGTTATGCGATTCATTGCCACGAAGCATGAGGAAGTTTGGATTTGATGTGAATCGAATATTTCCTGAAATTCGGATCGAATTCCACTTAGTCAGCTTTTATTCGCTCATCTCTAATCATAACCAATAACTTTGGCTGCATTTACAGAAGTTAAGCCGGATTCACATGGGAGTTTTTGGTCCGGAAACTGAGGCGGAGGCCACTTCACTTTCCGGACCAAAAAATGGGTAGCCTAAACAACATTTTGTGGTGAGCTCACAAAAATACTGTATAATGCTACAAAAACAATATTTGCATTAATCATAACAAGGAAGCATATGCGCCCCAATTCTTTTAATGCTAGCTAGAGGAAATAATTATGGTCTGTAACCTATACAGTAGATGGAATATAATAGAATATGATTGAAGTCCAATAAAGAAGTGTTGCTCCAGAGATGAGGAGAGGGCTAGATATAATTTAAAATCATATTCTATCCTTAACCTCTTCTAAACTATAGTACTTTAGTCTTGCAGTGTTTGTTATCTCCTTCTTGCACAGTCTATTTCATTTCACCTTTCTGCTATTGCAGATTAGAGAATTAGGAGGAAATTGTCCATATGTCTGAAATATATTGGGTCACAAAGGGTAATGACAAAAAAGTAAATTATTATTGAAATATTATATAACATGTAATATTATAAACATGATTAGTAGAGATGAGTGAACAGTGAAATATTCAAGATTCAATATTTGTTTCGAATAGCTCAATATTCGACTATTCGAACAAATATCGAACCCCATTATATAGTCTATGGGGAAAAATGCTTCGTTTCAGGGGAAGCCACACTTCGACTCAGGAGAGTCACCAAGTCCACTATGACACCCCAGGAAATGATGCCAAAACCCTCGAATGCAACTGGGACAATAGGGGAAGCATGCTTGGGTGCATCAAACATGCCCAAGTACCTGTATTACACCACTATCTCGTCAGGATCCCTGTCAGCTTGCGATCGCGGGAGCTGACTTTTTCCCATAGGAATGCATTGACCAGCGTTGATTGGCCGAATGCCATACAGAGTACAGCATTCAGCCAATCAACTCTGGTTCTGTCGGAGGAGGTGGAGTCTAAAATTGGTCCACAGAAGTCTCCATTCTGGTCTGATCTCGGATGTAGCAGTGTTGAGTGCACAGCTCTGCTACACCGGAGATGTAGCAGAGCTGGCCGTGCGCTGAGCTCTGCTACACCGGAGATGTAGCAGAGCTGGCCATGCGCTGAGCTCTGCTACATCCAGAGATGTAGCAGACCTGAGTGTGCGCTGAGCTCTGCTACACCCGAGATGTAGCAGAGCGGAGTGTATGCTGAGCTCTGCTACATCCAGAGATGTAGCAGAGCTGAGTGTGCAGTGAGCTCTGATACACCAGAGATGTAGCAGAGCTGAGTTCCGGAGGATGAAGTAGAGCTGAGCGCACACTCAGCTCTGCTACATCTCTGGATGTAGCAGAGCTCAGCACACACTCAGCTTTGCTACATCTCTGAGTGTAGCAGAGCTCAGTACGCACTCAGCTCTGCTACATCTCTGGATGTAGTAGAGCTCAGCGCACACTCAGCTCTGCTACATCTCTGGTGTAACAAAGCTGTGCGGTCAACACTGCTACATCTGAGATTGGACTGTGGACCGATCTTAGCCTCTGCCTCCTCCAGCACTCAGCTCTGCTACATCTCTGGATGTAGTAGAACTCAGCGCACACTCAGCTCTGCTACACCTCTGCATGTAGTAGAGCTCAGCGCACACTCAGCTCTGCTACATCTCGGGAGTAGCAGAGCTCAGAGCACGGCCAGCTCTGCTACATCTCCGGTGTAGCAGAGCTGTGCGCTCAACACTGCTACATCTGAGATCAAACCAGAATGGAGACTTCTGTGGACCAATCTTAGACTCCACCTCCTCCGGCAGAACCAGCGTTGATTGGCCGAATGCTGTACTCTGTATGGCATTTGGCCAATCAATGCTGGTCAATGCATTCCTATGGGAAAAAGTCAGCTCCCGCATATCGCAAGCTGACAGGGATCCCGACCAGATAGAGCCCCAAAGAGCTGTTTCAGTAATATTCCCACCTAAATAAAGGTAATCCCTAGCTAACCCTACCAGTTCATCTATCCCTATCTCACAGACACATAGTTCACAGTCTCATATGACCCGGATATTAAATCCACTATTCATATAAATTGGAGGTCACCTGATTTAGCCAGTCAATTACTTTTTCCGATTTTTTTTTTTTATGCCTCCATTGTCAAAGTTTCTGTCCCACCTCCTCTGCGCTGTTATTGGTGCAAAAAAAGCACCAGGGAAGGTGGTAGGGGGATACAAATTTTTTTGTGCGTTTGCCTCGTGGTATTCGATTGTAATTGAATACCTTGAACGGCCTGATATTCAATCGAATATCAATTCAATCGAACGCAGTTATCTCATCACTAATAATTAGATGAGTAAATCAATTTGTTCAGTTCTAGTTCTGAAATTAATAAACCTGATTAACTTTAGTCTGCGTTTTTCAATGTATGGTTCTCCAATGGAATCCTCTAGTCATCCCAATTCCTTAACCATATGTGGGGAACTGGGTCAGAATAAAAAAACAAAAAGTTTCCTGACTGTTGTTTTTAGATTCTTGATATAAATAATTTACAGAGCAATGAACAGGTAGGAAAAATTATTTTGTCTTAATTATGGATGGATTTGCAAAGGAAAACTAACAGAGGGGAATAATTCGATTTGTCACTACTCAAATTCATTAAAAAGTTCCCAAAAGTATTGTATTTCATTAATTCTAAAACTTCTAGGATTTTTGCCACAGAAATTGTGCTAAACTGGTGGGCGTCCCCACAATGCCTTGTAGGTAACGCTCCCTCTAGCACAGTCAATCATGAGGGACTGTAGGTGAGAGTCACAGCCACTAAAAACCAGTCAACCAGGAAATACTGCTGCTTTGGGGGAAATATAGATAGGAAAGGAGCCTCAGACAAGAGAGTGACTTAGTGTCAGTGAATGCATTATATAGCGGGAAGAGAATAGATACATTTAGAATGAATTGGTAGATTTTAGAGAGATAAGTGTCAGTGTATAATGTCAGACTTTTCAAGGAAATCGGGGAACACTCTTGATTTGGGCCAAATTTTTTCAAGTCAAATATAACCTGGCAGTAAGTTTGATCGAATTGGACCCAAAAAAAGATTTTGAGAATTTTTCTTCTTTTTAAAAACTTGTACCCAAACAATGTATTGCATTTAAAAGTTCTCCATATTTTCAAGAATACTTCTCTCCGTTAATAACTGGAAGCATGCTTATTTATATGCTGGATTTAGAGACCAACACAGACCAAATACAGCTGACATTTGAAAGTTTGCTACAATGTAGTTTATACAGTCTGGAAAATCCAATGTGAGTTAACCAATCCAGACACCATTCTGATAGCTCTTACTGTCTTCGATACAGTCTATTAGGATAGGTAAGAGATTTGTCATGTTTAATTATATATGACCTACCTTAAAAAAAAAGTATAATTGGCTATTCAGTATTGTACCAGATGTGTTACTTTTTTATACTGAGACCCCAGCAGTGGTTTTCAACATGAAGATGTCTCAGCACGAAAGAAAAGAGTATACCATGAGTTCATATTTATACAAAGCAATATAAGAGTATGATATACTAAATTCACTGAATGAGAAGTCTGCTATAATATATTCAACAGAAAATGATATCACATATGAATGAGAGGAACACTTGCTGACTTGTATTATCTTCTTGATGAAGCAAGGGACTGGTTGCAGATTCATTTTCCTAGTGATTTCCCTGATGGACACCTCTAGACTGCCATGGTCAGGAGTTGGCAAAACAACCCCTGGGAAGAGGTCAGAAATGATGCTATCAAAAAGCGGGACATCATGGGACAAAAACTGCAAATTGAAAATGAGAGAGAGGAAAAAATTAGCAGCATCGTATCTCCTAGAACAAATCTGTGCCCTTACATATACTATATTCTGTTTTATTTTCTAAATAATTTTGTGTGTATGACACTAGAGATGAGCGAACACTAAAATGTTCGAGGTTCGAAATTCGATTCGAACAGCCGCTCAATGTTCGTGTGTTCGAACGGGTTTCGAACCCCATTATAGTCTATGGGGAACAGATACTCGTTAAGGGGGAAACCCAAATCCGTGTCTGGAGGGTCACCAAGTCCACTATGACACCCCAGGAAATGATGCCAACACCTCTGGAATGACACTGGGACAGCAGGGGAAGCATGTCTGGGGGCATCTAACACACCAAAGACCCTCTATTACCCCAACATCACAGCCTAACAACTACACACTTTACACACTCAATACCACCTCTCTGACAGTAGGAAAACACCTTGAAACATGTGTATTTGGCACTTGCAGTGAGGAGAGCTTGTCACCAGCAGTGAATTTGGCCCTTGTAGTAAGTTGAGGTTGGCACCAACATTTGTTTTGAAAATCAGGGTGGATTGAGCCTCTAACCAGCAGAGTTTGGGCAAATTCATGGTGGAGGAAGCCTCTAAAAACCCCAGTTTGGACCAATTCATGGTGGAGGGAGCCTCTAACCAGCCCAGTTTGGGCAAATTCATGGTGGAGGGAGCCTCTAAAAAACCCAGTTTGGACCAATTCATGGTGGAGGGAGCCTCTAACCAGCCCAGTTTGGGCAAATTCATGGTGGAGGGAGCCTCTAACCAGCCCAGTTTGGACCAATTAATGGTGGAGGGAGCCTCTAACCAGCCCAGTTTGGACCAATTAATGGTGGAGGGAGCCTCTAACCAGCCCAGTTTGGACCAATTCATGGTGGAGGGAGCCTCTAAACAGCCCAGTTTGGGCAAATTCATGGTGGAGGGAGCCTCTAAAAAACCCAGTTTGGACCAATTCATGGTGGAGGGAGCCTCTAACCAGCCCAGTTTGGACCAATTAATGGTGGAAGGAGCCTCTAACCAGCCCAGTTTGGACCAATTCATGGTGGAGGGAGCCTCTAAACAGCCAAGTTTTGGGAAATTCATGGTGGAGGGAGCCTCTAACCAGCCCAGTTTGGACCAATTCATGGTGGAGGGAGCCTCTAAACAGCCAAGTTTTGGGAAATTCATGGTGGAGGGAGCCTCTAACCAGCCCAGTTTGGACCAATTCATGGTGGAGGGAGCCTCTAAAAAACCCAGTTTGGACCAATTCATGGTGGAGGGAGCCTCTAAACAGCCCAGTTTGGGCAAATTCATGGTGGAGGGAGCCTCTAACCAGCCCAGTTTGGACCAATTAATGGTGGAGGGAGCCTCTAAACAGCCCAGTTTGGGCAAATTCATGGTGGAGGGAGCCTCTAACCAGCCCAGTTTGGACCAATTCATGGTGGAGGGAGCCTCTAACCAGCCCAGTTTGGACCAATTAATGGTGGAGGGAGCCTCTAAAAAACCCAGTTTGGACCAATTCATGGTGGAGGGAGCCTCTAAACAGCCCAGTTTGGGCAAATTCATGGTGGAGGGAGCCTCTAACCAGCCCAGTTTGGACCAATTAATGGTGGAGGGAGCCTCTAAACAGCCCAGTTTGGGCAAATTCATGGTGGAGGGAGCCTCTAACCAGCCCAGTTTGGACCAATTCATGGTGGAGGGAGCCTCTAACCAGCCCAGTTTGGACCAATTCATGGTGGAGGGAGCCTCTAATCAGCCCAGTTTGGACCAATTCATGGTGGAGGGAGCCTCTAACCAGCCCAGTTTGGGCAAATTCATGGTGGAGGGAGCCTCTAAAAAACCCAGCTTGGACCAATTCATGGTGGAGGGAGCCTCTAACCAGCCCAGTTTGGGCAAATTCATGGTGGAGGGAGCCTCTAAAAAACCCAGCTTGGACCAATTCATGGTGGAGGGAGCCTCTAACCAGCCCAGTTTGGGCAAATTCATGGTGGAGGGAGCCTCTAAAAAACCCAGTTTGGACCAATTCATGGTGGAGGGAGCCTCTAAACAGCCCAGTTTGGGCAAATTCATGGTGGAGGGAGCCTCTAACCAGCCCAGTTTGGACCAATTAATGGTGAAGGGAGCCTCTAAACAGCCCAGTTTGGACCAATTAATGGTGGAGGGAGCCTCTAACCAGCCCAGTTTGGACCAATTAATGGTGGAGGGAGCCTCTAACCAGCCCAGTTTGGACCAATTAATGGTGGAGGGAGCCTCTAACCACCCCAGTTTGGACCAATTAATGGTGGAGGGAGCCTCTAACCAGCCCAGTTTGGACCAATTCATGGTGGAGGGAGCCTCTAAAAAAACCAGTTTGGACCAATTCATGGTGGAGGGAGCCTCTAAACAGCCCAGTTTGGGCAAATTCATGGTGGAGGGAGCCTCTAAACAGCCCAGTTTGGGCAAATTCATGGTGGAGGGAGCCTCTAACCAGCCCAGTTTGGACCAATTAATGGTGGAGGGAGCCTCTAACCAGCCCAGTTTGGACCAATTCATGGTGGAGGGAGCCTCTAAACAGCCAAGTTTGGACCAATTCATGGTGGAGGGAGCCTCTAAAAAACCCAGTTTGGACCAATTCATGGTGGAGGGAGCCTCTAACCAGCCCAGTTTGGACCAATTAATGGTGGAGGGAGCCTCTAACCAGCCCAGTTTGGACCAATTAATGGTGGAGGGAGCCTCTAACCAGCCCAGTTTGGACCAATTCATGGTGGAGGGAGCCTCTAAACAGCCCAGTTTGGGCAAATTCATGGTGGAGGGAGCCTCTAACCAACCCAGTTTGGACCAATTCATGGTGGAGGGAGCCTCTAAAAAACCCAGTTTGGACCAATTCATGGTGGAGGGAGCCTCTAAACAGCCCAGTTTGGGCAAATTCATGGTGGAGGGAGCCTCTAAACAGCCCAGTTTGGGCAAATTCATGGTGGAGGGAGCCTCTAACCAGCAGAGTTGGTGGAAATCAGGGTGGAGGGAGCCTCTAACCAGCAGAGTTGGGGGAAATCAGGGTGGAGGGAGCCTAGTATTAGCAGAATTGTGCAACGCTTATGGTGGATGAGTATGAGGATGCGGAGGAATTGGAGAGGTTGAGTACAGACATGGAGTTTCATGTTGGGGTGCTTTACACAGGTGGGCACAAAAATGACGGCTCTACCCAGTGGTGGTTCATTTTTATCAAAGTGAGCCGGTCGGCACTCTCAGCTGACAGACGGGTGCGCTTGTCAGTGATGATGCCACCGGCTGCACTGAACACCCTCTCAGATAGGACGCTGGCGGCAGGACAGGACAGCACCTCCAAGGCATATAGGGCAAGTTCAAGCCACAGGTCCAACTTCGACACCCAATACGTGTAGGGCGCAGAGGGGTCGGAGAGGACAGGGCTGTGGTCGGAAAGGTATTCCCGCAACATGCGCCTATACTTCTCACGCCTGGTGACACTAGGACCCTCCGTGGCGGCACTTTGGCGAGGGGGTGCCATCAAGGTGTCCCAGACCTTAGACAGTGTGCCCCTCGTTTGTGTGGACCGGTGAGAACTTGGTTGCCTACTGGAGGAACTGCCCTCCCTGCCGCCAACGTCACATGCTGGAAACATCTCCATCATATTCTGCACCAATTGCCTGTGGCAAGCATTGATGCGATTGGCCCTCCCCTCTACCGGAATAAAAGACGAGATGTTGTTTTTATACCGGGGGTCAAGGATAGCAAAGATCCAGTACTGGTTGTCCTCCATGATTTTGACAATACGCTTGTCGGTTGTAAAGCACCCCAACATGAACTCAGCCATGTCTGCCACAGTGTTAGTTGGCATGACTCCTCTGGCCCCACCGGAAAGTTCAATCTCCATTTCCTCCTCATCCTCCATGTCTACCCATCCGCGCTGCAACAATGGGACGATTCGAAGTTGCCCGGAAGCCTCCTGTATCACCATCACATCATCGGACAACTCTTCTTCCTCCTCCTCCTCCTCCTCCTCCTCCATTAAACGCAGTGAAGCGGACAGATGTGTGGACCTACTCTCCAGCTGTGACGGATCGGATGCTATCCCTAACTCCTCTGTGTGATCTGAGTTATCCCTGATGTCAATCAGGGATTCTCTCAGAACACACAAGAGCGGGATTGTAAGGCTCACCATCGCATCCTCAGAGCTCACCCTCCTTGTGGACTCCTCAAAGACCCGTAGGATGTCACAAAGGTCTCTCATCCATGGCCACTCATGGATGTGAAACTGAGGCAGCTGACTTTGTGGCACCCTAGGGTTTTGTAGCTGGTATTCCATCAAAGGTCTCTGCTGCTCAACCACTCTATTCAACATCTGAAACGTTGAGTTCCAGCGTGTGGGGACGTCGCACAAAAGCCGGTGTTGTGGCACATGCAGGCGTTGCTGGAGAGATTTTAAGCTAGCAGCGGCTACTGTCGACTTGCGAAAGTGGGCGCACATGTGCCGCACTTTCACCAGTAGCTCTGGAACATTGGGGTAGCTCTTTAGGAAACGTTGCACCACTAGGTTGAAGACGTGGGCCAGGCATGGAACATGTTGGAGTCCGGCAAGCTCCAGAGCTGCTACCAGGTTCCGGCCGTTATCACAAACGACCATGCCTGGGCCCAGGTGCAGCGGCTCAAACCATATTGCCGTCTCATCGAGGAGGGCATCCCTCACCTCGGAGGCAGTGTGCTGTCTGTCCCCCAAGCTGATCAGCTTCAGCACAGCCTGCTGACGTCTACCAACGCCAGTGCTGCAACGTTTCCAACTCGTAGCTGGGGTCAATCTAACAGCGGAGGAGGAGGCGGTGGCGGAGGAGGAGGCGGTGGCGGAGGAGGAGGCGGTAGAGGAGGAGGAGGAGGGGGGTGTTCTTCTCGTGTCCCTGCCAGGAATGTTAGGCGGGGAGACGAGGTACACCGGGCCAGTTTGGGAAGCAGTCCCAGCCTCAACTACATTCACCCAGTGTGCCGTCAGTGAAATGTAGCGTCCCTGTCCGCATGCACTTGTCCACGCGTCGGTGGTCAAGTGGACCTTTGTGCAAAGCGCGGAACTAAGGGCCCGCCTGATGTTGAGTGACACGTGCTGGTGCAAGGCGGGGACGGCACACCGGGAGAAGTAGTGACGGCTAGGGACGGCATAGCGAGGTGCCGCAGTTGCCATCAGGTCCAGGAAGGCGGGAGTTTCAACAAGCCGGAACGCCAACATCTCCTGGGCCAGCAGTTTAGCGATGTTGGCGTTCAAGGCTTGCGCGTGTGGGTGGTTAGCAGTGTATTTCTGCCGCCGCTCCAATGTCTGAGAGATGGTGGGTTGTTGTAAAGAAACGCCTGATGGTGCCTTTGATGGTGCAGGAGAAGGAGATAAGACAGGACCAGGGGAGGATGAGGTAGAAGTCAACAAAGTGGCGGAGGCAGATGAAGTGGTGTCCTGGCTCGTCCTCTGGAGTGCATCGCCAGCACAGTCAGCAGTGGCAGTGGCAGAGGCAGTGGCAGAGGCAGTGGCAGTGGCGTGAACGGCAGGCGGCCTTTGTCCTGCCGTTGCTGCCTGCCACTGATTCCAGTGCTTGGATTCCAAATGACGGCACATTGAAGTGGTGGACAGGTTGCTCTTCTCAGAGCCCCTAATCAATTTCGAGAGGCAAATTGTGCAGACAACACTATATCTGTCCTCGGCGCATTCCTTGAAAAAACTCCACACCTTCGAGAAACGTGCCCTCGAGGTGGGAGTTTTTCGGGGCTGGGTACGAACTGGAACATCTTGGGAGATTCCGGGTGTGGCCTGGCTTCGCCTAAGCTGCTGACCTCTGCCTCTGCCTCTAGCTACCCTTTTTGGTGCTGCACCTGCCTCAACATCCACACTACTTTCCCCGCTTGACATCCCCCCTGTCCAGGTCGGGTCAGTGTCCTCATCATCCACCACTTCCTCTTCCAACTCCTGTCTCATCTCCTCCTCCCGCACAATGTGCCGGTCAACTGAATGCCCTGACGGCAACTGCGTCACATCATCGTCGATGAGGGTGGGTTGCTGGTCATCCACCACCAAATCGAACGGAGATGGAGGAGACTCTAGTGTTTGAGCATCTGGACACAGATGCTCCTCTGTTAGGTTCGTGGAATCGTGACGTGGAGAGGCAGGTTGAGGGACAATGAAAGGAGCGGAGAACAGCTCTGGGGAGCAGGGACAGTTTGGGTTATTGTTCTGTAAAGCTTCGGAATTTTGGGAGGAAGGAAGACAAGACTGTTGGGTAATAGGAGGAGAGGAGGCAGAGTCTGACTGGCTGCTGGACAATGTGCTGTAAGCGTTCTCTGACAGCCATTGCAAGACCTGTTCCTGGTTCTCGGGCCTACTAAGGTTTGTACCCTGCAGTTTAGTTAATGTGGCAAGCAACCCTGGCACTGTGGAGTGGCGCAATGCTTGCTGCCCCACAGGAGTAGGCACGGGACGCCCTGTGGCTTCACTGCTACCTTGCTCCCCAGAACCATTCCCCCGACCTCGCCCACGGCCTCGTCCACGTCCCTTTCCGGGAGCCTTGCGCATTTTGAATTCCTAGTTAGAAATTGGCACTGTATACCAGTAGTAAAAATTGTGGGTGCACGTAACCCCAATATATTCTTTGAATTCCCAGTCAGACACTGGCACTATATGGCAGTAGCAAGAAATGAGGGTATTTGTATTCCCAATATACTCTTTGAATTCCCAGTCAGACAATGGCACTGTATACCAGTAGTAAAAATTGTGGGTGCACGTAACCCCAATATATTCTTTGAATTCCCAGTCAGAAACTGGCACTATATGGCAGTAGCAAGAAATGAGGGTATTTGTATTCCCAATATACTCTTTGAATTCCCAGTCAGACAATGGCACTGTATACCAGTAGTAAAAATTGTGGGTGCACGTAACCCCAATATATTCTTTGAATTCCCAGTCAGACAATGGCACTGTATACCAGTAGTAAAAATTGTGGGTGCACGTAACCCCAATATATTCTTTGAATTCCCAGTCAGAAACTGGCACTATATGGCAGTAGCAAGAAATGAGGGTATTTGTATTCCCAATATACTCTTTGAATTCCCAGTCAGACAATGGCACTGTATACCAGTAGTAAAAATTGTGGGTGCACGTAACCCCAATATATTCTTTGAATTCCCAGTCAGAAACTGGCACTATATGGCAGTAGCAAGAAATGAGGGTATTTGTATTCCCAATATACTCTTTGAATTCCCAGTCAGACAATGGCACTGTATACCAGTAGTAAAAATTGTGGGTGCACGTAACCCCAATATATTCTTTGAATTACCAGTCAGAAACTGGCACTATATGGCAGTAGCAAGAAATGAGGGTATTTGTATTCCCAATATACTCTTTGAATTCCCAGTCAGACAATGGCACTGTATACCAGTAGTAAAAATTGTGGGTGCACGTAACCCCAATATATTCTTTGAATTCCCAGTCAGAAACTGGCACTATATGGCAGTAGCAAGAAATGAGGGTATTTGTATTCCCAATATACTCTTTGAATTCCCAGTCAGACAATGGCACTGTATACCAGTAGTAAAAATTGTGGGTGCACGTAACCCCAATATATTCTTTGAATTACCAGTCAGAAACTGGCACTATATGGCAGTAGCAAGAAATGAGGGTATTTATAACCCCAATATATTCTTTGAATTCCCAGTCAGACAATGGCACTGTATACCAGTAGTAAAAATTGTGGGTGCACGTAACCCCAATATATTCTTTGAATTACCAGTCAGAAACTGGCACTATATGGCAGTAGCAAGAAATGAGGGTATTTATAACCCCAATATATTCTTTGAATTCCCAGTCAGACAATGGCACTGTATACCAGTAGTAAAAATTGTGGGTGCACGTAACCCCAATATATTCTTTGAATTACCAGTCAGACACTGGCACTATATGGCAGTAGCAAGAAATGAGGGTATTTGTATTCCCAATATACTCTTTGAATTCCCAGTCAGACAATGGCACTGTATACCAGTAGTAAAAATTGTGGGTGCACGTAACCCCAATATATTCTTTGAATTCCCAGTCAGAAACTGGCACTATATGGCAGTAGCAAGAAATGAGGGTATTTATAACCCCAATATACTCTTTGAATTCCCAGTCAGACAATGGCACTGTATACCAGTAGTAAAAATTGTGGGTGCACGTAACCCCAATATATTCTTTGAATTACCAGTCAGAAACTGGCACTATATGGCAGTAGCAAGAAATGAGGGTATTTATAACCCCAATATATTCTTTGAATTCCCAGTCAGACAATGGCACTGTATACCAGTAGTAAAAATTGTGGGTGCACGTAACCCCAATATATTCTTTGAATTACCAGTCAGAAACTGGCACTATATGGCAGTAGCAAGAAATGAGGGTATTTATAACCCCAATATATTCTTTGAATTCCCAGTCAGACAATGGCACTGTATACCAGTAGTAAAAATTGTGGGTGCACGTAACCCCAATATATTCTTTGAATTACCAGTCAGACACTGGCACTATATGGCAGTAGCAAGAAATGAGGGTATTTGTATTCCCAATATACTCTTTGAATTCCCAGTCAGACAATGGCACTGTATACCAGTAGTAAAAATTGTGGGTGCACGTAACCCCAATATATTCTTTGAATTCCCAGTCAGACAATGGCACTTTATACCAGTAGTAAAAATTGTGGGTGCACGTAACCCCAATATATTCTTTGAATTCCCAGTCAGAAACTGGCACTATATGGCAGTAGCAAGAAATGAGGGTATTTGTATTCCCAATATACTCTTTGAATTCCCAGTCAGACAATGGCACTGTATACCAGTAGTAAAAATTGTGGGTGCACGTAACCCCAATATATTCTTTGAATTCCCAGTCAGAAACTGGCACTATATGGCAGTAGCAAGAAATGAGGGTATTTGTATTCCCAATATACTCTTTGAATTCCCAGTCAGACAATGGCACTGTATACCAGTAGTAAAAATTGTGGGTGCACGTAACCCCAATATATTCTTTGAATTACCAGTCAGAAACTGGCACTATATGGCAGTAGCAAGAAATGAGGGTATTTATAACCCCAATATATTCTTTGAATTCCCAGTCAGACAATGGCACTGTATACCAGTAGTAAAAATTGTGGGTGCACGTAACCCCAATATATTCTTTGAATTCCCAGTCAGAAACTGGCACTATATGGCAGTAGCAAGAAATGAGGGTATTTGTATTCCCAATATACTCTTTGAATTCCCAGTCAGACAATGGCACTGTATACCAGTAGTAAAAATTGTGGGTGCACGTAACCCCAATATATTCTTTGAATTACCAGTCAGAAACTGGCACTATATGGCAGTAGCAAGAAATGAGGGTATTTATAACCCCAATATATTCTTTGAATTCCCAGTCAGACAATGGCACTGTATACCAGTAGTAAAAATTGTGGGTGCACGTAACCCCAATATATTCTTTGAATTACCAGTCAGAAACTGGCACTATATGGCAGTAGCAAGAAATGAGGGTATTTGTATTCCCAATATACTCTTTGAATTCCCAGTCAGACAATGGCACTGTATACCAGTAGTAAAAATTGTGGGTGCACGTAACCCCAATATATTCTTTGAATTACCAGTCAGACACTGGCACTATATGGCAGTAGCAAGAAATGAGGGTATTTGTATTCCCAATATACTCTTTGAATTCCCAGTCAGACAATGGCACTGTATACCAGTAGTAAAAATTGTGGGTGCACGTAACCCCAATATATTCTTTGAATTCCCAGTCAGACAATGGCACTATATGGCAGTAGCAAGAAATGAGGGTATTTATAACCCCAATATATTCTTTGAATTCCCAGTCAGACAATGGCACTGTATACCAGTAGTAAAAATTGTGGGTGCACGTAACCCCAATATATTCTTTGAATTACCAGTCAGAAACTGGCACTATATGGCAGTAGCAAGAAATGAGGGTATTTATAACCCCAATATATTCTTTGAATTCCCAGTCAGACAATGGCACTGTATACCAGTAGTAAAAATTGTGGGTGCACGTAACCCCAATATATTCTTTGAATTACCAGTCAGAAACTGGCACTATATGGCAGTAGCAAGAAATGAGGGTATTTGTATTCCCAATATATTCTTTGAATTCCCAGTCAGACAATGGCACTGTATACCAGTAGTAAAAATTGTGGGTGCACGTAACCCCAATATATTCTTTGAATTCCCAGTCAGACACTGGCACTATATGGCAGTAGCAAGAAATGAGGGTATTTATAACCCCAATATATTCTTTGAATTCCCAGTCAGACAATGGCACTGTATACCAGTAGTAAAAATTGTGGGTGCACGTAACCCCAATATATTCTTTGAATTCCCAGTCAGACACTGGCACTATATGGCAGTAGCAAGAAATGAGGGTATTTGTATTCCCAATATATTCTTTGAATTCCCAGTCAGACAATGGCACTGTATACCAGTAGTAAAAATTGTGGGTGTATATAGCCCCAATTCTATTGCTAGGGGACTTGCAGGGTATTTCTGGGGTGAAGGTGGGGGGGCACACCGTTGGAACGGGTATCGGGGTATATATCGGGTATACGGGAATACACTGACAGTGTATTCCATTCAGGATCCTGGGAAAGCTGGGTTGCGGCGATTGAGCCCGTCAGTGCCACGTTACACTGACAAGCTTCTCCCTGGAATTTAGCTCTTATAAGAGCTGTTGGTTGTCTTCTCCTTCCTATCCTAGCCTGTCCCTGCCTACCCAGAATCTAAGCCCTAGCTAGCTGGACGGAAACCTCCGTCCTCGGTGAATTGCAAGCTCAGAATGACGCGAAGCTGGGCGTCGCTGTTCTTTTAAATTAGAGGTCACATGTTTTCGGCAGCCAATGGGTTTTGCCTACTTTTTTCAACGTCACCGGTGTCGTAGTTCCTGTCCCACCTACCCTGCGCTGTTATTGGAGCAAAAAAGGCGCCAGGGAAGGTGGGAGGGGAATCGAGTAATGGCGCACTTTACCACGCGGTGTTCGATTCGATTCGAACATGCCGAACAGCCTAATATCCGATCGAACATGAGTTCGATAGAACACTGTTCGCTCATCTCTATATGACACAAATCTGACTTTTTAATTCTATACTATATAAATAACACATATATCCTCCATATATTAAAAATTGTATGCTATAGCTCAGTCAGCACATACTGTAGTTATTAGATTTTCTTATACTATCTGTGAGTCAGATCCTAAAGAACAATTAAATCTAAAATATTGGTTATCAGCATATGAGCTGCACATTGAACAAATAGTCATGTATATTGCGGCAAGGAAGGATTATCTCTGGCTGGTGAAATATATGCAGATGAAAACCTTACTCCATCCACAGTGACATTTTAAAAGAAGCGTAGGGTCATAAACATTGCAATTAAGCTATAGCATGTAGTTTATCTTCTCGCCTGCCTTGTAATTGTCAATCGATCTGAAATGACACTGGAAAAGACCAGAACTAGAAACAGCTCATGTTTGCTGTCATGCATTTTCCTATTCCCAAGTAACACATTATAAAGCGCATACACTGTAGCTGGAAGTGGACAATACCTTGGGCAGATTAACGTCACGTATCGATCGAAGCATCAGTACATCCTCTTTCTCCTTTGGTAATTTAACCTTTAGGTTTCCAGCAGCTGTTAATACAGATTTTACTGCCCTCATTCCGTAATCATAGTGATGCTGGGAAGAAAGCTGAAAACAAATAGAGTGTTTTTAGCAGTCATCATATAAATCATGTGATTGATAGTTAACATGGAATTCACTTGGCACAGGCATTTATATATTTAAATTAAAAAATAAATAAATTAATATTTAAACATAATTAAGAAGGTTAAGCTCCATTCAGATCACATATTTTTTTTACTTCGTGTCAATTTTTTTCATCAATTAAATGGATATAAAAACATGATCTGAATAGAGTTGTATATAAATACAAAACACAGGGAAAAAATTCTAAATTTATTAAAAGAGATTGCTGCACATAGCTATTAACATAAGGCATTGTGTAAGGGTCTATATATGTGTCTATAAAGATGGTATTTTAGGGGGCATTCACACTACGTATACTGAAGCTTATTCTGAACGTAAAATAGAATAAGCGGCGTATAAAGCAGCTCCATTCATTTCTATGGGAGCCGGCATACGAGCGCTCCCCATAGAAATGAATGGGCTGCTTCTTTCACTGTGAGCAGTCCCATTGAAGTGAATGGGAAGTGCCGGCGTGTATGGCTCAGCATGAGCAGAGCTTGCCGTATACGCCGGCACTTCCCATTCACTTCAATGGGACTGCTCGCAGTGAAAGCAGCAGCCCATTCATTTCTATGGGGAGCGCTCGCATGCCGGCTCCCATAGAAATGAATGGGAAGTGTTCGGCAGCCCTGCTGTAACGCTGGCGTGGACGGCTGTGATACACGCTGGCGTTACGTAGTGTGAATGCCCCCTTACAGAGCTAAAGTGTTCTCAAAAAACAAGGTGACACTTCATCTGGTGAAAAAATTTTTTTTTCCAGAGCCAACAAGACTTCTTCACTATAAGGACTACCTGTAAGGACTGAATCTGTGGAATAGCTTACCCCAGGGGCTGATCACAGCAGCAGCAGCTTCAAAAACAGATTCAATGCCTTTTTACAGCATTGATGATTATGGAAATGTATAGAATGTTCATTTCCTTCACTCATCTTTTTAGTCATGTCCCCTTTCCCATCCCTTGATATAAATTAATGGACATGTCTCTCAACCGTACTTACTATGTAACTATATATTTGTACATTGCTATAAGGTCACATCCAAGCCGTCTTAATTCAAAACTGAATAACCCCAAGCTTGATGACCTTTGATTCTCTATGAAAACTAATTCTCCCATTCACTTAATGTCCTGCTCTGTATCCAGTCCTGTTATGTTTTTTCCTATATGCAAGTACCTAAAACTGTACACCATATTACATTTGTGATCTGACATATTTGTATAAATGCAAAATAATGTAATGTACTGAACATTTATAGCAAATAAAATCTAGCATTAATAGTAAGCTTACTATCAACCAATATCCCCAATATATTTTCAATAGCTGTTTACCATGTGTTGTACTAGTTAATGCTTATTTGTAGATCTCGTTTCCTTCCTCTATCCACCTCTCTTCCTTCCCCAAATTTCTCTGTAATATTATCTCCTTTGTGTTGACTACTTTACAGAGTTTGGTATCAGTTGCAAATATGGAAATTCTACTCTGTAAATGCTCTACAAGGTCATTATTAAAAACTTTAAAAGAAATGTGCCCGTTACTGACCCCTGTGGCACACAACTGGTGCATGTGACCAAGTCAGATTCTTATAACTGAGCCAGTTACCCACTTACTCATATTTACTCCAATTTTCTCACTTTATTCACCAATCTATTGTGTTGCATAGTATTAAATGCCTTTGAAAATTCTCACCACATAACATTCACAGCCTTCCCAGGTGTGGTCTGGAATTTACCGCATCATAGAAACTAATCAGATTAGTCTGACAGGACCGATTCTTGACAAACTCATTCTGATGCAGTGTAATAAAATATTATCATTGAGATATTTTAGTATAGCATCTCTTAGAAACCATTCAATACCAGGGCTATAGTTTTCAGGGTTATTTTTTGAACTTTTTAAAATACTGGTGCCATATTTGCTATGCTCTAGTTTTAGAACAGACCTTGTCATTATTGACTCAATAATAGGGTTGAGCAATCGGGATCAGAAAAGATCGGATTCCAATCAGCGATCGAGTAAATTTCACGATCGCGATCGGAATTCCGATTCCGATCTTTTTAGGCGGGATCCAGGTCGGAGATTATTTCCCACAATGCTTTGCTACTGCCCAAGCATTGTGGGAAAAGCTAACAATGTTAGCTAGGTCCCATAGAAATGAATGGATGCAGCCAGCACATAGCCTGTGCCGGCGTCCGGCCACTTAACCCCCTGCGCGCCAGCTGCATCCATTCATTCTAATGGGAGACTAGCTAACATCTCTAGTAGCTAAGGCTTGGTTCACATATGCTGATGTGCTCCGTCCATAAGGGGGCCGTGCGCTTGAACTGCACAGCGCTTGCAGTTGCGCTTGTGTTCCGTCCGTAGGGGTCCTCATGTGGACCCTTACGGACGGAAGACATCAGCATGTGTGAACCGGGCATTATTACTTACCTGCACAGAAGCACTGCCGCTGGTCTGGTCCCCTCTGTTCTTGCTTCTCTTCTCGTCTTGATGCCCCCACCTCTCAAGTTAGTGTTACAGACCTAGGAAGAAGGCGGGTCTTGTGGCTTAGGAGAGTGTGGGCAGGTACTGGGAGGGGAGCACTCACGTCTCGCCGCCCTGTACCTGCCCACACTCTCCTAAGCCACAAGTCCCACCTTCTTCCTAGGTCTGTAACACTAACCTGGGAGGCGGGGACAGAGAGGTGAGAAGATGAGCGAGAACAGTGGGGACCGGACCAGCGGCAGTGCTTCTGTGCAGCTGAGTGGACAACAGGGGGGACTTAAGTAGCCGGTTTTTTTTTTAATCACTACACAGCGTGGAGTCTAACAATTAAAGCATTCAATTTTTAGACTTCATGCTGTGTAGTGAATAGGATCTTTTTTAAAATCCGATCTTCGATTATTAAAAAAATCCCATTGACTTGCATTGGGATTGGAATTGGGATCGGATTGGGTTCGAATGGAAAATGATCAGAAATCAGATTTTAAAAACAATCCTGAAATCTCAAGATTGGCTCAATCCTACTCAATAAATATAAGAAATATCAAGATAGTTAATCTATGAAGTGCTCAGGGACCTGGTGATTTGTCTATTTAGTGTTTTTAAGATGGTGTTGTACTTCTTGCTGGGTTAAGCAGGTGACATTTAAAGGAGAATTTACATTATCCCTAATCGGGTCATCTGTCATAGGATTTTTCTGTGCAAAGAAATTTAATAGATCTGCCTTTTGCTCTGCCTCATCCACATTTTTTCTCAGAGGACCAACACTTTCACTTCATTTCCTTTTTAAGTTTCTTATTAGTCGCATATGTGTCCATTCTTACCTACATGTTCAGTTTTGTGTCAAGAAATATTTACAATATATATCACAAAGTGTCAACAGATCACAAAATCCTATGTGTGTATATGTACACCTACCCAATTGGCTGCATTGTGAATTGTAGCCTTTCAAGGGTTTTTACTCACTGTGAACAGAGTGCAACACACACGGGCAGTGGTGCAGTGCGGTACTCAATGTGAACAGAGTCCGAAACAAACAA
The DNA here is from genome assembly GCF_031893055.1 of Leptodactylus fuscus. Classification (NCBI taxonomy): domain Eukaryota; kingdom Metazoa; phylum Chordata; class Amphibia; order Anura; family Leptodactylidae; genus Leptodactylus; species Leptodactylus fuscus. The sequence continues at coordinate 156,634,374 of NC_134269.1, forward strand.
GGCTCACCCCAGGTCAGCAACAAACATGCTCCTGCAACAGCTAGGAGTTCAGCAAACAAACATGCTCCTGCAACAGCTAGGAGCCACCACGGAAGTTTGAACATGCTCCTGTAACAGCTAGGAGTTGTCCTGCAACAGCTAGGAGTTACCCATGAAGTTTTACAGTTTCAATAAAGCTATCTCAGAGACCAAAACTGCTGCAGCCCACAGGCTGGAACAGTGTCTACTGCTTCTAGCCCTGGTGTAGAGATGACAGTTCAGGGTTTACAGGTCCTAACTAATAGCACCCAGAAAGAAGCAGAGGAACCCCACACAGAGGCCTAGTCTGGAAACCTTCCTGAATGCTGGAGCCTATCCCTGAAACTATTGTCATTAACAACTTCTGTGGACTTTAATCAATCTTTAGTCAAACATTAGTCAAAGTGTGAGCACCCGGCGGGCGTAGGCTCACATTATTTAAAGGGAAGACCCCGCCTAATAGGGGCGGTGGTCATGACCTCACCGCTCATGCTCAGTAGGGGAGAAATGACACTTTGCTTGTGAGTGGCTCTAAAAGTCTGAGCATGCTCAGTAGGGTGAAAGCTGGACTTAGACTGACCCGCAGGTGGCGCTGTGCGCCGGTAGAGCAACCTGCGGGACCCAATCCTAACAGCGAGTAGTATTCGAACGAATACCTCCCCTGCATAGTTATTGGTGTAAAAAAAAAGTGCCAGGGAAGATGGGAGGAGAGTCAATTTTTTTTTTTTTTTTTAATTCAAGAATTTTTATTGAAGAATTTTTCATATACAACAAATAAAAAAAAAGGGGGGGGAGGAAACAAACAAACAAGTCATATTATATTGACATTAACTATATACTGGTGAATAAGCAGATATAAACATTCTATTTCTCAATTATGGCGGAAATAACCCAAGGTGCATCAGTCTCATGAATCCTAAAACACCGTCATAGACAAATTGTCAATTCAAGGCATACATTAAAGAAAACAAAATAAACATTATAAAGCACTGTTGAATGTAAACTTAGTAGATAATCAAGCCATACATGCTCTACACAGTACATAAGGGAAAACAAGAAGTAGAGTAGGTTATGTAAAGGGAGAATAATATAGGGAGGGAGGGGCATAGAAAGAAGTAGATCTACAAATATTCTCGATGACTGGGTTGGTGCAACATGGAAAGTTAAGTGAAAGAAATCACAATGGATTTTCGAATGCGTTATAGTTGTTCCAGGGTCCCCAAACTTTCACTTAAATGTCATGAGTTCTATTTGACCAGTTAAGTAGTTCCTCAAGTCTAGCAATGTCCTGTACCGTGTGTACCCAAAGCTGAACTGGCGGTTGTAGTTCCTGTAGCCAATACTTCGGGATCAAAAGCTTGGCAGCTGCTAATAACATGTAGGTCAGATGGTCTTGGGATGGGGCGTAAGACTTGGTCGGTAGTGTGAGGGAGAGCGATTCCGGCTTGAGATGAATAGGGGAGCCTCTAACTTTTGAGATAATGGCCAAGATCTCATCCCAGAACGGTCTAATCTTCGAACATGTCCACCAAATGTGAAGGTAAGTACCCTTCTGCGATAAGCACCTCCAACACCGTTTGTCAGTTGAGAGACCCTTCTGCACCAACCACTCTGGCGTCCTGTACCATCTTGATAGTAGCTTAAAGTTGTTTTCTTGCATTCGTATACAAGTAGCAAAGCCATGTGAAGCTTTCAGGACAAGTTCAATGTCATCATCAGTTAAGGTAATATTCAAGTCTCTTTCCCAGCTAGTAAGGTAAGCGGGTTTGTACAGCGTGGGTGGGGAGCCAAATCTATGCAGGAGAGCTGAAGTTTTCCGAAGCATGGGAGTTCTGGAGAGGAGTAGTTTCTCAAAATTCGTCAAATTTCTCTTCGGTAGTTCTAGAGCATTAAAGGTAGCTAAATGATGATGGACATGAGTATATTGCAGGAAGGAGATGTGCAGATCCTGAGGGAACATCGATTGATCTATGTGCATGACATAGTTTGACTTCTCACATAATTCCCATAAGCTCCCATTAAAATTTGGAGGCCACACCGATACAAGTTTCTTTTTTCTGCTCTTTCCCATCCACAGTGGCAGAAGAGATACAGGTAGAAGGGGAGAAGGGGCAGGTGCCAAGTCTGGACCTAATTCTCGCCAAGTCTCAATGGCTCCCTTAAGTAGGGGGTTCGCAGTGCCAGGGCTATTGTTAGAAGTTGGAGGGAACCAGAGTTCTCCTTGAAGTTCCATCGGGAGAATGTATGATTGTGACTTTATCGGAAACAAGAGGTGCGCCCACCAGCGTAGTTGATTCGCTTTATAGTAGCGTGTAACATCTGGCATGCCTATTCCTCTTTGTAGCTTGTGTTTGATTAGTAAGGACCAGGCCAGCCTGGGGGTTTTTCCATTCCAAACAAATCTTGTAAACATCTTCCTGATGGACTCAAAGAACATCTTCGGCAAGTGAATGGGTAACATGGACATAATATATAAAATTTTCGGGACTAAGTAGGTCTGGATAAGGGCTTTTCTGCCAAACCACGATAGGGGAAGGGTTTGGTATGTTTGCAAATCCTTTTTGAGGGAAGTCAGGAGTGGCACAAAATTAAGGTCATATAGTTGCGCTATATTGGGCCCCAGGCGTGGGGAATCAAATTTTATCGTGTTTACCTCGTGGTATTCAACCGAATACACCAATAACTATGCAGTGGAGGTATTCGATCGAATACTACTATTCGATCGAATACTACTTGCTCATCTCTAGCCAAGACATTAAAAATGGGTCGTGGCTGGATCTTCCAGCACGACATTGACCCAAAACATACAGCCAAGGCAACAAAGGAGAGGCTCAATAAGAAGCACATTAAGGTCATGGAGTGGCCTAGAAAGCATCCAGACCTTAATACCATAGAAAATTTATGGAGGGAGCTGAAGCTACGAGTTGCCAAGTGACAGCCTCAAAATCTTAATGATTTAGAGATGATCTGCTGACGTGCACAAACCTCATCATCAACTACAAAAAAAGACTCACTGCTGTGCTTGCAAACAAAGGTTTTGCCACCAAGTATTAAGTCTTGTTTGGCAGAGGGATCAAATACTTATTTCTCTATGCAAAATGCAAATAAATTTGTAAAATTTATACAATGTGATTTTATGGATTTTGTTTTTGATTTTCTATCTCTCACTGTTAAAATTAACCTAACCTTAAAATTATACACTGCTCATGTCTTTGTCAGTGGGCAAACTTACATCATTTGCAAGGGATGAAATTATTATTTCCTTCACTGTAATTACTATATCATTAGTTCCTATAAAAATACAACTTGTCCTGCACAATACAAGGTTTCATTCAGCTAAACTGATGAATCAATAAAATAGTATGTGTACTCTAATACAGTGAGGAAAACAATCGTATTGGTTTGAAAAGATAAAATTAGGTATGTTAAAGGATTAAAATGTACTAAGTTCTAGCGTCTGAGTTGTGTGCATATTTAGTTGTTGCATAAATTAAAAATCTCCAATAAAAGTGACATTTTCAGGAACGTTTTTACTTAGCATTTTCATTTAATTATTGTATTGTACTGCCTATTATTTTGCATATTTATTGGCATTTTAAGCCATCTTAATCTTTTTGGGTAAGATGCAACCCTATGCTGGCAAGATAAAAAAAAAAGTGTCTAAAACACGGTAAATGTAGAGCACAAAATGTAGGCCTTTTTTTGCTGCAAATTAAGCAAATTAAGCCATAATTGTAGTACATTGAACTTAGTAAATATGTCCTATTAAAATGTGGTCACTATTACCTAAATGACCCCAAACTTATTTATTTGGTAATCTGTCAGGTCTCTTTATTCAATCAGGTCAGGTCTATAATGTCATCCAGCTAAGCAGCCACATAACTGCCAAGCAAGTCTCTAAAGATATTATTGATAAAATGTTGAAAAACTGTGTATGCATTACACAACCAGAAAGGCATTACCAAATATTCAAAGAGACCTTCCAGCGTGTTAAAGGTAGTCTTTCATTTGTCTCCTTATTTGATCCGGATCAGATTGTAGGCCCCGCAGAGGTCAATTTTAGAAAACAAGCAGGCACCCACAATCTGATTAAAATGATCAGGGATCAGAGGAAGAAGGTGCTGATTTTTTTACTGTAATTTTATTTAATTCCTAATAGTTAATGCATGGTCGCAATCTACCATTTTTTTTTTTAGCAAAATAGATCCCAGCCCCCCATGGGAGTACTGCACTATCCAGTTACCATTACTGGGTCTTTCAGTTTCTGCCTCCCAATTTATATATGGGTAGCCCCCATTACATTAGGGAATTGCTAGATGAGCAATTTGCCGGTAGCTGCTGGTGAAATCTGGGAGGAAGGGAACGACAAGACAAGGAGTCCTAATTCTGAACCAGCCCTTAGTCCCTGCCTATTTGCCTCAACTACCCTAAGCGGTAGAGGACAACTGGGCAACAGTCCCTTTCTATGGTGCAATTGATAACGCAGAACGCAGACAAGACAAACTACAACAAGAAGTTGGTCAGCTAGCTAAGGGGTCAGAACCAGTCAAGCAGCGAAGTACAGAGTTAGAATCCAAAAAAGTAGTCAGAGGGAAAAAGCCAAAGTCAGAAATATGAATATAGATAGCAACAGTATACAGCCAGAACACCAAAAGCAAAAGTAAGCATAAGGGATAAGACTGGAAAAGTAGATAAAGGAATTTGCCTTAGACTTGTTTGGCCTGTAGGAATGTCAATCAAAAGCTACTAATTATTGACCAGTCATGCCTCATTTATCTTTTACAATTGTATGTGATATTTTTCCTTCAACATTTCTTAGTTATAACTCCTCAATATTGCTAGTAAGACTTCTGGGGTTGGTTTACAAGCATTTTACGTGTTTATTAGAGATGAGCGAGTACTGTTCGGATCAGCCGATCCGAACAGCACGCACGCATTGAAATGAATGGAAGCACCTGGTACTTCCGCTTTGACGCCGGCCGCTTAACCCCCCGCGTGCCGGCTACGTCCATTCATTTCAATGCGTGCGTGCTGTTCGGATCGGCTGATCCGAACAGTACTCGCTCATGTCTAGTGTTTATGTGTTTTATTTGTATCTTTTTTCCTCTGTTCCCTACTACGTATACTCCCCCCGTCCTCCATTCCATCCCAGTTACATTACTTACAATAGTCCAATATCATTATCTATAGTATTTTACCATCCAAGTTATTGGCCTCCCCGTGCTTCACCCAATGTATTTAAATTCCTGACTATCTTCAGGATCTCAGCTTGTAGTCATTCAATGAGAACCTTTATTATTTATTTCCAGATTTGTTACAGTACAGTTATCAGAGCTCTATCTTGTAACAAGCTGTATACCTGTGGGATCATCACATGACTAAGACTTTCAACATTTTCATCTTCTGGAACTACAGTAAACAATGAAGACTCCCCAGAGGAACTGATACTAAATTTATATTGAAAATATTGTAACTTTTATACAGAAAAATAGGCTAGGTTTGAGCTTGAGTTAAACCCAGAATTCTTTATTAATTATTTTTACAGATAATCTGTACAGATAAGTCAGCAATGAATTTATTAAAAATATCTTCCTCTACTGAGCAGTTTCCAAGGTTAGAAACCAATAGTTAGCAATTACTGGATTTGGAAATTAGGATGTACCTATTCCAAGTGACTTTGTACCTCGTAAATAAATATACAGTGCTGCATAGGAAGCAAGCTTGTATGGCACATGAACGCATATAACTTTATATATAGAGTTATTTCATAATTTATTAAGCCATATTTCCATAACAACATTTTATTTATAGCTCAAGGAATGACTCCCTGCACCGGCTTTCAAGCAATAGCTGAAGTGTATCTCCCAACAAACATTGGAAGCTTACATTTCTACAGAAGCTGTCATTATGTAAATAAAGTTACAGGTTGCCCTGTATCTCACAAGCCATATATCTACTATTGAGGAAAAAAATTTGTTCTGCCACTAATGTAAGAAAAGTAAATAAATGTTCGATGTACACAAACAATAAACCTTTTCGGAAATGAGCCTCTGAGCTAATACTTATGCATCCACCTATGGATCTGTCTCATTAAATATTGTTTGAGAATATATATATAATCCAAATCAAATATATTGACATTCATGTATGCAATTTCATAAAAGAAAATTAAAAGGTAAAAGCCAGGAACAGATGAGTGTTAAGTATTTGCAGTACTAAGCACTGCATCAGTTACACAGTGACAAGAGGCAGAGTGAAGGAAGCTATGAATAATGGAATCACAAGGCACAAAGCGGATGGGATGTCAAATCTTTGTGCTGCGGGTCATGTATTCACCCTAAAGGGTAATGGTTTTCTATCAGACAATAGCCCTATATCCATCTTATTATATTTCTCTGCAAAGCGTCTGGGCACAAAGTGGCAAGATAAAATGTTAGGTTGAAACAATACTAATATATATGAATGGGGGATGAGCACAGAGAGAAAACCTCAGGCAGGAAGTAATCTCGCTAGAAAATCTGGGACTTGTTTGAGTGTTCACAAGGGGAAAAAAAAAAGATCTTGGTAATCACCAATCATAAAAGTAACTAAATGAATAAAGACATTTGTGACATGCTTTAATTGTTTGGGGGATGAATACGTATTAAACTATCAAAACATTGTGAGGATAAAATTAGATTCATTAATCAAAGTGAAGCTGAGAGCTGACCGTGAAGACATAATACAAATACATTTTCTGTTCTTTCAACCTTTGTGTACCTGAACAAGTGCCACTTTCAAAATTTTGATGAACATAAAAATTATAAAAAGTAGTAATAATAGCAATTACAATGTTACATCATGTGGTGTAACTAAGCCAATAACTGCACTTAGGGTCTAGGGCAGTGATGGCGAACCTATTTGAGACCGAGTGCCCAAACTGCAACCCAAAACCCAAAAATTATAGCGGAGTGCCAACATGGCAATTTAACCTTAAAACTCTGTGGATCCACAATTGCGGACAATTATGGACCCACAAATTACAGTCGTATGACTGGGGCTTTACAGAGCTTGTACTGAAAGGTAAAGGTCTCTGCATTTTTTTCTTTTGAACAATTAATGTTCACTACTTACATCGCACAGGATCCGTTTTATAGTGACCGTGCAATGTAATTACAGCCTGTACTAATATCACGTCAGCTATAAAACAGATACTGTGTTATATAAGTAGTGAAGGGACCCCACACAGTACAATCTGCCCAACAGTGGCCCTCACACACAGTACAATCTGCCCTGCAGTGGCCTCCACACACAGTACCATCAGCCTCGCAGTGGGCCACCACACACAGTACAATCTACCCCGCAGTGGCCTCCACACACAGTACAATCTGCCCCGCATTGGCCCCCACACACAGTACAATCTGCCCCGCATTGGCCCCCACACACAGTACCATCAGCATCGCAGTGGCCCGCACACACAGTACAATCTACCCCGCAGTGGCCTCCACACAGGATTATACTCTACAGTAGACCCCTCACCACACATCATGAAATGGTCCACAGAAGCCCCCTCCCACACAGCAACAAATGGTCCACAGTAGCCCCTCCCACACAGCATCAAATGGTCCACAGTAGCCCCCTAGCACACAGCATCAAATGGTCCACAGTAGCCCCCTCCCACCCAGCATCAAATAGTCCACAGTAGCCCCCTCCTCAGACAGTACACAAACATAAATATACTTACCTGAAGAGCTGCTGGGCGTCCTCTCTTCTGTTCACTGCGCGCACTGATGACTTATGTCATCACACCCGCGCAGGTGCAGAAGTCACAGTCTGTAGTCAGTGTAGGCCGCGCATTTGCACAACCAGCAGAAGGCAGCGATCGCTCACTAACGGGGAATCCTGTACTGGATTCCCCGTTAGTGAACGATCAGGGCGACTGCTCGCGTGCCGGCATAGAGGGCTCTGCGTGCCTTCTCTGGCACGCGTGCCATAGGTTTGCCATCACTGGTCTCGGGTAATAATGAAGTGATCACAGTAATTGTTAAGAGTTGGACTGCAATTACAACTCTTCATAGTACAATAGGCACAGCTCCACTGATTTTGGTGCAGTTGGATTTTTGTTTAGATCCCACCATTCCTGAGCAAATGATGCTGTTAGTTTCAGCACCCAATATGCTAATATGGCGTAGGAAGCCTAAATAACATTGTGTGTTAAAAGTAACTGTAGTGATGATTGCTCAGAAATAATAGGGGCATGAAAAAAAATCTAACTACACCAGAATCAATGGGATAGTTCCTAATTCAAAAAGCTGGAATTGGTGGAGGTGGTGAACGGTCTTCTGAAGCATTGTCTTACCAAGATAACTTCTGTACCAGTTGCTGCTGCTCTTTTGAATCAAACATGTCCAGGCATCACAGATGTATATTTATAAATGGCCAGCATGATCCGCAACATTCGTCACCACAGAATTAATGTATGCCTAGGCATGGCTTCTCTTCTTGATAACAGGTAATCTTGATCTTTTAAATATACCAGGTAAGAGTAGCTTACCAATTAATCCTTGGTTAACATATCCACATAATAAACATGGCAATGGGGGTGTGGCTTGTGCTCAACATGGATGTATGTATGTCAGCTGACTTTTTGAGGTAGCCGTGGCACCTACCTATCTTGTCCTCATCCTGCTGTCAGGGGTGAACCTGCTCCTTTCGCCGCCCGAGCGAAGTGCAGAAAGCCGCCCCCCCCCCCCGCCGGGAGGAGGGGGCGGAGTGGGGGCGTGGCTTAGCGAAGGGGGCGGGGCTTAACGCCGTTCGCCGGCAGAGAGCAGGCCCGGAGACTGCCTGCGCTCTGCCTGAGCGTGCGGGGAGGCTGCTGGAGCAGCGCTGCTCCAGTGGCCTCCCCAAACCACCGCTCCGTGCTAAGCCAGACCAGGACAGCTTGTCCTGGACTGGCTTAGGTTAGCAAAAATGCCGCCCTCCCTGAGGCCCTGGCATAGTGCCGCCTGAAGCGCTCGCTTCAGGTCGCCTCATGGGAGGTGCGGCACTGCCTGCTGTCCAAGCTTCTGATGACAAAAATCTGACAAGCAGATAGTGAGCCTTGCAGACAGAGCATATATAGCATATAGAGTCAGATATTGGGTGAATTTGTAGAGATTTGGCTAAAAAAAAATTGTGAGAACCTTTCTTTATGGTCTTTGCTATTAAACAAGCTCATGGGGTCTCTGCAAAGACCTCAACCCTCCACCTTGTGTGTCATCTGTTACAGATACAATTCTAAAATGAGCCATATCTCTTCTGAATTTTGTGGACATTTGGCTTCAGAGACCAATTCATTAGATGGGTCTCTATTCTCCACAGCTCCCCTTGTGCCCAGGTGATGATAAATTGTTTTCTTTCTCCCTCTCTTGATCTTCTTAGGGGTACACTCCTCTTTCTCCCTGGTTGTTTGCTGTGGCAATAGAGTCTCTAGCCTTTGTTTCTGATTGGACTATACATATCTGGGCGTTAGGGAAAAGGATTATGATATGGCTTTGTCTATGTCCAATTCTAATGCCACATTGCCTGGGCTATGTTGCTTAACACTTTTGGGTTGCTTTACGGCTTGTTAATTAATATCATATTTGATGCCTCTGCATGCGGCCAATTGTATGTGGGAGTTATCATAAACAACATTCCTAAAAATAAATGTTGTTGTTTTACAATAATGCCCAAACCTTAAATATTTCAATTCTGTAGCTTATTGAAAATCAGAACCACCTTACCTGTTCAGAACATAATCTATATGTAGCTACAATTTTAGCAGCAAGACTACGAGCAGCAACAAAGCCCATGGAATAGAGAGATATTTCTGCAATTAAAGCATAATCTGGTACCATCATAGCCACAGTCCGAAATAGTACCTACAAGAAAGACAATGTCAGAAAATTTAAATATTCATTATTACTATTTACTGCCTTTCAGAATATTCTATTCCCTACTCTCTAGATCTGGCACTTTCACGTCCTGTCTTTGTAATCCCCACTCTCACCATCACCCCATGATTTATTCAAATCCCCCAAATTAGCCAATCCTTCGTTCCCCACACTCTTGGGTGACAGACTAGGGCTTCTATAATGCCTCCTTAAGGCTAGGTTCAAACTATCATCATTTAATGCCTTTTGCTTTCATCCGTCTCAAGATGAGAGTAACAGACATTAAATGACATTTGCCAATGGAGCCCCCCTCTGTCAAGTGTTTATCTGCATTAAGGTAAGAATATAATGATGGAAGAAAAAGTTGTGCTTGTAGAACTATTTCTTCCATTTCAAAAGTCAACAGACAAGATGGAAGACAGTGGTCACCATGTTGTTTACATTATAGTCAATAAGTACAGACATAGATGGAGGGGGCGGTTTCTATTGAAATTTTGTGAGTGCGCAGTAGCGCTCCCTCTAGAGCGCTACTGCGCATGATCCAGCGCCATTTTCCTGCTTGATAAGATTGTGAGTGAGCGGTGGAGTGTGCACATTAGTGCCACGGAGGAAGCTCTACTGCGCACATGCAACATTTCAATAGAAACCGCCGGGAAGGACAATGATGGAGGCGGTGAAGAAGAAGGAGCATAACCATTTCAAAGGAAATAAAAAAAAAACAGGGAGGGGGGGTCTTTTTAAAAATGACTAACAGCACCTGAATAGTCTTTTTAAAGGCTATTCAGGCATATCTTTATCTCTGCCACATATCTTTACCACATAGTGCCTACCCTGAGCCTTTCCATGGACAATGCCCTATTGCTGAAAGAGACTCTACCCACCTATTGGCATGATGTTTCTACTGTTGACTATGTTTTGGTTTTGCATATAATCACGGGGTATCGTTCTTGTACATAAGTCGTGTCACATTGTTGTTTGCCATTATTCTGTTTATTGTTTCTCAGGTATCCAACCCTACTACCTGTGCGCATCCCATCTCTTTAGGTTCCTCCACGCTAGTTAGTCGCCGAGGACAGCTCTTTTCTTAGTGGGGGTGTATGTAATGTCCCGGTACTGCTAGTCCAATTCCCTCTAATAGTTCTTGCAGACCAAGATAGTATGGACATTGGCATATAAGGTAAAGATTTACTCCCCCTTCATTCCTTCATTTCTATTTTTCCAGAGCATGCGCCATCTTGTGGATGTTTTTGTGAACTACACCTGCCTATACTTTGCCATTGTAATTTAAGTTGTCAGTGTGAAGGTGTGTCCATTATAATCAGGTGACCTTCAGGACCAATCAAGCTCCCTTGATTTGGTCTGGAGGAGGAGTCGAGTTACAGCCCCCTCGAGGGGGGTGGGGGACCTTCTGTCTGGCCCTTTGTGTAGACACAGCTAGCAGACGGAGCACATGGAGGACGGATAATGGCTGCCAACTATCAGAGTACAGCAAACAGAGATGTCTTTCCCTCTGTTCCCAAGATCCTTCTCAGAGAGAGTTTTCCTTTGGAGCTCCAAGCCTACAAGCACTAGGAGTTGATGGACTTGCTTTATCCATACATCTGGGACGTCTACACGTATCTCTGTATCCAAGTAAGTCTTTGGGACAAATATATATTTAAGAAGCCCATAGCTAGTCTGGCAGAATTCGAGAATCTCCCGCTGCTAAGAAAAATTGTATTTGCTATCCTACATACGTGTACCCAGTTGTGGTTTAACCCCCTGGATACAGGCCGTCTTTACAAGTATATACAAGTTTACTACTCAAGCAACTATTAATTAAACTGTCCAAAACATTCCTTCTCCAAGCTCCATCACCTGCTTAATTGGACACTGCCTACAAAGATTGCTGTATTGTATGTGAAGAATTCCCCCATATGTACATTTGTATTACTTTGTCCTGCTAGTAAAAGAGCAACGATTACCCCCGAAGCCTGGTTGTCTGTTGTCATTGTCAGATATCACGTGGGGCCGGGTAATCGGGGACATCAAAAAGGAGATTTTGTGCACATTTGGGACCCCCTGAAATCCTGCCACATCGGATATATTACCGTGATACCAGCCCTGGCCTTCCTGAGTGTTGCAAACCCTTCCCTTTTTGTGGCCCCCTTTCTCAGCGACGTAGAGTACCAGCGACGTTCCCCACCAGGGGGCACACACCAAAACGTTCATTGAGGAGGAGGGGAACAGGGGTTACTGCTTATGTCAGATAATATATATGGCTATAAGTCTCCACACACCTGAGAAGGTGGTCTCTCCCTAAGGAGTGACGTTATCCCCACAATCTGGTCTCACAGCCTCTCACTTAAACCAAATCAGTTCTCTCTATGCTGCGCTGATGACGTCCAAAGAGACAGAAACGGTGCCGTCCGTAGCTGAGAAACTGATTTGGTTATAACCTCGCATCATGCAGCAAAGGCTTCTGGGAAGTCGGGCATGTTGTTCAGGGTTGCTTGCTATAGAGGGCAGCATAAGAGAGGCACTGTCTCCCTGTTTACATCTTCGGAGACAGATTTGCATATTCTTCCCATGTTCCTTTGCAGTGGAGCAACTATGGCTATAAGTCTCCACACACCTGAGAAGGTGGTCTCTCCCTAAGGAGTGACGTTATCCCCACTATCTTTATCTCAAAACACTAAAATGTAATGATAGAGCCCCTTTAAGTTCTTTCTAGTTGGTTTTCAAATATTGTGCATTCTGATTATTATTGGTTGCATATGAAAATAATTAGATGCAGAGCTAACAATATAAAGTGCTACAGTGTATGTTGGTGTTATATGAGTGAATGCTGAATCAATCTATGTATCTAGCTATTGTAAATGCGGGTGCTTGGGGCTGGTTGTCAGGCAAGTAAACACATGGAGCATGGTCTTTAAGATCACACTTGTGCTTGTTTTATTAGGTGCATATCACAAAAGTTCAACACAAATATCTTTCCTCAGCATAAGGCAACATAAAGCAAACAGCTTAATTTATCCCCAAGGCAGTAAAGTCCATAAACTCAGCAAGCTGGCTCTTGTAGTTCTCCACACAAACAGAGTCTTTGGGTCCTCAGCTTCTCAATAGCAGCAGCAACCAGGAAAATGAGATCCACCCAACTGTTTGGACAGGGTTTAAGGCTCCCACTGCTGCTGTTACAAAACCCAGGGATAGAGCCTCAGGCCCGGGTCTACAATTAAACCCCAAAACCTGGATATGGATTCGTCCATCACCAAGTGGAGAGGAGCCATCTTACTGGGATATATCTTCCCTCCACAACCATTCCCACTGCCTGCCTACACTATCTATCTGTCTATCTGCACCCAGTTTTCCCGATCTATACATGCAAATCCAATATTATATTGCCATTCACTTCACTGATGATTTGTAGAATCCCGAGAACGATGCAGAATTGTAAGTATCATGGCTGTCTGTTCTAATTATAATTTTAATTGAAAATCAGGTTCTAATGAAAAAAGAATAATTCTGGGTCTAGCGGGAACATCCTTGAGGTGATTTCAAACCTAGACACAGAAGGACATAAAATTCACTTGGGCTATGAATTCTAACAGGCGATCAGTATTTTCAGTATTTGCAAAATCTTTTACAGAATATTTCAGAATTCTCAATAGGTTTTACCTGAATATGTAGTTTTCTGGTAAAAACGGTATACAGTAGTAAAGTGCTTCAAGTGCTCTTTGAGCAAGTGAGAATGTTGCAGGAGTTATTTTAAAGTTTATTCACACCTTTTATTTTAAATTTCAAATCTGCTTTTATATTATAATTAGATATATAATAAAGGAGGCTATGATTATGGTTTTGTAAACCGAAACGCGTCAGCCGGACTGCGGCTCGACTACTTGCGTCTATGGTGCAAGATTTTATGGAGTGATTGAATAAAAGCTTTATTTATTTAAAAGTTTTATTGATAGTTTCCGGCTGGATTCCAAATCTCTTTCTTGGATGTATATTTACTGGTTTCTTGCCGTGGAAATGTGGGATCCGTGCTGGACTCAATTTGGAATTAACCCAGGAGTGAAAATTCCATATGATATCATCTCCTATGGCGGGCTGAGTATTTTTCCTCTTTCCTTTTCCCATAATAAGACTGTTTATCAAAGGGGTTCTCCACTTTCAGATCAATGTTATTGTTTGTATAATAAAAAGTTGCATAATTTTCCAACATACATTCTGTATCAATTCCTGATGGTTTTCTAGTTTTCTGCTGGCCGTCATTCACTCTACTTATTCCCTATGGATAAAAATCTGTCCATGGTCATTTCATAGTCATGTGATGAGCACATAGGTGCACAGCTCATTACCAGAGGTCTGATTACTGTGATGTCACTATAACGAGCTGTGCACCTGTGTGTTCATCACATGACCATGGACCATATGTCACCTGACCATGGACTGATTTTATTCACTGGAAGTAAGCAGAGTGAATGACAGCAAGCAGAAATCTAGAAAACCGTGAGTAATTTATACAGAAAGTATATTGGAAAGTTATATAACTTTTTATTATAGAAACAATAACATTTTTCTCTCAATATTGGTCTGAAAGTGGCCAACCCCATTAATTGTGATATCTCCTATGCCAGTCTTAATCCATTGTTTTTGCAATTAAGGCTCTGGCCTGTTAAAGGGGTTGTTGCAGCATGGTCATGTGACCAACAGACATGATGTCACTTCCTGAGAAGAAGAAAGCAACCATGTTTTTTAAGTCCTGCACAATCCCTTTAATAATGCTGGTGCACAACTGGAAGTTCTGCATTCTTAAATAGAGATCTAAGGTAGTCAGGGATCAGTTTAGATTTCAGGTATACCTCAGGTCAGTTTTCTGACATAAAAAATAATCTGACATATGGCATAAAGCTGATAAGCAAAGGTGTTCCCACCCTGGCCTGCCTTGATCTACATTCTGCTCCACCAAATAGAAAGAACAAAGCAGTGCATCTTTGGCACAAGAATGCTATAGTTGATGTAGTAAATCCTCACCATTGTATAAATTTAAATGTTGTCAGAAAGAACACAAAAGGGAAATGGCAAGGGAACATGGATATATTGATGGCAGTGGTCTAACCTCCAACAATGACATGTTGATAACCTACACTAAGCCATTAAGGTAAATGTCCAAGTGAAGCCCTTTAAGGAGTTAACTAGAAAGAAAGATATAAAAACAGTGCCACTTCACAAAAGCAAATGTGAAACCTCTCCAAAAGACCAGCCGTTTTAGAAGACCATCGCCAATCTTGGCCTCATTTCCTGTGACAGATTTTCAGTTCCACAATATGTTACTGTATTTCTACTAGCTATTTTCTTTATAAAGGCCACCCCCAGAAGATGACTTTCCAATACAATTTTGGGCTATTTATCAAAACAATATAAAAATTTCACAAAACTCAATAGCACATCATACCTTTAAGTTATCTGGCAGCTCAGCTCTTCCTGCGTATCCTGGATTCATAGTTATAAATACAGTGCATGATGAATCTAAACTTATTTCAGTCCCCTCAAACACAAATGTTTGAACCTGCTCAGAAATTGCTCTTTGGATTGTCTGAATTTGTTGAGCAACAACAGAAAGTACCTAATAATAAGCACATAATAAGTAAAAAGTAATAATAAGTACATAACATAGTGTTCAGCATAATCAATAGCTTTAACCATACCATGAGTATTACTGTACAATAAGGGCAGTGTGTGATATTTAGGTAACTTATAACCAACATCTGGAGAAACACGGTAATAGAAAATGAACCAAAGTCAAAGTGATATTAGTAGCAATAGTAAGAAATTGTTTATAATATCAGTGGTGCTGGTAAATTACATGTGGATGCGAAAAAGCACTGCAGGATAAGCTGTGTTTTTTCCCCACAGTGTTTTTCACAGAAAGTCTGCAGAGTTTTCCTCTGTGGACTTTTTGCTTCAATTATATTTATAAGGAAACTGCTGGGATATTGCCATGATGTAATAGCTAAGTATAATATTTCTGTGATGTTAAGGAGTTAAGATTTAGACTTCTAATTTACAAACTTAAAATATTCTTATTTATGCAATCCTTAAAAACTATACTTACACAACATATTGTATCTAATCATATTTTTTGCGTGATATGGGTGGACTAAAATAAATATTATTCATTATACTATTTTTTTTGTAGATATTATGGCTTACATTGTAAAAAGGTGTATGTACACATGAAAGAACTGAATTTGAAAGTCAATATTATATTTCTGCATTTATATTTGTACTTGCAGAATTGGTGCTTGCAGTGCATACTAAGTTTTCTGAGAAAGTGGTGTTAGAATTACCTCCAGCTCAATACGATTAAATTCATCAAAGCATGCCCAAGCTCCAGACTGTGCCAGACCTTTGAAGAATTTCCCCATGGCTTTATAGTCTAGTCCATCAGAGCAGTTAAAAACAACACACTAAAAAAAGAGAGTAAAGGCCGGTTAAATATTCATAACAGCCCTGTATAGAAACCATTTGGAAAAAAATAAAGATTAACAAAAGAAAAAAATAATATGAGCATGGTCAAGTTTATTTTAATTAAAATTATTTCATATAACGTTCTGTTTTCACAATGGCTACAGTTGACAACACAGTTAATTAAAAACAATAAAGAGGAAAGCCATACCGCACGTCTGCAAGTGCGACAGCACTGAACTTAATTAAGAGTAATCAAAAAGATCAAAATAGAGTTGAAAAAGGGATAATACATGTAAAAGTACAATGGCATCAATTATTTTAATTTAGTAAAGTCCAGGGTCATAAATATTGCTTGCTCTTTTTATTTAATTTGTGCCTGATTTATTGCCTGCATTTAATAATACAACCAGAGAGGTAAACACCATTGCCCCATACAAAATCATAGCTGAAAATAATAATAGCTGTTTCATTTATTAAAATTATTTATTATATTTAATGTGTAAAATATGTGATGAGCCAGACTTTGAGGTCTATAAACAGTTCTGGAAAACAAGGGAGAATTTATCACAACACCATTCTTGGAAGATACCAATGAAATGCGTTTAATACTCTGGAAAATGATCTGCCACATTAACAGATTAGGGAAGTGGTTCACCAGTGGGGTCAGGTGTATAACTGCAGGGGGTGTAGAACAATGGAGCTATCCATTACTCAACCTGAGAGCAGACCTGTAAATCCTGTGTGATAATTTGGAAGCCATAATACAATTTGTTGCATTCAGATCCTGATATTTAAGGTTATATTATAACTCTAACAGGAACCCAAGTTCAGGTGTTAGGAGGGGCCGGAGCCTCCACTGTGTAGCGCGGAGGCGCCCAACCTGATCTCTGTCCAGCACCGGAATGTCGGCCTGCTGGGAGCCTCCACTTGAGTGTGCAGAGGTTTCGGTTTCCCCCTAGCACCGGGACCGGCACTTTTGGCGTCAGGGGGGTCAGCGGTGGGCCAGAGGCTATTTAGGCCTCATTTTGGTTTCGACCCATCACTGGTTATTCGTTTCTCTGCGGTATCAGCTCCCCTAGCAACGAGCCTCTCTTCAGTTCCCTGTCTCCTGTCCTGCTACCTCCTGCCTCTTTCCCTTGCCTTACAGACCTCTCCTCTGTGATCATGATTTGGCACCTTCCTGACCTCTTGTGTATGACCTTTGGCTTCCACCTGACCTCCCTTTTGGATCCTGATTTGGCTACTCCATTTATCTCCTGTGTATGACCCGGCTTCCTTGACTACGTTTCTGCCTCTACCTTCTGCTACCAGGTGACCTCCAGTTATCAACTCTGCTTGCTTGACCATGAATCTGCTCCTTGGGTATCTGCGTGAACTCCCTGCAATACCCTCCTGTTCACCTACGACTCCAGACCATCTTGCTCTCTGGGACTTCACTCTAAGGTTAGTGTCTGCGTCCTTCTGGGACCTCCTACTTTGGGTTCGCTGGGTGTGTGTCGCTCTCTGGGCAGTTGCGGATCTGGGCCTCGGACTTTTACCAAGTCCAAGTCCACCATCAGGAGCTCTGGTGAAGAACTCTGGGGCCTGGTTCCACTCCGGTTGCACACCCAGGACTGTTTTTGCCCAAGTGCTTGGGGATTCTAGGTGCCCAGGACTTAGAGTTATTTGTTGCATCAGGTTCCTAACATCAGGATTTTGTGAAACAGGGACCTACAAAGTCCATCAGATTTTAGACTCTTCAGCAGTGGCCAAAACCCAACCTTTCTTTCTCTGCCAAGTGGGACTTTCATTTTTGTGATACATGCATACTTTTACTATCAGAGAGATAATTGAGCAGTGCCATATCCTATGTATAATTTAAAGAAACTGACACAAAAGTTGTCAGGGTGACAGTGTAATAGAGTTCATTGGATTCTATAAAAAGAAAAACAGATCCTGACTAACACTAAGTCTATTAAACAAGTAAACAGTAGATCATTTTGTCTGTACTGTTTGTCAGCATGTAATTTGTTCAGAAGGGGTACAAAATCTCCTGAAGTTCTATGCAGGCCGTCTTCTGGTGTGCCGAGTTTTATAGACATAGTATCTCTTCTAACCCACCTCCAGGGGTGAACCTGCCCCTTTCGCCGCCTGAGGTGAACTACAGAAAGCCGGGGCGGGGCGGAGGGGCGTGGCGAAGTGCAGGGGGCGGGACTTAGCGCCGTTCGCCGGCAGAGAGCAGGCACGGAGACGACCTGCTCTCTGCCTGAGCGTGAGAGGAGGCTGCTGGAGCAGCGCTGCTCCAGTGGCCTCCCCAAATCACCGCTTGGTGCTAAGCCAGTCCAGGACAGCTTGTCCTGGACTGGATTAGGTAACCAAAAATGCCGCCCTCCCTGAGGCCCTGGCATAGCACCGCCTGAAGCGCTCGCTTCAGGTCACCTCATGGGAGGTGCGGTGCTGCCCACCTCTATAGCTTCTAGCCTACCCAACCAGTATTATGTGATGAGGGATCATAACTCTGAAACAGCTCACTGTGGATGGGCCTCTTACTTTCTGAGCATATGTTCTTGGCTTTAACCAGTGTACCTAGATTTCTTAAAAAGCACACATTGGGCTATATAGAGCTACCTTCAAAAAAGTGACACTAGAGAAAGTTTTCCTTTTTCAATCAAGGAGAACTTATTTGCATATTCTTTCCATGCATGTTCCTCAAACAGTTTTGTAGAGCTCCTATTCCATCTTCGCTGGAGAACCATTTAGGGGATGTGGGACAGAAAGGTTTCCCCTAAAATATATTATGATATGAAATAGGATCAAAGGAAAGAAAGAAGGGAAAAAGAGTTGGGATGTTATCCTAAGTTTAGTGTTGAGTGCATGTTGCTAGGTCATAAAGGGATTACTTGGTAAATTAATTCTAAAGTGATGCCAATTCGATGGAAATAGACAGCAGTCAGATTATTGTAAAAAATGTCATAGGAGCTGGCACAAATAGCATGTTCATAAATACTGTACACTACAAATTTGCATGCTTGGATAGACCAAGCAGATATATAATTACAAAAACTGTAGATGTGTTATAACGGAATATAACTTTCAACAAGGTGTTTCCAAATAATTGCACATGTTAAAAAGATAGTGCTTTCTCCACATGGTTGTAAATGGGAAATAGAAACCAAACTTTATTTTATGACAGTTCTACATCTTTGTATATCTGTTCTAGATAATGCCCTGATTTCATTTCTTTCTAAAGAAAACTAATAAAACATGAGTTTACCCTTTTAATTATTCATTAGAAAGACCCTCAGGCTCCCAAATACATAAATATGTTAAGGCACTGCAGCCAGAAGGTCAGTCAGTTTACTGCACACGAACAGGCCGTATATATTGTTGACAAGCCACCAGCACTTTCCAGCAGTCCGCAGTCTTGGAGTGAAGAGTATTAGGTATGTATCCTTTTTCTAACCTTTCTGTACTTTGGTTTAGGGTCAGACAAGGGTTATAGGAGGCTGGACTAGCAGGTAAAACTTTACTGTAGAGGATAATTTATAATATCTTAACTCTATTATATTGAGGTAGTTTTTTATCTCTGTTCGAGAATATTCCACCAAACATTTAATATAACATATTCATCTAACATTTAATATAATTCTGCATAGCCATCAATATACTATAATACACCGGATATTTACTTTAAAATATCTTCCTTTTGCTCACTTCCATTATGTGTATGGCATGTTTTATTTTTATAAAAACACTGGCTCTAACTTGTCATTTATTACACTACAGACTTCATAGCATTGTAATTGGTTGTAGCATGTTTGAAAAGGAAAATCTACCAAAAACTCCCAAAATGCAACAATGTATGTGAGAGTTTTAGGGTGAATTCACACTGAGTAAACGCTAGCTTATTCTGAATGTAAAACACGTTCAGAATAAGCGGCGTCTAAAGCAGCTCCATTCATTTCTATGGGAGCCGGCATACGAGCGCTCCCCATAGAAATGAATGGGCTGCTTCTTTCACTCCGTGCAGTCCCATTGAAGTGAATGGGGAGTGCCGGCGTATACGGCAAGCTCTGCTCATGCCGGAGCGTACACGCCGGCACTCCCCATTCACTTCAATGGGACTGCACGGAGTGAAAGAAGCAGCCCATTCATTTCTATGGGGAGCGCTCGTATGCCGGCTCCCATAGAAATGAATGGAGCTGCTTTAGACGCCGCTTATTCTGAACGTGTTTTACGTTCAGAATAAGCTAGCGTTTACTCAGTGTGAATGCACCCTTAAAGTGCACAGATAAATTTGTATTTCTATGATTACATTTTTTCATGTGTGCATGGGAAGAACTGCCATGTTAAAAGCATTGCAGCTCTACTACTACTGGTTTTAGGAGTCTACCACCTCCCTCAAGCATACTCAACTGCCAGCACTGTGCTACAAAGCACATTACAGTGATAAACAACATATCACTATTATGTGTATTACTTTTGTAGATTTGGAGAAAAACAACTTTAAAGTATTATACAAATGAGGTAGTTGGTGCACTGGGGGCAGGCCTTAAGCCCTGAGAGCGCTACTCTTGATGTTCATGTAGGATGGGTTATGTAATAGCAGTGGCTGGATCAACTCTTTCTGCCCATACAGGATATGGTAGGGGTCTGAGTGGTGAGAGGAAAATGAAGGCTCACCATTTGTGCTCCATAACATGGTGATAACAGTTGAATATGCTTGGGAGATGGTAGACTCCCTTTAAAGTGGAAGTGGAGTGTGGAGCACTATTTAGCCTGTTGATTTCTTAAACACACTCGCTGCTGATGTGGTTGTTGCAAAGTGAACCTCTCTACAAGTTGTTGGTTACCTGTTATACTCTATCAAGCCATGCACTCCAGAATTATGGCATAAAATGGTTGAAACATAAAGTTTTGGAACTTTTTGACCCTATTTGCACAAGATATTTTCACACCACACACTCCACTATTGAAAAGTAGGTTGGAAAGTGGGCATGGTAACCAGATCTAAAGATAGAACAGAGGAACGCTTCTTGTGATAAGCTTTCTCTAGTTATAAGTCTTTTATTCTTTATATCATTATATGTGCACTTTCATAAGTAAAATAGATCCAATACATGCCATATGTAAGTGTTTACCTGCTTTGCCACTGCTCTAGCCAAATCCTTACAGGTCTCAGTTTTGCCTGTTCCAGCGGGTCCCTCTGGTGCCCCTCCAAGATTTAGCTTCAGAGCTCCCATTAAAGTTCTAAGACACAAGCATGAAATATAACTGATTTTTAATAGCACAGATTAAAATCTTATTTAACTGAAACAGCAGGATAAGTAAAACTTTAAAACCATAAAGAAAATGAAAATAAATAAAACTTTAGATTTTAATATCTGTTAGTAGAAAATTTTAATCTGTTCTTTTCCCCAATGAGCTTTTTCCACAACATTAAGACCTGAGAGTAATGTACATGAATAAAGGGTTTTTGGCTGGAATATAGAGGTCATTACCAGTGAGACCAATGAACACTGAATAATGGTAAATATAAACAACATGGTATTTACAAAAATCTTTGTCCTTTTTATTGCTATATTGTATGTGGTACTTTGAGAAGGAACTGAATGTTATTATATTAAACATTGACTCAAATATTGCTTATTGGAATAAAATATTAAAATGTACCTTATTATGTATCATTTCAATCATGGCTTAACATGAGTTTATAATTTTATTGGAAATATGGAAAATCTACATTTCCTGCTTGAGACTCAGCAAGAAAGAACTTCTCATCAGAACCAGAAAAGTGTGAAAATTTAATACACATTTTCAGCTTAAGTTTTATACCCAATACAACACTTGGTTAAATGTACACAATGAGACATTTCTGCTTAGTTCTGTGTTTTCGCTAACTGTTAACGATGTAAAACAAGATTTTCTCAGTTTTTTTCTTTCACATTGGAATATTTACTAGTCAACAACGGTTTTTGTTATTTTAGAAATGTCCTCTTTAATTATTCATAGTATGTGCTATGTGTACAGTACAATGAATATAAGAAACAATGTTCAGGAGAAACAATCCAAAACCTTAGGCCAGTTTTAAGTGAATTTGTTTATATGTGGTTAGTTATGGTAATTATAATTACTATCTTGTTAATGCAAAAAAAAAAAAATACATTTATTTTACTCATTGTTATTATTTATCCAACTAATATTTATACTACATCATCTTTATCGAACTTCATTTTCAGAAAAACTGGATGAATATTCCTAGTTCACATAGTGAATGCTATTTCTTGAGTGTTGCAAGGCTTTGCTATCAGCCAAGTGCCAATCCAGCTTTGAGACAGAGAGTTCAAGTACTTGTATTTTAAACAGATTGGTTGCTATAGATAAAAGCATTAAAATAGTTGCAGTAGATAAAAAAAGCGAATGTTTGGAATGGATTATGTCTTCCATGGACTACGTCTGGAATTGTAGCTCAGCCATTTATGTGAATTCCTTTTTCTTTGCCCCTTCCTCTACTGTTAACAAAAAAGGAGACAGAGAGAATAATGTACCTGTGTGTAAGACTGCGCAGGAACTGCTTGTAGTCTGTTACCATGGAGACACATAGGAGGTGAAGGTACCAATATAAAAGTTGAGTGTTTTTTTTTTTTTTTTACTCAAGACTCTTTGCAAAGTTGCCTTCTTATGTTCTATTTTAGATACATTGGACGATTTTACAAAATTATAAGTTTGTATATTCTTTAGGCTTTACAGTTGTAATGTATAGAGATGAGCGAACACTAAAATGTTCGGGGTTCGAAATCCGATTCGAACAGCCGCACACTGTTCGACTGTTCGAAACAGGTTTCGAACCCCATTATAGTCTATGGGGGAAATGCTCGTTTCAGGGGTATGCAACATTCGATCAAATTCTACTTACCAAGTCCATGAGTGAGGGTCCGGCTGGATTCTTCTCCCTGCGCCACATCCCCACATCCTCTTCCGGCCTTGAATTCACTCTGCTAGGCATCAGGCCTGGGCAGAGCTGACTGCACATGCCCGCACTACAAGTGGACATGCACAGTCGGCTCTGCCCAGGCCCGATGCCTGGCAGAGTGAATTCAGAGCCGGAAGAGGACGCGGGACACTGTGCAGGGAGAAGACTTCTAAAGGTAAGAGAAGAACCAGCGTTGATTGGCAATGTATAGCATTCTGCCAATCAATGCTGGTTCTGCATCGAACTTTTACATTAGAACAGCTTGTAGTACTCGATCAAGTACGAGTATTTCGAATACCGTAGTATTCGATCGAACACCTACTCAATCGAGTACTACTCGCTCATCTTTAGTAATGTACTGTAATAATTACATGAGTTTAATGGTTTATCTGTATGTAGTAATGTGTGGGAAAGTTCTAAATAGGAATAAGAGCAGGAGATCATATATATATTTTTAGTAACTGAATAGTGTACCTTTAACATAGGAGAAAAGAGGAAAGAGAAATACTTTAATGCTTCATCTATTATGTTGCTGTGATAATTTTATGGAAAATAACATATGAACAATTACAGTAATTGAATAAAGAAACAGAAATATAAGAAATAATCAGCAGGTATCAAGGGATTGAGAGTCAATTAAATTATAAGGTTACCTAATAATTGTATAATTACATTACGCTATATGAATTACTTTAACTGATTAAATTTCACTATACAGTACATACGTTTATTCCAATCCTTTCATCTATGAGATTTCTGCCTCTTGTAGTTATGAATTTGTATACTATATTTGTCTCTTTTTTCAGTCCTTGATATTAGCTCTCATCAGGCCTAATCCAAGCTCAGAGAGATGTTTGCAATTGTGGCATAATAACTATTTTCTCATAATCCTGGACACAAAGAAAATGCCTCAATAGATTCTTATAGTTTTCTTCTTTAATTATCTTTCCAAAGTTAATGCTACTGTTTGTTTTGTAAAATAAAAGATTTACCTTTTCCCACTTTAATTTGCTTTTACCAGTTTAAAATAGACAATGATAGTTCTGCAAACAACAATATCAAGGGGTTTCCACCTTCTTAATAAAGTGACTTCTTTGACTTTCATACACCTTTTATTAGATGTCTTTCATTCAGTATCCTATGAACATGTTATAAAACGGTTTCCTGAGTGAAATTACATTATTTCCACCTATATCATTCCCCAGTAATACTGATCTATGCCAGAAAGGGGGCTAAAAAAATATTTTAGTTCGTGTCATGTGCTCCTGGAAATGTAGCTTCTTCTATAAGCTGTGTTGTTCCAGAGACTTCCCTACTCCACCCCTTTTCTATACATTGTAGCATGATGAACACCCTAGCTATCTGTATCCATTCATTAACCGAGCACCCCTCCTTCTCCATCATGGTTTATGCAGACACAGAGAAGGGGGCTGACTTAGCTATTGCACTGAGCCAGACAGCCATGTGTTGTACTGTTGCAGCTTACAGCAGACTTTCTGCTTACAAAGCAGAGAACCACATAAGTCAGAACATCTATAAAGCTTAAAAAATTGAAGTATACTACAAAGTTTGTTTTATTTTGCAATTGAATACCATATAGAGATGAGCGAGTAGTATTCGATCGAGTAGGTATTCAATTGAATACTACAGTATTCAAAATACTCCTACTCGATCGAGTACCACTCGCTATTCAAATGGAAAAATTCGATGCAGAACCAGCGTTGATTAGCCAAATGCTATACAGTCGGTCAATCAACGCTGGTTCTTCTCCTACCATTAGAAGACTTCTCCGTGCAGCGTCCCCGCGGCATCTTCCGGCTCTGAATTCACTCTGCCAGGCATCAGGCCTGGGCAGAGCCGACTGCGCATGCCCGCACTACAAGAAAATGGCTGTTTTGACTGTAAGTGGCCATTTTCTTGTAGTACGGGCATTGCGCAGTCGGCTCTGCCCAGGCCCGATGCTTGGCAGAGTGAATTTCAACGCCGGAAGACGCCGCGGGGACGCTGCATGGGGAAGACTTCTCGGAGAATCCAGCCCGACCCTCACTCGTGGACTTGGTAAGTTTAATTTGATTGAATGTTGCCTACCCCTGAAACAAGCATTTTTCCCCTATAGAGTATAATAGGATTCGATATTCGATTCGAGTAGTCGAATATTGAGGGGCTACTTGAAACGAATATCGAATATTTAACTACTCGCTCATCTCTAATACCATAGATAACTCTTTTTTGGAATCAGACCACACCTTTAACCCCATACCCATCATCCGCCATACTATTATGGCAAACGTTGGGTATTTAATAGAGATGAGCGAACACTAAAATGTCCAAGGTTCGAAATCCAATTCGAACAGCCGCACACTGTTCGACTGTTCGAACGGATTTCGAACCCCATTATAGTCTATGGGGGGAAATGCTCGTTTCAGGGGTAGGCAAAATTTGATAAAATTATACTTACCAAGTCCACGAGTGACGGTCGGGCTGGATTCTCCTTGAAGTCTTCTCCTGCTGCAGTGCCCCCATGTCTTCTTCCAGCTGGAATTCACTCTGCCTATGCATCGGGGCCTAGGCAGAGCCGACTGCGCATGTTAGATTTCATGCTGTATAGTGAATAGGATTGCTTTTAAAATCTGATCTCCAATTAATAAAAAGAATCCCATTGACTTGCATTGGGATCGAGATCAGGTTCGAATGAAAAATGATCGGAAATCAAATTTTAAAATTGATCCTGAAAAGTCAGAATCGGCTCAACCCTAGCTGGGAGTCAAAAAGAAGAATCAGAAAGGGTTATTGGTATAATTATAAAATCTTAATGTTTTAAAAGCTTTCTGCAGCGATGGAGAATGTGAACGAAAAGTGAAATCTACACTATGGGACTTTGTATAAGTAGTTACATTTAGCAACGCAAACTACAGATTGCCGACAGCTGGAATGCCAACAAAAGTTTTCCAAACACAAGATTTTTTTTATTTTGCGAGAATTGTTTGTTAGATTATAACAGGGAACTCTTGTAAAAATCCCCCTGTTTCTATTCACATTTTAAGGGAAGATTTAAAGTTTATCTCCCTTATTCTTTTCACATTTGGTTCCTAGTTTATACTGCGAGGACATGAAAACATTTTTATTCCTGTTTACGCAAAGGTCAGCATGTGCTGCGTTAAAGAAAATGTGGTAAATAAATGGCTGTTCGACCATAAACGACAGGTGGTATTTGAATCACTCTTGTTTTGTAATTTTGAAGCTACTTTAAATGTATTAGCTCTGCCAGAAACAAACAAATCACAAGCAAACTTGCTGTCTGCATGAACATAGCTACATTAATTGTTGTCTAGAAATGGCAGCATGACATTATTTCAGTAAGACACCAGTAAGACACCAAAAGACATTAAAAGAAATGTTATCTGGCAGGAGGGCATTTTTCTAAAGTTCCTATGGTGAATCATTATGCTCACTTTGTACAAGCTAAATGTGTTACTTGGAAGGTATTTATATTGAGCAAAGTTTCTTCTGAGGTTGCTATGATACAAAGACATCAAACATTATCTTAGGCCACACACAAAATGCTTAAACTAAATGGAGGCAGAATACCAGGTGCAATGAATATTCTCCATAAAAACACTATTAAAATTACAAGTAAAAAAAAAAAATAGCAATGTGAAATATCTAAGTTACATTGTTAACCTTCATAAATATAAGAAGAACAATCAGAATAAACTTCAGCTATTTTGATGTTACATTCTGTCGGCTCATAGAAGTAAACTATCATCAGTATGCATCTTCATATGACAATGCAGCTTGCATGCCAGAAAAGACATTTTGCCTTATAATGGTAGCTTGGCCAATACGATGCAATGCCTAATAATAATAATAATAATAATAATAATAATAATAATAATAATAATAATAATAATAATAATAATAATAATAATAATAATAATAATAATAATAATAATCCAAATGTAAAACAAGCAACACCTTGTATGTGATATTAGCAAGCCAAATAGTCTTGATGTCCTATTTATTTTGGAAATTATTGTAGCAATCTTCTAAAATTGCAAAACATAGTAAATAGAATACTGGATATTAAATGGCTATTTATTATATAATGCACAATTAATATGTATAAGAATCACTGGGCTAAGGCCTGGTTCACGTCTGCATTTGGTATTCCTTTCGGGGAGTCCACTTGGGACTCATTAAAAAGCGGTGAGCAATGAAAGCACATGGACCCCATAGTCTATAATAGGGTCCGTGTTTTCTGCACGGTGTCCGCACAAATTATGATTTTAAGAACTACTTTAAGAAGTACTTTAAGAACTACTTTCCTCTCCGTGTGATTGTGTGGACACTGCGTGGAAAACACACGGACCCCATTTGAGTCTATGGGGTCTGTGAGCTTTTATTGCTCACCGCTTTTTAACACCCCAAATGGAATACCAAATGCATATGTGAACCAGGCTTAAGTTTACTGCAGTGTCAGTGGGAGTGTCACACAGAGATTTATATTGTCATTTTAGGCCATGTATTAGGCTTAACACATTGGGACAGATTTGCCACAAGCCACATTTATGGAGTGTTTTTGAGGGAACATGACTTTCAATATGCCATATTGCACCATAATTCTACCACAAAAATAGTTTAAAAGTACCATAAGCCACTCAACAGTTGGTATAAAGTTAAACAGTAGTGATGTTTAGAGCAACTTATTAAGAAAGTTATTAGGTAAATGGTATTCTACATGAGGTGCAATTTTAATAAGTGTACATTTGAGATATAAATAAGGCCAGTGCACTGATACTTTAAAAAATGCAGTCCAATTTTGGGTCCCAATTTCTGAAAAAGATTTCAGGCTGCTGTTTAAAGAAGGATAACTGAACTTACAAGCGTTTACAAAATTTTTACCTGAAACATCGATCAGTTAGTGGTGTAAGAACAAGTCTGCCTGAGTTTCCCAAATATTCATATCCATAGAGAACACTGGTGGTGACCATTCTGACCACAACATTGCCTTCTTCCCAGTAATATCTCATTTGTGCAATCCAGCTGAAATCTGATGTATTAGAGATCCTCTGGTTGTTCAAACTGGAAACAACATCACGTGCTGTAAGTAAAAAAAAAGTAAGTTATCACCTACAGTATATTATATCATATAAAAGCATGAACTCCACATTACCCTGAACATCACTTCACGGAATCCAGTTTTAAAGTTTTTTTGTTTTTTTTTAAAGTCAGACTAATGTTTCAAGGATTTGTCTACATTTAAGGTATTGTATACAAGATGACAATTTAATATGGAATTGGCTGTCTGGGAGACATAAATGACTTTTCCTTAAAGTTGTTATCTGGGATAACCCCCACTGCATATCTTCTAAATTACTTAATGTACCAAAAATCTATAATTACCAGGGTGGTCATGTGACTGACCCAGGCACATTTTCCAATTTTACATTGACGTTCTGTTTCCCTGTTTCTGGAAAAAGAATGTCATCAATACTAACCCCCACCTCATAATAGTTACCTGTCGTCCTGTCTGAATCTTCTAGGCATTAGACGTCACTTCTGCGGAGTGCAGGCTCTACTATGTATGCTGGGACAAGTGAAGCCTCAGGCCCAGAAGATCTGGGCAGAAAGGCACGTAAGTGTTATGGCGTGGGGGCGTTGGGGATGGGGTTGTGAGTTAGTTAGGAAGGGATAATAGTGGGCTGGCTAGCCAGGGAAACAGGGAGGGGTGAGAGAGAGGGAGAGGTAGTCAGTTTTGAGTGATTCTCAGATTCCAGGATATCCCAGAGAAACACTGAAATATTTGTGTGCACTTATTAACCTATTAATAGCACTAACTGACCTTTGGAACTAAGAGGAGAGGAGCGCAAGAGAAGAAGGTGGAGGCAGAAAAGAAGACAGAGGCCATCACTGCAGAGTTTTCAAGCACCACTGGGGATGGCCCCAGTGGTGTTTAAGTGCTGGAGAATGCCCTCAGTGCTGTGAGAAAACTAATTTACTTAAGGAAGATAGAAGAATGGAAGTGTGGATCATAATCATAAAGATAAGAGAAGAATAGCCTTTCTTAAGGCTATTCCTACGTGTATTTAACTTGGCTCATTTTTGGTGTACAATATCACGTCAGCTCCTGTGCCCTGTCCACCATTTTTTTGTTTTCAAAAGTAAACAAATACAATATGTAGACAGATACAGTATATAAACAAATACAATATAATGGTGCATAAAGGGGTTGAAAATTAGCCATACCATCAAATGCATAAATAAGCAAAGATATCCAAGAGATCAGAAAGTACTAATGCAAGTTTGGAAGTCAGGACACGTGAATAGGCAATGGCTATATCACAATATTACTATCAGTCAAAAATAAACAGGTAATAAATCAGGGATGAGAAAAAGATGACTTCTCACGTCCCATGAGAATGGGAGAGGTAAGTGGGAAGGAATCATTGCCCTTCTCAGGGGACATAAAACAAGAAACAGAAATAGAACAAGTAACATACAAAAAACTGAGAATCACATAACACATAGGGAATAGAGGTGTAAAGAAAGAAAATCACAGTGGGGGATAAAGAGGGTGAGGGAGGAGGAAAGAAGAAGAAGAAGAAGGGAAGAAGAGGAGGGAAAGAGAAAGTTGAAGAAGGAAAAGAAGAAAATAAGTGGAAAAGTAGAAACAGAGAGAAAATGAAGAGTAAAAAAACAAAAAAGGGGAGGTGAAGCAGCAGAGAATAGAGAGGTAAATTAGGGAAGAAATATAAACAGAACAAAAAAGGAGTGGATTCAATGAACACAAAAGCAGAGACAGGAGCTATCTGTTAATTCTAATATCCAGTTTGAGAGGACTACTATCAGGGCTGACAAGATCTGTGACAAGATCTGTGACCATGTGGTCAGGATTTTCTGGTGTGTCCTTCTGGACCAGCTTAAGAGTGCTTCATAGGGAGATCTGGTTCACTTTGTTTTCCCATTCTTGAGTGGAGGGAGGTGAGTTCTGAAGCCAATACAGGGGAACAAGCAGTTTTGATGCCTCAAGCAAGTATGTCATCAGGCAGTCTCTCAGGGGACTATAGTGAAATGATGGTTTCAACAGGAAGACCATTGCAGGAGTCAAGGTAAAGTCTGGTCATGAGATCTGTTGAATCCGGTTTATGGTATAGCCAGTCTGTATTCCTGTACCACCTAGATAGCAGCTATAGTGATTCTCCTGAAGGTGTATACAAGTAGAAAAGCCATGGAGCAGCTTCATATGAGGCAAGGAGGGTCTTGAGTTCAGACAGCAATGGGACAAAATTCATCTCATAAAGACTGTCAACTCTTGATGCCAATGAGATGCCAGGTAGTTAAGAGAAAAGTTAGCTCTCCTCCACTTTTTTAGACAATGGGGGAGTGGGGTGGAAATCTAAGCAAGCCAGGCTGGAGATGCCCCAGTCCTTTAGATTTATTATAACTTACAGCAGAAAAGTTGCATTAGTTATACCACAAATATATGCCGGCTCCTGACTGACGTAGATTTGTGATCAGGTGCCTTCACAAAAATTATAGGCTAGGAATGAAGAGGATTAAATTTAGTAATGTAGATTTATTTCTATAATGTATGTGTGTATTTTTCTGTAATGCATTAGCTAATGCACATAATTTGCCATTTCTGCACAGAAAATTGGACAAGGATCTGTGGGGATCCCAGTCATGACATGCTATATCAGATACTATATAGAAAGTATTATACCTAGATGTTTTTCTTCCGGGTGAGAATATTTCTATAATGTGGTACCATACAAAGGCATCCTACGGTAGCACATGGAGTACTTATGCTCCATATTACAGAGCTATACAGCTATACAGGTTCCATGCAAATGACTCAAAGTCTGAAAACAAATAGAACAAATGTTGAAAGGAGAAGCAGGGTTTTTTTTGTTGTTTTTTTGTTTTGTTTTTTACTTTGGATGGCAGAAAAAGCAAATTATTTCTTGAGCCAAATTTTAATTCCTTCTAATGATATTTGCTTTGTTAATTTGTGTGTACTTGGATTTTAGCCTGAAAGTTATGTTACAAAGATATTAAATCAAAGAACGCTATCCATATCTGATTTTGCTCAGATATCTGTTTATTGTGCTAGTATTCTGTGATATTTAATAGGAATCTGGTTGATTAATGAGGTGTTTAATTTTTATAGTCACTATTAAAATGAAAAGCAGTCTGTGTTATCTCAGAAAATTCTATTTCAAAGGAGCTGGATGCTCATTATGAATAATCACTTGCAACTTATGAAAGAAATGTAAACTTGGTATAACTCAGTAGAAAAAGTTTAAACCTGTACAACATTTAGAAAAATAAAAAATTCCCTACTGTTTTTATTCAGTCAAGTCCCTGGCAGCTTATACATAGCCATAGGAGTTAAATCAATCCTTAGTCAGGTATAGTGTCTGCTGTTTTTTTCCAAAGTGAAAGATTTCACTCATTCAAAATGATAGTTCCCAATTAACATGATTATGATAATTGCTAAAATATGATGGCATAAATCCTGAAACATGACACGCTCAAGAAATTCACTCATCTAAAGTTTGGCAACAAACAAACATTTCTTAGTGATCCTATGGAAACATATACAAAGTAGTGCTTGTTTTACTCCTGTATTGCTGCATAGTTGAAGCAGATCTGGACTTTAGAATAGTTAGGAGACTTGTAATAGTATCCAGTTATACAGATTTGACATCATATTGGTATTTCCCTGCTCAGCCTATGATAGCAAATCAAATCCATGTGGATTTCTCCAGGCTATTGTTATGGTCAGCAGGGTTTATTAAAAAAAACAACTTAAATGAAAACCCCACGGAGCCCTCTGGGCCACTAACTGCAAACCAATCTGGTGTGAACACCGACTAACAGTTCCAGTCACTGCTAGCCAAATTAAAAGGACCAGGTGCGCTCTGTTGAAATTCACAGAGCCCTGTGCAGTCAGAGCAGTCGAACAAATAAACAAGTTGGCTAGCCTGAACTCCAGGACTAGCCAGAGACCAAGTAAACCCTGTGTGCAGTTCCACCCAGCCACCCAGGCAACTACTGCCAAGCTCACTCCCAGTCACCCTGTCTGGGAAGTATTGCTAGCTGCCCCTACAGAGTTGCACCACAAACATACAAGGCAGCATGCTGCCTGACTACCAGTGGCATTGCTAGCTCAGGGGTCTTTGCTAACTAGGGCAATTCAAATAATATTTCAGGCAGGAACCCAAGCACACACACAACACACATCAATTCAGGTTTTTGAATGAGATCATAGAGCGCCGGGCGTCCAGACCAGCCCCCTTATATAGGCAAGGGGCGGTCACCAGCAAATAGCCCAGCTGCCCAAACCGAGCGTCCATTGGTTGATACACATGTCGATCAACCAGTCGACCACGCCCGGCTGTTGCAAGGCAGGTTAACCCTTGCAACCCTGGAATTTGCAGAGGAACAGACAGCGACGCCCATATCATGGCCGCAGTCTCTGCACACAATCCTAACACTACCCCCCCCCTCCACGGCGCAACGACGCCATGCATCTCCGGATCGGAGACGGACATGGTGAGGAGTGAGCCAGACACGATCACTTGGGGACAACTCCATCCCTGACCTATGTCTGATGTCAGCTGTTGCTCTGCTCCTGGCCTTGGCCTGACTCATGGCAGAGTGCACAGGCCGTGGAGCCTTGCCCTTTAATAAAAGGTTTGGCAAGTCAGGGGTGTATACAAATCTAGTCCCTTTACTTTGCCCAGAAACTGTGCCAATACTCTGCTTAGTGTTAGGTCTTTCCCAGGCTCTCCCTTGCGGGCAAAAACCCTGGCTGGCACCTGATGGCAGGGGACCAAAAGACTTTTTTGCAGATTTAAGCCTCCTGCTTCTGCCTTGAGGCGGTGTTGCCCTTGGCAACAGGTCAGTGGAGTGATTATGAGACCAAGGTACTGGCAGGGTCTTAAATGCATTTATAGTAAAGACCTCTGCAGACTGAGGCGGTAAGACCTCTTGCTTTGAAGGCCTCACTGGAGGGACGGCGGATGGTATAGCCTCCATACACCTTCCCTTGCACTCCGACTCCACTTAATAATCTCCCCTTGCCTCCAGTCTATGACTGGTGAGTGCCGGCGTAACCATGGGAGACCTAGCATTACTGCATCAGTTAAGCCCTCCAAGATTTGAAAAGAGAGCTCCTCTGTATGCAGTGTTTTATACCGCAGAAGCAACGGTGGCGTCTCAAATCGGATCTGCGGCCGAATTTGAGACCCATCTACCACCGTAACGTTAATGGGGGTCTTAAGAGCTCTCATGGGAATACCATTTTGCTGGGCGAATTTGGCGGACATGAAATTCCCCATGGCCCCAGAGTCTATCATTGCTCTAGTGTTTACCCAACCATTACCCAGCTTAAGGGCTACTGGGAAATGGACACAATTATGGGACTTTTGTGTACCAAGTAACCCACACCCGATGGACACTTGGCTAGCCTTCTTTTCCAGGGGGTTGAGCATTGAGGAGCAATATGCCCTGGCCTGTTGCAACGGAAACAAATTACCCCCTTAATTTTCCTACTCCTGCTGCCACCAGGAGTGGAAGCACGGGAGGTGTCCATAGGTTCAGTGGACTCCACAACAGGCGAGGCAGTGGTAGATTTTATGACCCCCCTCAGGGACATGAGGTTATGCTCGAGCCCCCGCTCCACTCTCCTATCAGACAACTGTGTATCCACATGAGTAGCTGAATTTATTAGGGCAGAGAGGGAGGTAGAAGGCTTTCGGCCTGCTAGTTCGTCCTTAATATTTGAGGACAAACCTTCCCAAAATATTGCCACCAGTACCTTATCTGGCCAATCCAGCTCAGATGCCAAGGTTCGAAACTCAATAGCAAAGTCTGCTACTGAGCTCTGGCCTTGCTTTAAACGTAAGAGCTGCGAGGCAAAGGTGGACTGGGGCACTGGGCCATGAAACACCAGGCGTAGTGCTTCACACAGCGCGGCTAGCGTAGCCAAGTCCGCTGCATCCCGTTCTTTTAACGGGGTGGCCCAGGCCAATGCTCTCCCAGTGAGCAAGGAAACTACAAAGGCTACTTTAGATTTCTCATCTGGGAAGAGACTGGGACAAGCTTCAATGTAAGTTTTACACTGGTGTATGAATCCCCGACATCCCTGCGGCTCACCCGCATACCGCTCCGGAGGCAGGAGAGGACACGGTGACGCTGCAGAGGTCGGCAGACTACCAACCAGCTGAGCCATAGCCTGAACTAAACCTTGAGACAGGTCAGAAAAATTAATTGTGGCAGCTGGTGGAGATTGCTGCAAGTGTTGCTCCACTGCGCCCAGGCGTGTGTTCAGACTATTGACAAGACTTGCCAATTGCGAAGACGAAGTCATTATTGCGGCAGGGCTCTGGCTCTATGATACTGTTATGGTCAGCAGGGTTTATTAAAAAAACAACTTAAATGAAAACCCCACGGAGCCCTCTGGGCCACTAACTGCAAACCAATCTGGTGTGAACACCGACTAACAGTTCCAGTCACTGCTAGCCAAATTAAAAGGACCAGGTGCGCTCTGTTGAAATTCACAGAGCCCTGTGCAGTCAGAGCAGCCGCACAAATAAACAAGTTGGCTAGCCTGAACTCCAGGACTAGCCAGAGACCAAGTAAACCCTGTGTGCAGTTCCACCCAGCCAACTACTGCCAAGCTCACTCCCAGTCACCCTGTCTGGGAAGTATTGCTAGCTGCCCCTACAGAGTTGCACCACAAACATACAAGGCAGCATGCTGCCTGACTACCAGTGGCATTGCTAGCTCAGGGGTCTTTGCTAACTAGGGCAATTCAAATAATATTTCAGGCAGGAACCCAAGCACACACACAACACACATCAATTCAGGTTTTTGAATGAGATCATAGAGCGCCGGGCGTCCAGACCAGCCCCCTTATATAGGCAAGGGGCGGTCACCAGCAAATAGCCCAGCTGCCCAAACCGAGCGTCCATTGGTTGATACACATGTTGATCAACCAGTCGACCACGCCCGGCTGTTGCAAGGCAGGTTAACCCTTGCAACCCTGGATTTTGCAAAGGAACAGACAGCGACGCCCATATCATGGCCGCAGTCTCTGCACAATCCTAACAGCTATATATTACACAGGTGTCAATTGATGCCATGAAATACTAGAAATCCTGCACAGTGGCCATTGCAGGGTAAGGAGTTATTAACAGGACAATGCTGTTTTTGACAGACCTAGCATCCGTGAAAAACAGCCATCCATTTTGAATCTGTTGTAGTTTTCTATTACTGATGGCCAGGTTTCATTAGTTTTGCATCCATTTTAAATAAGCTGTTAAAAAGTGGATGAATTTCATTGGTCTTTCATTTTTAACCCAACAATCCATTTTTAACAGATGTAATTCAGATGCATAGCATTCATTGAAAGCAGATCCATTGTTTATATTGGGTCCGAGTATAAAGACACGAGATACAAAGGGGCTTTATTAGCATACCCGAAGAAAAAACATTTGGCATTGCCAAAGCAAAAGAATGGTTAAGGGTGGGAGAAGGAGGTGGGGGGGGTGAGGTGTGTGGTTTGGGGGGTTCGTGTGTCCTTGGGGTCTCGTCGTTATTGTTTGGGACGTGTGGGTATGGGTGGGCATAGTGTGGGTGGGTGGTGGGGCTTAAAGGTCTTTGGGTGGTGGGGTTTAATAGTCTTTGGGGTCTCATCTTCCTCTTGTCTGATGGCAGCTGGACACATATTGGGCAGCAATGTCCACAGTGGACTCCTCTTCTCCCGCTAGGATGTAGAGTTTCCTCTTCTCGTCAAAATGAACAATGATGAAGCATTTTTTTTAACTGTCTGTTTTTTTCTGTTCGCAAAAAAAAAAAAATGGACATATGGATGCAACCATTTATAGACATGATGGTTGTTGCATGGCTGTTTTTCACCGTCGCATCAATAAAGCCTTTCTCTATAGTCCAGCAATACTTTCATGATTTTTTATTCATAGAAGGGATTGTCTTGATGAAAGCACCCATTTTATCTATTTACTTTTTTTTTTTCAGGTAGAAAGGAATCCCCCCCATACCCCCAAACAAAACTTACAAAGAAGGTATCATTTATAATGCATTTAGAGGCATGAAAGCTTCGTATAAAAGCCTAAATAAAAGTTGGTTAACTTGCCATGTACTACTCTATCATCCTTTTCCCATTTTTATACCATTCTACAAGAAAACAAACATCTTGTTCTAGAACACTAGTATAGCTGCAGCCAACATAAAAATTCTCACATTACTGGTGTTGCACTCAGTCACTGACAACAAATAACATATCATATTACATCACGACAGAGGCTGAAATACCATTCACTAAATCTGTTTAATGGAAGCCAAGCTACAAAGTGTTGACAATAAAATCTCTAGACTGCATTACCGCCAACTCACTGTGCCGTTAAACACGTACATCCCGCATTTATCTTGTGAAAAATAAACAAACACTCACACGTTAAACTGCGTGTGAACCTCACTGGACAAGAGTGTAATAATAATGCTAGAAGTCAAGGATAAAGTGTAAAATTGCTATTGCTCTTATAGATATATATTTTAAGAAAAAAAATAAAATAAATGGTCAACTTGACTGAATTGCTGCTATCAAAGGAAAGTTAAAAGGGTGTACTAAAAAAAAAGTTATAACTGTCTGGAGGCAAGCTTAACTTTTGTGCTAACAAATTAAATGGATTTTCAATCCTCAATCTTCTTTCTTATTCATTGAAAAGGAGAGCAATTTCGCTGGCTCTGCTGTTGCTATTCGATATAAACACCATTGCAGCAGCTCATATATTCTTCTCTTAACCTTCTGTGAACCTTCATTGTACAAATTCCTGTTGTATGGCTTTCTATGAATGCTGAAAGGGCACTGATCTTCAGACACTAGAAAATAGTTCAACAATGAAAGCCTGGGGTAACTATCCTTGAAAACCAGATCCTGATATTACATAAAACACCATTTAATGGAATGATTTACTATCAATATGTCACATACCGTACATTTATAGTACAATGAAAGCTGTTTTAGAAGGTTGGCTCTTGCATAGCTATAATATGATTTTAAGTAAACATTATCATTATTGCTAGGCATGTTTGACCTGAATTACTCATAAGTAAAGATGAGTGAACCTCTCAAGATTCATTTTGTTTCGGGTGGCTCTGTCACAGATTCGTTTTCGATATGAACCATAATTTAAATTGGCTTAAAACGCTGTGTATAATACTGTCAGGGCTCCTAGGAACTTCCTAAATCTCCAAGGCAAACACAGTTGAAGTGATTTCAAAGTGAAAGTGACCTGTATGTCTATGGAAAAACGGATGGTAAGCATTGGATACAAACTCTGAGTTGAACCATACCCTGCACTGGCACTCTCTTTTATGCATTTTAACATTTAAAGCACTCAAAAAAATTCCCTTTTTTAGTGTGTTGTGGAAACAGTTACACAAAAAGCAAGAGAGAAACTGTCTTTCAGGAGGATAAAGCAGATGAAAGTTTCTTTACAAGAGAGGTTACAGCATAAAGAGTATTATTGATAGAGATAATAAACAAGATAATAAACAGAACAAAGAGACATAGAAATGAAGACCTGTAATAGGGCAGAGAAGTCAGGCAAATATTCCAAAACAGAGGTTCTTAAGTCAAATTTCTGTCAACCAGCCTTTAGAACATCACTTTACAATCCATCTCATAAGAGAATTGGCATTAGACTTCTAGTTAACTTAAAGTTAACTCTA
The DNA here is from genome assembly GCF_031893055.1 of Leptodactylus fuscus. Lineage (NCBI taxonomy): Eukaryota > Metazoa > Chordata > Amphibia > Anura > Leptodactylidae > Leptodactylus > Leptodactylus fuscus. The sequence continues at coordinate 156,672,450 of NC_134269.1, forward strand.
AAGATCATTATTAGAGATGAGCGAGTAGTACTCGATCGAGTAGGTATTCGATCGAATACTACGGTATTCGAAATACTCTTACTCGATCGAGTACCACTCGCTATTCGAATGTAAAAGTTCGATGCAGAACCAGCATTGATTGGCCGAATGCTATACAGTCGGCCAATCAACGCTGGTTCTTCTCCTACCTTTAGAAATCTTCTCCGTGCAGCTTCCCCGTGGCGTCCGGCTCCTACCTGTGTCAGCTCCTCGCTTCGCCGCTGCCGCCTCTCTCGCTGACACATATGCGGCTGAGCCGGGTTCCAGTTCAGCCGCATATGTGTCAGCGAGAGAGGCGGCAGCGGCGAAGCGAGGAGCTGACACAGGTCAGTTGTCTGAGTTGAAACAGGACATACAATGACTGCTGCCGGCGCCAGGGGGCCGGCACACGGTGGCGGACCAAAACCGGGCCCCCCCATTTTTAAATTTGGCCGGGCCCCTGACGCCAGTAGCAGTAGTACTGGCCTATCGGCGGCCCTGCTCACTGGGATTCCACCATGCCCTCACAATTCCTAACAGATTTCCTCCTAGTGTACCTACCAGCACTACTACCTGTAGCACACTCCCTGCCACTACGACCGTCAACAACACTCATGTTATCCACCTATACCTCCTCTACATCCAAACAACACTGGCAGTTTTCATCCAACTCATCAAGAAGAGAAAGAAGAGGAAGTCTTGGGCTTTGAGGAATATCTCTCTCAGCAGAGGCTACATGACTACTAAAGAATGGGATCTGTGTCAGTGATAAAGACATGGTTGATGGTACAGAAAGACAGCAAGGTAACTTGTATGTTACAACAGTGGAGGAAGATCAAACATGTATGGTTCAATGCTTTAAAAAATGTCTTTATTCTTAGGAATACTGTGGCTCCTAGTGTGGCTTTCAAAACTAGAAGTAATGTTGTTGTTGCCATCTACATGCTTAGTGCCTGCTCCCACTCATTTGCCTATCCCCCTGCCCTGGTTTTTTCCCAGTTATTTTACAGAAAAGTGCTTATACATAATATAGTAGTTGCCAACATTTCTGACATTGTGTGTATTTCCTTTGCTTTTCTTCAGATTAGCACAGGCAGACTCACAGTTTTGCTGTTAGAACAGTAGTTGCTATGTATTTGATGAAAAAAAAAAAAATTAAAACCCTTAAAGAGGTTATTTGGTTTCTAATATTGATGGCCTATCCTTAGAAAAGACCAACAACATTAGATCTACGGGGATCCAACAACTGGGGCCCCCACAGATCTCTGGAACCAAAACAGCACGACTATTTACATACTGCAAGCCACGCTAATCACTCACCCTACAAAGTGTAGTGATAAGTAGTATTGCAGTGGTACCATAAATTTCAATGGCGCATTGCTGCATTATCTACACTCACCTATACAGTCTCTATGATGAGTGAGCAGCATGTCTCGTGATATGTAAACAATATTGAGACGCTGTCTGAGTACCGGTGATCTGGAGGACGTTCTGGGTGTCAGACCCCCTCAGATCTAATACCCTAAGGATTGTCCATCAATGCTGGAAACCAGATAACCCCTTTATCAAAAGTTTTTTTCACAGGGCTGACTGTCAGTAAAAATAATGTTTAAACAATTCACATAGAGATGAAATTGTCCTATTACATAAACAGACAAAATCAGATTATTGGCAATAGCTACAATTCTTTCACTAATCTGCTTGTAATTGAGTAAATATGACTAAACTGTCCTCTTCCTAAGATTCTCTAAATCTATTTTTTTGCAATTGTAAGCATTTCAGAACAGAGCTCTGTATGGTGCAGTGAGATGATTCACAGAACCTTATCTATCTGCACCATTACTGCAAATGCCTATGTTCATGCCTACAGCCCTTTAGATGTGTATATGACATCAGCACTGTAAAGCATCCCCCTACCACTGTCTATTGGCTGAGAGGCTGTCATATGATGTAAGGTGGTGCTAGAACATTACACAGGTTCATAAGACATGTCTCATCTATATTTATCCTGCACAATGCAATGGCAGCAGATATTTTAGTTAGTCTGAAACAAATTGTCATTTGTTCTGTTTCAATAAAAGTTTAATGACAAATCAGTTTGTTCATCTCTACTCATAAAAATGGCTAGTTTACATATATTTATTATTTCAGTGGTGAAACCCATTCTGAGTTAGTTAAATCCTTGGTTCCTTTACAGCTCTAGTTGGCTGTGTGAGTCTTTGGTTGCAGGGTTATTCTTGTAACTAACAATGTAACACTTAATTTACTTTAGGGACAGAATGAACCCAAAACAATATGTCACAAAACATACATCATCTCAGCTGGTTCTAGAAACCTGACATTGAGTTTATTGTGCTCCAGTGGCCTGTCCAGACAATGCAGATCAATACAGTAAAATACCTTTGGGACTCGGTGGGATTGGAGATTTGTAACATGAATGTCTGTCATATCTTCATTAATTGTTTGCTAATATAAAGTCTGGATGGATTAAGACCAGGAATTTTGTTGAATTCATGTTATATAGTATTCAGGGTTATTGAAGGGTCATGTCTAGAACTAGATAGGTGCATCTAATAAAATAACAATGAAAATATATTTCTTTTGTGTCTAGATTCTTTGCTGCATCTAAGAATGCAGATGTGTTGAATGTGTTGAGTTAGGAGGTTGTAAAGCAGTGCTGTGGAAAATCAGAGATAACAAGATTTCACTTTGGCCATTTTGTATCACAAACTAATGTGTCATATTGCAGACACACAACGCCTTCTGTTAAACTGTAATCCCTGAAAAGGTAGGAAGGCTTCAAATTATTGTTCCTAGGAAATACAAATAACCTACAATTCTAGCATGTAACTTAAGGTACAATTGTTCACTTTCTTGATTATTTTGATTGCTTTATCCGTTACACTTTACCTATACCTGTAAGTCAATGTGTCTCCCTATAGTAATATTAGAGCCTGATGTAGACAAGAAGAGACAACTATATATGGTAATTTGGATTTTTTTTTCCAAGGGAGATTAATCTGCATACTTTTCTAGGTTTGCACTGCCAGATCCTAAGTCTATGTTCACCTTATAGAAATGAGAAATAAAAACATATGGATACTTGCTGAGATTTTCACACTATATTTGTCATAAGTTTCCCTACTGATTAGCCATATATAAAAGGGCTAATCATTGTTTGGCCACCTGAAACTACAGCAAAATAGGTAAATGTCATGATTTACAGGGAAGCAGGTAACCGTGTACAGGGGTGTAGAGAGAATCTAAGGAAACAGGATAGGGGAACCTGTCCCTGCGCTACAGCGGCTTGCTAATCCATGCCTGCAGGTGATCGTCAGCTTACCCGGGATAGCCCCGGTCCCGACAGCTACTCTCTCTGAACACTAAGACCTGTACAGATAGAAAGGGAAAAGGGCTACAAGATACTAGGGTCTGGTGTTCTAAATTTGGGCACCCCTAGAGAAAAGATTACTGCAGGACAAAGTGCTGGGAATAGGTGAACTTGGCGAACTAGCAAGCCCAGCATGACCACAAACAGACAACAGAGACTAAACGCAGGAAGGAGGAAAATGGTGAGGAAAGGTATTATGGGAAACCACCAAGACAAACTTCACACAAGCAGTCTCTTAACACTACCCCCCCGACTAGAAACTGCAAAACTCTAGATAATCCTCTAGAATCTGGGCGAAGAATTAGTTGCAACTACAACAAAAACTAGCAAGGAATGAAAAGACAGCCAGCCTGAAATAGAGTCTGGCAACACCTGATAGGATGATACTAGAGATGAGCGAATATGCTTGATCAAATACCTCGACTGCATAGCTCCCGATGTAAAAACATTTCGGGGCTTCAAATTTTTACTGCCCCTCCCACTTTTCTTGCCGCCAGGAGCTATGCAGCCGAGGTATTCGATTGAGCATATTCGCTCATCTCTAGATGATACAAATGAACACACCTGAGGCTACCAAACTCCAGCAGACAAAGAAGTACATGCAACAGAGAGACAGAGACTAAACACAAACCAAGCAAAAAGCCACGAGGCAGGGAACCAAGTAGGAAAGCCCCAAGACGCCGGTTCAAATCCTGACAGTAAGATGCTTCTTTTTCTAGCATTCTGAAAAAAAAGGAACCATCACAGCACTCTGAAATAAAAAAAAAGAGGCCATGACTAACTCTATTTAAAATCAAGTAGAGTACAGTGTGAGCATATTTGGGGAAGACAATGTCCAAAAACCTCATGTAAACATACCCTTAGGAGAGTCACTATTCCAGTTACATGCGCTGATGAGATTTTTAAAGAAGTCCATCACCTCCCCTATGGATATTCAACTGACATTTATCAACATGTTACAGAGGATATTACAATGATAAACAATGTATCTGTTATATATGTCATTTTTGTAAATTTGGTGTAAAATACAGTAAATGTAAACAAATTAGCTAGTGCACTGAAGTGGGCCTGAGGTGCCACTCAGATCCTTACCAAATCCTGTCTACACCACTTCTGTTATGTCATCACCTATCCTACATGAGTAATAAAAGCAGTGTTCCCACAGTTGCAGGCCATTTCCAGTGCACCAACTGCCTTATTTGCATAAACTTCAAAGTTGCTTTTCTCCAAATCTATCAAAGTGCCATACATAACAAATGTATGTTGTTTATCACTGTAATGTGTTCTAGTTGTATATGCTTGAGGGAAATGGTAAACTTCCTCTAAAGACTAAAAAAAAAAAAATATCTGTTCATAGATGTAGTGTATCATGAAACTAAATGATACATATTATCACTAAGCTCTAAGTGACTACATAAAATTCAATAAACACATGCAAACTTTTCACACAATTTTTGCAAATCTAATTTCTAGATACAGTACAGCTGTTTTGGCATTTGGTCAATTATACATTTTATTGTATCAAGTGATGCTTTGAAGGCACCAAGCAGGTTTAGTCCAGGAGAATAAAACAACACATTTAAATAACTTTAAAGATTTCAGAGAAATGTTTCGGCTCTGAAAAGGCCTGGATTTGCTGACACAGATGACAAGTATAAAGGAATTCATTTGGAAAATAAAAATAAAAATCCAATTTCATAAAATTGACAGGTAGCATAGACAAAGTATAAAACACAGTTATATAAAAACAGGAGGATATAAAATTTCACAGATCAGAAAGACAAAATATATGTGATTAAGTGCAAGAAATCATGGTATCGTCACTGCAGAACAAATCTTCCAGTTACATGATACAGTACAGTATTGAACCATGTAACAATAAGAAACCATGTTGAGAAAAAAATACAAAAGGCCAATCTTAAAATTAAATATCTTTTAAACATAAATACTTTGTATAATTATATGGACACACAACTGTACATATGTCAAGCCCCTATTGCCTACTCAAAATGAAAATTACCCACAACTAAAGATTTACTATTTCTTAATTATTTCTATCTTAATGGTGTTTTTTATAAGTCCACATCCTTTACAACAATCTCCTTTACCAAATAATAGCCCCATCTTAACCATAACTGCTTTTAGCTTCACGAGTGATGCTCCGATATGGCATACAGTCCTTCTCGGTAGCACTTGTGTTCAAGAAACAGCTTCACTTCTATAGCCAGGCAGTGAGCTAAATAGCATGGCTCTTAGCTGTCATTTCAGTAATTGAAAAGTTCAGGTGCATATAAGAAAACTTTGTAAGGCCGAGCCTCATGTAGCGAAAATGCTGTGGCAAAAGCCACTGCGTTTTACAGTTCCTGGAAAGTGGATGGGATTCTGGCTATTCCCATCCACACATTGCAAAAAATAATATGCAATGGAAATGTTGAGATTTGAAAAATGCTTGGATTTATTGGAAATTGCAGCATGCCAATTATACCTATGGATACGCTGGCAGTTTCCATACAAGTAAAATGGAAGCAGAAAGTCCACAGATGAAAACTCTGCAGACTTTCTGTGAAAAGCGCTGTGGGAAAAACCGCAATACAATTTTGCCGTATTTTTTCTTGCAGCGCTTTTTGGCTGTGTCCTGATAAGTGGGGCGTTAGCCTTATATATCTTTTCTGAAAAAAATCCTTCTATATCCTGTTATTAGCTACTCTTTTGATTGATAAAATGCTTATTTCACCAAAAGATCTGTCTTTCCTCACTGTGAACACCGGTATAGTTCACTCACAGATCAGATTACTCAGGAGAAGCACACCGAGTGAGTGGGAAGCACAGAGAAACAAGCTGCTACAGGAAATAGTAAGAATTATTTCTTTTGTAACACTTTTTAACAGTTTTTCAGCAGGTCTTAGCAAGAGTGAACATTATAGATGTAAATAAAGCTCTGGCACGAGACACATAATGGTGTAATATGCTCCAGGATATCTGTTTCTCGCTATTTATCACTCACTCCTCTTCCTACTCCCCTTCCTCTCCATAGAGTTCTATAAAATGTAGCCTCTCTTTAGTGAAGACAGATCTCTTTTAGTGAAATGAGCAGCTTACCAGGTAGGAGAGGAGCTGATAACAGATGATAGGAGCACTTTTCACTGATAATGTATAGTATAAAGTTTCTTATATTCACCTGAACTTTTCATTTACAAAAAATATTTGAAGCAACAGTTACTCTTTAAGCTTGCATGCAAGTCTCAGAACCATTCTATTCACTTCTGTATAGCAGTTGACATCTGAGATGGCTGTGCCGTTTATTCACTCCTGGCGGCTAGCACATGGTAATGTACAACCCGCCATATGGTGTTAATGAGTCCCTTTACATAATGGGTCATGTGTAGTTATAAAGATAGCACATACATTATGTCTGCCCTGGCATATTCCATGCAATAGACAACAGTTGCGGGAATATTCTTATACAAATGCTAATTTCAGATTCACTCACATATACTTATTTTGCTCCATAGTGTGAAACTCACACATCAGAAACATATGGACAAAGAGAATTGTCACAAATTCCTTTATCACATAACAGAAAGTAAATAGAACTATTAGGCTGGGTTCACACTAGCGTTGGTGTCCGACAGCTAGTGTTCGATGCTAATGTACGCGCAAGATTTTAGCATCTGGCACAAGCTGCATCCGTTACAATTTCCATTATTTGAAATTGGACATCATGTAGTGTCCTTTACTGTCCATGTGTGTCCTTAAGTGTCCGTTTACAAAGATGTCTGATTTTTCAAGCGGACAGCTAAATCCTACATGGGGGCACTAATAAAGGACCTTAATTATTAAGATACCTAATTATTACCTCCATATGTCCCACATATCAGTAACTCTTATGTGAGGCACACAGGGGGTTAATGTGAGGGACATGATGGGGTTAACTGCTATTACTATTAGGCACATGGAGTTACTAAGCTGTAATGCACATGACCAGACTTTTTATCTGCAATGGTGGATTTCCCCCCCTCGGCTTATACTCGAGTCAATATGTTTTCCCAGTTTTTTGTGGTAAAATTAGGAGCCTCGGCTTATATTCGGGTCGGTTTATACAGCATTCCACAAAATCACCATAGCAATGGTAATACTATTAAAAAGCAAACGGTTAATTTGATTTTGACTTTCTAAGATATTTGACAAGGAACATTTCCAATGCATCATTACTTTGACATTAAAATACGCAATTGGTTTGCATAACATGTATAAAAATGTAATCTTAACAAATACAAAATCAGAAATCCATTAAAATACTTTAAATACCCCACAGAATTCCTGACACTATCATTAATTAAACTAAGCTCAACAGTGAGCACAGTAACCCATATTTATCTCCACAGATTTAGAAGTGACAGATGATAATCATTAAGAAGATGACAAAATGATGTATCCAACATTAGCTGCAAAATTTCAGCTAATTCCTTTTGCAGGTAATGACACCTTGATGCCGCATAATGTGGGACATTTCTAAAATTTGCTTCATATATTATACTAAAACTTTTAAAAAAATCTTAATATTTTTTTTAGAATATTTAGAGATTGAGTTGAGTAGTTTATAACACATTAGTATATTTAACTGGTACATTAGCTGCTGTTCCTAGAAACATTATACAGTACTTAAAAAAAAAAGTTAAGTCACTTCTGTGCTGTAGTCCATTGCTAGAAATATTTAATAAAGCCAAAATAATTTCAGAAAAACAGAATTAACATAGGGTTTTTAAGGCTGGTGTGTAAACCATTAGAATTTCTCATAGGAAAGCCTTGATTGGTGAGGAAAGATCAGAGAATGTTGTGCGCTCAGTGAGCGGGTAATCAAAGAGACAGATCTGGTTGACATCCTCCTCTGTGCCAATTAAATGTGACCTCCCTGCTGATGTTTTAACGCTCTAATTAAAGTTAAGTTTCAATTCCACTGAGTTAAAGCCTGGGTATAGCATTCATTTAAGCACACTTGTGTATTCTGTATGGTACTTTCATAATGGTGAAGTCCCTTACACTGTAAATGATATGGGTTATTACAAGTCAAAAGATCAATAAGTATACAGACGTAGCAAACACAACTTGTCAAATGCTATTTGTGCACATTATTACATTAAAAGCTATGTGAGTGTAACAATCCTTTGAGGCACTAATGTATACTCACAGTTCTCACAATTTTTTCAATATCTATTTCTAAGGGGGAGTACAAATTTTGTGCATAAAAGTGGAAAATCTAAAGATTCTAATAAAAAAAAAAATATGCATGTGCAGTTATAACAGGTTTTAATATATTTGTGCAAGACAAATCCTTAATAGCCATTAGATGTACCTTTATCGCTACTGCATTAACCACTTCATGACTGGGCCATTTTATCTGGTTACTGTCTAAACACAAGTTTTGGAGTTTTCTTGTATATGTGGTTTTGAGGACTATAACATTTTTTTCTAATAATTCTTGCAGTTTTCTTTTGAAGTCATACAGAAGGGTTTATTTTTATGTTTACTTGTTTTGCCTTTTTTTACTAGCTGGGAAAATGTAAACACAAAATGTGTATGCAATGTGTATATATAGTCGTTTTCATGTAACATAAACATATGTTACTATCATACCCACCACAGGGCTATAACTGTGATAGTAACATATATTTATGTATTTTTTTTTTTATTTCATTTATTTTTACACATAGTGCCTCCCTTAAAGGTCATAATACACCTCTGGGAGATGTTTTAATATTAAATTTTTTTTTTATTTTTTTTTGCTTTATTCACTGGTGACTCAGGCATATATATTAACCACAGTTACAGAAGGAATACATCCTCCTAACATGAACTCCATAGCTGATCTGGGTCCTATCAGAACCTGCAGCTCATGCAGTTCATGACACTAGGAAGATTACATGACCACCAACTGGGAAAAAAGATGCATACGGCTCCCATACCATACCATGTCATACAATGGAAGGAGGGGGGCAGCTGTATAGCTGTATGCCAGAAAGTTTGTAATTTAATTCTTTTACAGATGGAAAATAAGTTGCTGTACTTGAGAGTGACAGAAGAATATTTTCACCTTCCCACATTCAAAGCCATAATTTTGCCCCCACACTAGCTCTGAGTTTTTATTATCTCATTATGAATCAGGACAATAGACTAAATAGTGTAAATGTGAACCCACCCTAAGTTATCACAAAGTGATATGCTATTTAGCCTACATGTGTCTATACCTTGTCATCTAGTGGGAGCTGTGAATTGCAGCTTTTCAAGAATCTTGCTAGCAAGTTGTGATATTGTGTTGAACTGATTTTACAAGAAGGTGAAGTCCACTCAGTAGAATAAAAAAGTCAAGTTAAAGGAAAAACAAAACACAGTTTTTCATAGATTTTTTGTAGGGTACCCATAATGGCCAGGGTTCAGATCACTTACATATCTCAAACATTTCATCTTGTTTTACCTCCGTTTTGAAAATATGTGTAGCCTACCAAAAATCATTGTAAATTAAGACTACGAGAACAATATTTCATTATTAGAAGAAAGAACATACCATGGACATCTATGGTAATCAAAGCACCAAGAGTAATACGTTCCATTTTTGTTAACCTTCCTCTTACAAGACTAACAATATCTTCAATTTGGTCACTGCATTTTTGCAGAATGCTTTCAAGACCTCTTTTTTCCACTAAAGCCTAGAAAGATAAAGAATACAAAGAAACAATAAATATAATGCAAAAATAATTAATATCATTCACTTTATTTTTTTCTAAAGCCTAAACCAAAACACTCTTCAGTAAGTTTAGTTATTGAGATTTTTTTAAAAATAATATACTCACAGTTTAATGAGAACACGGAAAGTTTTATTGTCTCAACTATAGTGCATAGTAAGATTGTTTTCTACCCCTAGAAAAAATGCAGATGTGATCTGCCAAACAAAAACATCAGTGTTTTTCCAAAAAATAATTCAACAGAACAGATGTACACATCGTCTGCTATTGAATGGATTGGCTATGGATTTGGTCATGGTAAAAAAAAGTGCTGTACAAATGTGTGCAGCAGTGTATAACAAATGTATTCTCTCTGGATATTAACTGTTGGAAGTATATCCAGTAAAATACAAATGGTAAAAAAAAAGCTAGCTGACCCTTTGCTGATCTTTGATTCATGTTTTGGCTTTTGGAAAGCATTTTCATCCAACCAAATAATTCTTCTTTTCTGAAATGAATTATATCATGCCAATTTAAGCAAAAATATTTGCTTAGTCCAACATCTGTAGCTCTACTTAAATGGCCAAAAACAAAACAATTGCCAATTTTCAACACTATCATTTTACAGGGTTGATTCTGAGCAAATATTTACTCGACAAATTACAGATTTTGACTACTCACTGAGTTTTTTCATGCCATCATTTATCATTGTTGAGACAACATAGCATGATCATAATATCTGTCTTGTAAATGACTAGGAAACAAAATAAATTTTGACCTATAGATTTACTCCTTAAGAACCAATGACATTCCTGTCCATCATTGACTGTGAGGGGTTATATGGAGAGACCTCAGAAGCTGAGCCCTCTCCATATAAGTAAACAAACACTTTAAGTATCTCCTCATCCAAATATACCCAAACTATTAAACTATATAATATTCATTCATTATATTCATTTCATGCAGTGAACAACATAGTGGGGAAGAAAAATCAAAATGTCCAAATTGTTGTATTTTCAATACTTGCCTCTTCAAAAAAAAAAGTGCTCAAGCTTTTAGACATGCTGCATGGGTATCAATAAAAATTACATTTTATCTTGCATAAAAACATGCGTTAACCAGAACCGTACATGGAAATAGTAAAAAACGACAAGTAGAATATGACAATGCAAAATCTGATCATTTTCCAAAGTTTTTATTTTTTTAAAAGCAATAAAATATTAAAAATTCTATATGAATTAGGTATCACCATGATCTCACTGACCATCAGAATAAAGATAACATGTCATTTTTGATGCATGTCGATAATCAAAAAACAAACAAATTGTCAATTTCAACTCATTCTATTTTTTTTCTCAGCTTTCAAGTACATTTCACAGAATATTAAATGGTGCCATTACAAAGTACATTTTAGCCTACAAAAATACAAGCATCATCCGATAGCTGCGATGATATCACAATTAGGCTTTGTGTGGTATGATATTTGTTAGGCAAAAATGTGGCATATATAATAATATGGTCATATTGCCTCAGTACTCTGGTGGGCTAGATTGACAATTGCTACTGTAGTCATCAGACATGGCTTCCATCCATTCACAATATACTATAGACAAGTTACACTGTGGATGTAACTATAAATTAACTGGCCGGCAACATTATTCAATAAATTCTGCTTTAAACTTTTCAAGTTTTTATCTTTATAATGGTTACAGCATTACATGTTACATGCATTACATTCATAATATGCCATACATCCACGGTTACCCCTTAGTGTCTGAGTGTAGCTGGGTAGGGCAAAACTTCTTGAAACTTTACAATTAACTATTGGTGTACATTAAGAACTGTTACAATGGTCTCTCATTCAGCCTATTTGCATAAAACTGTTAAATGATTTATTACTTGGGTTTTAAAACTGGTAAACAGACAAATAAAATAAATAAAACATTTCCTCCACCATAGGTATAAGCTATAGACCTAATGTGTGCCCTGGGCTGGAATTTAAAGTACTTAATTTTTTCTATTCTCAACATAGTGTAACAATTCAGTTTCTCTTGGGTAAAATTGAATAACCTTTCTAGAGGTTAACAGCCAAAAGAATTTTGATGTGCATAACTGCACTTGCAGACATACACTGTATAAAACCTTTAACTTTTATTCTTTAATAACATATTTTTTGTCAAAGGTTATGGGAAATTTTTATTTAAGATAAGTTAAGTTGTATGTTAATTGACAACCAATGCTACAAACGTTCATGGTTCAACGCACATGTTTTAGATTCCTTGATGTTAAGACAACCTGGTCAGATGAATTAAAAAAAGAAAAAAAAAAAAAACCTATCTGCACTATTTAAATTTAATCTTTTTATAAATATTTGTGTGTGTATACAAATGATTATATATATATATGTATATATATATATATATATATATATATATATATATATATATATACACACATATACATACACACACTCATTCATATGTGTATGTACATATATTGAATGTTCTATATTACCGTTATAGTCATCCAATGTGCATCTATATGGTACAATTACAGTATACGAGTCTGTAATACAAATTCATATGTGATATGAATAAAACCTTTAGTATGCTACCCATGGGGGTAGATAAAGGTTCAGTAGTACCACAAAGGTTTCTTTGGGATGTTGTATGGAGCTACAACAGTTGTGTGCGAAACTCCTTAGGTTTGATTTATTACTGTAACTATATGCAGCAAAGACATTACTTAATAAAATTAGCTCATTAAGACATGAAAAATATTTATGCTATATAAAATGTTAGATATATGTACATAATATATCCCAAAAGTATTCTAAAATCATTAATAAAAAACAACATATTAAAACAAATTACCTTTGAGACATCTGAGGTCCAATGCACCATACTTGATGCTAAAACAACTTGCCCAGGCCAGTGAAGAACCCATTCTTTCCTTGGAGATTCAGTGTATGCTTTAATAGAGTGATTCATAACTTCAAGAAGGGAAAGTTTCATTACCCTCTCAACCTAGGATGAAATAACACTAGTAAAAAAAACAGTTATGCAACATAGGTTATAAGTCAAATATCTAATTCAACTTCATACAAAATGCAGCTATAAATATATCTTACTGCTTCATGAAGAGACAGGTTTCCTGAAGTTTCAAAATTGTACGAGACTAACTTAAACACCAAATTTTTATTGTTTAGGAGAAGTAACAACAACTTGTCAGTGACAAGTGAGAATCCCCTTAATAATATAGTGCACTAATTTTACACAAAATAAAACTTTACTTTTATTAGATCATCTATTGGCTAGTACCTGTCATTAACCCGGTACCCCTGATGAATCCAAGTTCCTGGTGAAACATGTTGTGGGGACTTCTTAACTTAATATTTTAATATAGCACTCTGGTCACTTTGGATGGAGTGTGTTGACTGCAGCATCCACTCCTAACAATATGAGTGGATACCGTTCAATTTATAGAATAGAATATATTTAGAGATATGTCAGAAATATCCTATACTTACCTTAGAGAAGGAAATAAAGTGGATCAATCTATGATTATATAGTTGAATGCTAGAAATACCCTATACTCTACACTTACCTCAGAGGACTAAATAAATTGTATTAATCTGAGATTATATAGTGGAGCAAAGGTTGCAAAATTTTAAAAGGTTGCAAAATTTTAAATGATAGAACCTTAGTTTGGAATATTGCTATACACTTTTAAGGTGGTCTAATAAAAGTAAAATTTTATCTAGTGTAACCTTACAACACTATGTTAAGTGGATTCTGAGTTGTCACTAATAAAACTGTGTAAGGGCTTATTTTTCCAGTACTTTACTATGGCACCACTGAACATTCTGTATGAGGTACCCGGACAAAAAAATTCTGAAATTCTGAGTGGTATTGGAAAAAGAATGCAATTGTGCCAGTTTCTTATGATGTATGCATATTCTGTGACACAGCTTTGTCACAATAACAGGAAATACAGTAGAAAACAAAAAACAAAGTAGGACATCCTCACTATGATTTGGCTATTTGAATTTAACACCAAAACACAAGATTTTGGCTCAAAATTCCAATGGGCCAATTACCAAACAGCCATCCCCTATTGAAACGAATAGTGAGATATCAACTGGAAGATAAAATATGCTGTGCGTATAACTAACCTACTCTAATTAGCTAAGTTAGATAGCGAAAAGCAGTGGAACATTAAACCCTCAAGGATCAGACAGCAGACAAAATTTTGTGCAGCCATGCCCCTTTTCCCCATGCTACTTAAAAAAAGTGTGAAAAGTGTAGAAAGAAAAAAAAAAAAAACACAGTTTTTGGTGTTCATACAGCCTATGCCAAAAATTCCAGCTTTATTATACATTTTATACCAAGTACAGACATAAAATATATGATAAATTCCTCAAATATGTTTATTGCTAGGCAACTGATTACTAAAGTAGTTGAAATCTGATCAACAATTAGGCTAAGGGTGCATTCACATGGAGGAAAACGATGCTGAATTTAGTGTGGAATCTGCGTCAGATTCAGCGCTGAAAAAAAAAAGCCTTCCAATGACTTCAATGCAGAAAAAGGAACCCATTGAAGTCAATGGGAGGCTATTTTTTCAGCGCTGAATCTGACGTGGATTCCACACCAAAGCGCCATTTTCCTCTGTGTGAATGCACCCTAAGGCTGTAGCAAGTTGCAGCCAAAAAACACTGCGGATAATAAATTTTTTCTGCAGCTTTTTTCACCGAAAGTTTGTAGAATTTTCCTCTGGGGGCTTTCTGCTTCTATTATACTTATACGGAAAATGCCAGCATTTACATAGGTATAATTGACATGCTGTGATTTGCAAAAATACTTGTGATTTTTTTCAGTAATGTACAGATGGGATTAACCAGAATCCCATCTACTTTGCAGGTCCTGTAAAATGTGTAAAATCGCTACGTTTTCACAACATGAGGCTCAGCCTTAAAGTCACTGATGAAAAAATTTTGATCTGTTAGTACTTTAAAAAAAAACTTAATAATAATAATAATAATATAGTATAGAATAGGAGAAAAAGAATCAAAGCAAATACCTGTAATAACTAGAGATGAGCGAACAGTGTTCTATCGAACACATGTTCGATCGGATATCAGGGTGTTCGCCATGTTCGAATCGAATCGAACACCACGTGGTAAAGTGCGCCAAAATTCGATTCCCCTCCCACCTTCCCTGGCGCCTTTTTTGCACCAATAACAGCGCAGGGGAGGTGGGACAGGAACTACGACACCGGGGGCATTGAAAAAAATTGGAAAAAGTCATTGGCTGCCGAAATCAGGTGACCTCCATTTTAGACGAATAGTGGATTTCAAATCCGGGTCATATGAGAATGTGAACTTTGTGACTATGAGACAGGGATAGCTGTACAGGCAGGGATAGCTAGGGATAACCTTTATTTAGGGGGGAATGTTATTAAAAATAACTTTTTGGGGCTCTATCGGGTGTGTAATTGTGATTTTTGTGAGATAAACTTTTTCCCATAGGGATGCATTGGCCAGCGCTGATTGGCCGAATTCCGTACTCTGGCCAATCAGTGCTGGCCAATGCATTCTATTAGCTTGATGAAGCAGAGTGTGCACAAGGGTTCAAGCGCACCCTCGGCTCTGATGTAGCAGAGCCGAGGCTGCGCAAGGGTTCAAGCGCACCCTCGGCTCTGATGTAGGAGAGCCGAGGGTGCACTTGAACCCTTGTGCACCCTCAGCTCTGCTACATCAGAGCCGAGGGTGCGCTTGAACCCTTGTGCACACTCTGCTTCATCAAGCTAATAGAATGCATTGGCCAGCGCTGATTGGCCAATGTATTCTATTAGCCTGATGAAGTAGAGCTGAATGTGTGTGCTAAGCACACACATTCAGCTCTACTTCATCGGGCTAATAGAATGCATTGGCCAGCGCTGATTGGCCAGAGTACGGAACTCAACCAATCAGCGCTGGCTCTGCTGGAGGAGGCGGAGTCTAAGATCGCTCCACACCAGTCTCCATTCAGGTCCGACCTTAGACTCCGCCTCCTCCGGCAGAGCCAGCGCTGATTGGCCGAAGGCTGGCCAATGCATTCCTATGCGAATGCAGACTTAGCAGTGCTGAGTCAGTTTTGCTCAACTACACATCTGATGCACACTCGGCACTGCTACATCAGATGTAGCAATCTGATGTAGCAGAGCCGAGGGTGCACTAGAACCCCTGTGCAAACTCAGTTCACGCTAATAGAATGCATTGGCCAGCGCTGATTGGCCAATGCATTCTATTAGCCCGATGAAGTAGAGCTGAATGTGTGTGCTAAGCACACACATTCAGCACTGCTTCATCACGCCAATACAATGCATTAGCCAGTGCTGATTGGCCAGAGTACGGAATTCGGCCAATCAGCGCTGGCTCTGCTGGAGGAGGCGGAGTCTAAGGTCGGACCTGAATGGAGACTGGTGTGGAGCGATCTTAGACTCCGCCTCCTCCAGCAGAGCCAGCGCTGATTGGTCGAGTTCCGTACTCTGGCCGATCAGCGCTGGCCAATGCATTCTATTAGCCCGATGAAGTAGAGCTGAATGTGTGTGCTTAGCACACACATTCAGCTCTACTTCATCAGGCTAATAGAATACATTGGCCAATCAGCGCTGGCCAATGCATTCTATTAGCTTGATGAAGCAGAGTGTGCACAAGGGTTCAAGCGCACCCTCGGCTCTGATGTAGCAGAGCTGAGGGTGCACAAGGGTTCAAGTGCACCCTCGGCTCTCCTACATCAGAGCCGAGGGTGCGCTTGAACCCTTGTGCAGCCTCAGCTCTGCTACATCAGAGCCGAGGGTGCGCTTGAACCCTTGTGCACACTCTGCTTCATCAAGCTAATAGAATGCATTGGCCAGCGCTGATTGGCCAGAGTACGGAATTCGGCCAATCAGCGCTGGCTCTGCTGGAGGAGGCGGAGTCTAAGATCGCTCCACACCAGTCTCCATTCAGGTCCGACCTTAGACTCCGCCTCCTCCAGCAGAGCCAGCGCTGATTGGCCGAATTCCGTACTCTGGCCAATCAGCACTGGCTAATGCATTGTATTGGCGTGATGAAGCAGTGCTGAATGTGTGTGCTTAGCACACACATTCAGCTCTACTTCATCGGGCTAATAGAATGCATTGGCCAGCGCTGATTGGCCGAATTCCGTACTCTGGCCAATCAGCACTGGCTAATGCATTGTATTGGCGTGATGAAGCAGTGCTGAATGAGTGTGCTTAGCACACACATTCAGCTCTACTTCATCGGGCTAATAGAATGCATTGGCCAATCAGCGCTGGCCAATGCATTCTATTAGCGTGAACTGAGTTTGCACAGGGGTTCTAGTGCACCCTCGGCTCTGCTACATCAGATTGCTACATCTGATGTAGCAGTGCCGAGTGTGCATCAGATGTGTAGTTGAGCAAAACTGACTCAGCACTGCTAAGTCTGCATTCGCATAGGAATGCATTGGCCAGCCTTCGGCCAATCAGCGCTGGCTCTGCCGGAGGAGGCGGAGTCTAAGGTCGGACCTGAATGGAGACTGGTGTGGAGCTATCTTAGACTCCGCCTCCTCCAGCAGAGCCAGCGCTGATTGGTCGAGTTCCGTACTCTGGCCAATCAGCACTGGCCAATGCATTTCTATGGGGAAAAGTTAGCTTGCGAAAATCGCAAACTGACAGGGATTTCCATGAAATAAAGTGACTTTTATGCCCCCAGACATGCTTCCCCTGCTGTCCCAGTGTCATTCCAGGGTGTTGGTATCATTTCCTGGGGTGTCATAGTGGACTTGGTGACCCTCCAGACACGAATTTGGGTTTCCCCCTTAACGAGTTTATGTTCTCCATAGACTATAATGGGGTTCGAAACCCATTCGAACACTCGAACAGTGAGCGGCTGTTCGAATTGAATTTCGAACCTCGAACATTTTAGTGTTCGCTCATCTCTAGTAATAACGCATTACAAACAGGTAATGTACAACTTTCAGTATGTGTATGCCTACCAGTAGCTAGAAATTTTAGCAGGAAGGGTATCAAACCCTGAAGAAACTCAATCACAGGCCAATAGTCTAATGAATTAGTTACACAATCACAATATACAGAATTTAGTTTACTAGCTTCTGTATACCTTTCTTTTTGTGAAACATAGTTTACACTAATGCTGTACAGCACAAGCGTACATCTGATATTCAGAAATTAATTCATAATATTCTCCATCTAAACCATATAACACATTTACTATAATATAAAGAGTATTCATTACAAAAAGATTTTCAAGAGCCATCTTCATAATACTATCATTACTATAATGCTAAAGATAGTAAAGGCTGGCAGAAAGCTGAGAGAAGAGAAGTGTATAGTGAAAGACATCAATATAATAGAGTACAAAGGAGTGCTTAGCTGTCAAAGAGAGTTTAAATAAAGTCTGAATATAAGTGAAACAGCTGATACTGTTACACAGTCATTACATATCATTTTTTTTTAAAGCACAACATTGCCTTATAATTCATGCACGTTGCCTCCATAACAAGTAACAACAAGTCATTTAACTCTCATTGAAAAAAAATAAATCAAACTTATTTCAGATTAGCAAAATCCCTTCAGGACACCAGTGGAGATTAAACTTTTAACTCACACAACAGAAATGTAGACATTTGTTATTCCTTATGTAATAAGTAGAGATGAGCGAACAGTAAAATGTTTGATATTCATTATTCGTTTTGAATAGCTGCTCAATTTTCGACTATTCGAACGAATATCTAACCCCATTATAGTCTATGGGGAAAAATGCTTTGCTTCAGGGGATCCAACCAGTCGACTCAGGAGGGTCACCAAGTCCACTATGACACCCCAAGAAATTATGCCAACACCCTGGAATGCAACTGGGACAGCAGGGGAAACATGCCTGGGGGCATCTAACATGCCAAAGTCACTGTATTATGTCGGGATCCCTGTCCGCTTGTGATATGCGGGAGCTGACTTTTTCCCATAGGAATGCATTGACCAGCATTGATTGGCCGAATGCCATACAGAGTACAGCATTCGGCCAATAAACGCTGTTCTGACGGAGGCTCGTCTGTGAGGACACAGAGTCTAAGATCGGACCAGAATGGAGACTGCGGTGGACCGATCTTAGACTCCGCTTCCTCCGGCAGAACTAGCGTTGATTGGCCAAATGCTGTACTCTGTATGGCATTCGGCCAATCAATGCTGGTCAATGCATTCCTATGCCAAGATGTAGCAATGCTGGCCGTGCGCTCAGCTCGCCTACACCAGAGATGCAGCCAAACTGAGCACACGGCCAGCACTGCTACACCAGAGATGTGAACCCTGCTGCACACTCAGCTCTGCTGCATCAGAGATGTAGCAGAGCTGAGTGTGCACTGAACCCTCTGCTGTAGAAGAGCTGAGTATGCAGCAGGGTTCAGCACAGACTAAGCTTTGCTACATCTCTGGTGTAGCAAAGCTCAGCACACAGCCAGCTTTGCTTCATCTGCGGTGTAGCAGAGCTGGCCATGCGCTGAGCTTGGCTGCATCTCCGGAGTATGCAGTAGGGCTGAGTGTGCAGCAGGGTTCAGCGCATCTCTGATCCAGCAGAGCTGAGTGTGTAGTGGGGTTCAGCGCACACTCAGCTCTGCTACATCTCTGATGCAGCAGAGCTGAGTGTGCAGCAGGGTTCACATCTCCGGTGTAGCAGTGCTGGCTGTGCGCTCAGCTGCATCTCCGGTGTAGCTGAGCTGAGCGCACAGCCAGCACTGCTACATCTTAGCATAGGAATGTATTGACCAGCGTTGATTGGCCGACTGCCATACAGAGTACAGCATTCGGCCAATCAATGCTGGTCAATGCATTCCTATGGGAAAAAGTCAGCTCGCGCATATTGCAAGCTGACAGGGATCCCGACCAGATAAAGCCCCAAAGAGCTGGGTGACATTCCCACCTAAATAAAGGTAATCCCTAGCTAACCCTGCCAGTACATCTATCCTTGTCTCACAGTCACAGTCTCATATGAACCGGATATTAAAACCACTATTTGTATAAATTAAAGGTCACCTGATTTAGCCAGCCAATTACTTTTTCCAATTTTTTTTCAATGCCTCTGTTGTCGTTGTTCCTGTCCCACCTCCCCTGCGCAGTTATTGGTGCAAAAAAAGCGCCAGGGAAGGTAGGAGGGGAATCAAATTTTTTGTGAGTTTGCCACCTGGTGTTCGACTGGAATCGAACATCTTGAACAGCCTGATATCCGATCGAACGTGTACTCGATCGAACACTGTTCGCTCATCTCTACTGCTGATTCATGGGCAGAACAAAGGTAATGGCAGCCTACATTATGCACTAAGACTTACAGCAAGATATTAGAATATTAGTATAATGTATCCGACATCATTCCCACTTGTCCAACAGAGAGATTTTAGTAAGTATGTAATTTAATTTACTTTAGGTAACACAAGGTTTTTGTAAGCTACACTTTGGAGTTGCACCTGAGTTTTTTCCACTTTAATAAAACATCAATTTCTCGGAGTACTTGGATAAAACAGTATTGCATTCATTTGCTAGAAAAGGCCATCTGGAGCTGATCTCATTACCCAAATTTACTTTTTTCTGTATTTAGATACTTGGTCAGTTTAATTTATTAGGTTGTTGTACATATGTAATAGAACATGAATTTTTATAGATGATTTTATATTTTGGAATTAGTCGTGCTTGGAAAAAAGTCTGAAAAACATACATCGAGCTTATAAATATTAACAATCTTTACAACTTTTTGGTCTGTAAAAAATGTTAGCCGGTAAGATGCCTATTAAAATGAAAAAAAAAACAAAAAACTTTATGGGTAGAAAAGTGTTGAGCACAATGCTGTATTAAAAAATTGATAGTGAAGGTATTTCTTTGCCAGTAGGCTATAAGCTGTAGAATCCAAACAACTTAAAATGCAATTTACTTGGAGCCAGAGGCAATGTAATTTAAAATACATTCTAAGGTATCCATCAATGCAAGCAATTTTTGCAAAAAACGCACTTTACAGTGCTGCAGAATTAATTTTTAATAACCGTAATATGTACCTCCTTAAAAATAAAATAAGTACAAACACAGACAAAACGCTTAATTTACTTTTTAGGGTTCTTAAGTCACCGGAAGAAACCTATCATTTTTGCCTTAGTTCACAGTAACTGCTCACAACTTTTCTTTTAAGTGAATTACTTTTTACTGCTATATAACTTTCCATGTATAAACATGCACGAGTTTATACTTACACCATAAACACTTAATTCTGTACTTTAATTTCCAGATAAATCTCTCAAATTCTTATTAGGTGAAGGAAGCATTTCCACTTACTCTTAATCCTTGCTACTACAACAAGCCTATTGACCTGTACATTCCTACCAGCTCACAGTTGACCCTTGGTAGGAATTTTCTCCCTACATTTTACTACTCTACACTTCCTCTAAGGATGCAGTTTCTTGAACTAGAAATTACTGGAGCTAAGCCCTGTGAGACAATAAGTCAGTTAGGAAATTTCAGCTCTGAAGCTAACATAATTGTAAATGCAGCTCTTCACTATAAATTCTGATGTTAAACTTGTTTATAAAGCCCAATGTTAGAGTGCACAAGATGATATCCTGTAATTTTTATTTTTTAAAAATGTAGATTGAGAGCCCCACATAGAGCTCACAATGTACATTTTTTCCCTATCAGTATGTCTTTGGAACATGGGATGGAAATCCATGCAAACACAGGGAGAACATACAAACTCCTTGCAGATGGGTTTTTTTGCCCTTGGCGGTATTTGAACACCAGGACTCCAGCGCTGCAAGGCTGCAGTGCTAACCACTGATATCCTATAATGCGTCAATTGGCGATCATTTGCATCTGCTTTTTATACAGGCCCATGAGCATTACATAGGAGAGGAATCTACTGCAATCATTCCTCCAGCAGTATAATTGATTTTTGTTCACACAAGGTGATGTGCTACAGACAATCAAGAATCTCACTGACTGGAAGAACATTTATTCGCTATAATGAAACCAATCTTGTGTGAAAGGGGGTGTAAAACTAGACCTAAGTCATCAGTATCAGATTAATGTGGGTTCAATGTCCAGCACCCCCCCCCCAGCTAACACACAAAGAATAGAGCAGGAAGCAGATAGTGCTGTTCACTGTGTAGTGGTCAGACCAGGATACTGCAGATAATTTCCCATTCATTTGGATATCATCTGAGCTGCAGTGACCCAATCATCTCATATTAGTGGCATAGCTTTAAGTAATCAATATTTTTACCTTGAAAACCCCTTTAACTTAGAATTGGTAGAATGAAAGAAATGGCAATGTAATTTCCACGCATTGTATTCTATTATATAAACATTTCAAAAGTGGACTTTTGAATATCATTTTATGGTAATATTGAAAAGCACTGTAACCCCTTAGTGACTGGCCTGTTTTGGCCTCAATGACTAAGCCATTTTTTGCATTTTTCCATAAATGGTTACCAAGAGACCTAAGTTTTGGGGCACATTTATCTCACTGAATCATTTTTATTAAGTCTTTCCAGCAGGGAATAAAACAACAATTCCAATATTGTCTTTTTACACTATTAAGTTTGTTCCACTCGCCACGCACATTATATATGACCTTAGTCTTAAGATGTTCATACATTAAGTGAATGTCAGGCAAACTCACAGATTTTGTTTAGAAAAACCAACCTCCAAATATTTACAGGGATCTCCTGACCTGATCTGGTATGTAAAATACTTGATCTTTTGTTTTAACAAGGTATATGCTGTTGCCAGGGGTGTATGGCAGTGGTTTCTCTCTCACTATCCATTAAATACACATGCATGCTCAGTCAAACTGAGCATGCATGTGTATGGGGGAGTCAGGAGGAATGGCTCTTAGCCAAATAAGCTTTCAACCAACAGCTATTGAGGATGTATGGCAAACTCTAGAGAATACTGCACTCATCACAAATCTCAGCTGACTAAATTTGGAGCCCTTCAACATATTGACATGTTCAACATAATAGTTACCACTAGTGGGTGTTCCTCTTGGAAATTGTGCCACTTTAATACTTTGTTTTCTTAGCAACATTTTAATTGTTTACATTTTTTTTGTATTATAGCATATTTAAGATTCCCAAAATATAGTGTATTATGAAATGATAAATTAGTTATGGTCCAACCATGCTCAAGTTATCTATGTGCAAAAATGTATAATCATCCCTTGGATGCTAATAATAGAATATCTGAAGATATTTTGACTCAGAACATATGGAAAAAAAAGCCTTAACATCTCAATAAGATTTTCTCAACTTTTTCTATTTGTCAATTAATCTAGTAGAGTAGACATGAGCTACTGTATAATTAACTTTCCAGGGAACATGTGTCTTACATTAGAGGCAGTTGCAGGAGTTCATAGTAATAATTAACAGAGGGTCAGCATGGTGTTAAAGAGCTGGTTTGATGTATAGTCTTTTGATTTCAGCTTATTTTTTAACTGAATAAAATGTATTTTGTGAAAATGTTCTTTTCTGAGCAACTTTATTAGGAAACTGGCAACTAAAACATTAGCACTCCACAGCGAAAAGATTCTTAAAGTAATCAGAGTAGAAGGAATGCACCAATCATGTCTCTCAGGCAGAAAATGGGCCAAGTGAATAATAGAAGGAAACCGCTCTTGTGATACCTGCTAAACACATGTAGATTTCTTTCCTCGGAAATACTTTTTACATTGACTCTATCACATCATTTTAAGGCATCTATAAATCTTTCAGCCCTGGGGTCTCATTATTCAAACCATCCAAGCTGTACTTTAAATGAGGTTAGTGTAGCATCAGGGCAAGACATTAACACAGTGCTCAATTTATCATCCACTTCTAATTACATTTCCTAAGTCAATAGCCAGTTCACTTATCATCGAAGGCTTTTAAATGGCACTGTCTGCATCTTTTCTTTCTGGAAGGCAGAGACTATACAGAACAACTTGGCCGTTCTTCACCCTTAACATGGTACGAGCAAATACTCCTATTATGAAGAATAGTAGTGTACAATGGTCTTTCAAAACTATATAATCTATTATAATAATATTTCATAACTAATTAATTTATTTGTAAATCAACTCTTTTTGATGAAGGACTTCAATGGACAATTAAAAAGATAATTTTTTAATTTTTTTTATTCTTATGTATTTAATTTTAATTCTATTTTTTTATTTCATCATGCAGTATTTATTTTTTTCTCTACCTTCTCTCATTTTTTTATCACAATGTATAATAGGTTTGTAGTGCCTTGTTAGACATGCTAGATATTTTGACTAGCTTTACACTACCTATAATTTGGCTTACTTTGCCTCAACAATTTGGGGCAGCTGTTAAGCAATTTTGGCAAGTGTCACATTTTCAGCAATTTCCCATGCCACTTAGCCACACCTTAACATTACGTTACACTCCTTGATGAGTGTATATTGTTATACTGTATATATTTTTAGATATATTTGCTAGATTTTCATAGTAAAATACAAAGAATACACTTAAATGTACAATTAAAAAGTATCTGCAAAACAGATGAAGACTACTCTATAAATTGTCTTAAAGAAACTAAAATACACAGATTCCGTCATTCTTCTGATGCAATTTGGGAAATATTATGGAACAGCTAGGTCAACATACAAATCTGTGAGTGGTAAAAGTTGTTTTGTAACCTTTTCCAGCCTGCTGATCATGAAATCTTCTTTTGAGGTCCTCTGAAATCTCCTTGTTCGTGCCATGATACACTTCCACAAACGTGTTGTGATAATCAGGCTTAAAGGGATTCTACCATTAAAAACTTTATTTTTCTCCCTAACACATCGGAATAGCCTTAAAAAAGGCTATTCATCTCCTAACTTAAGATGTCTTCTCCGCGCCGCCGTCTAGTTAAAATCCCATTTTCCGCTGGTATGCAAATGAGTTCTCTCGCAGCACTCGGGGGGGGGGGGGGGGCTCCAGCGTTCAAACAGCACTGGGGGCATCCAGAACTCTCCAATGCCACCTCCATCTTCTTCAGGAACGTCCTCTTCACAGTGTCTTCTTCAGGGGATGTGGCTTCAAACTTCTAGGCCTCAGTCCTAGGATAAAGCCAACTGCGCATGCCCGCCGGCCACAAGAAAATGGCCACTTACAATACTGTGTAAGCAGCCATTTTTCTTGTGGCCGCGGGCATGCGCAGTCAGCTTTGCCTTTCAGACCAGAAAAGCTGGATAACATACCAAATGGAGCTGTAACAATGAATACTAAATACTACATTTACCCATATAAATCTACCTCCTTGTACTAAACTGATACTATAGCTTGCAAGGATTTCCCTTTCAAAGTCACAAGAATGCTGAGTAATAATACCACATAATGCAGTAATAGGGACTGCTAAATACTAAATATACTTAATAAAATCTCCCTGCTTGTTTCCAAATCAAACCAAAAATTGAGTAGCATGTGGAACTGTAATAAGGAATATTGTATACTATAGATAAAAAAAAAATCCTGTCCTTGCTCCATAATTGTGCCATATCTTACTAGATTTACCTTTCAGGCTCCCAGAAAAGCTAGGTAACATGCCATGGTTAACCGTAATAGAGACCACTTAAGCAAATTCTACCTAAATAAACCTCATCCCTCCTTGATCTGTAATTGTTTCATGACATACCAGATTTTCCCTGGGATCCTGGGAGATTTGGGTAATCTACGAGGTAATGTTGTATTAGAGGATGCTGAGCACTAATTATACCTCAGTAAACCCTCTTCCTGTGTGATTTGCACCAAGTAAATGAAAACCACACATCTGTAATCTTCCCCTCTCCTTGGTTTAGCTAATGCCCTGGAACTGCATTACCTTCATTACACTAAAAGGACCTACATTGCAACATTAGGGTAAGTTCACACAGAGTATTTTGGTCAGGATTTTGAGGCCGTATTCGCCTCAAAATCCTGACCAAAAAGACGGCTCCCACTGAAATCAATGGGAGCCACTCAGGTCTTTTTTCCGGGATCTGGTTTGTTCCGGCTCCTGGAAAAAGAAGTGAGAAACTCATTCTTCAGGCCGAGTCACCTCGCGATTCTGCCTGAAGACACACCCTCCTCCAGACTAGACCCATTCATTGGGCCTTATCCAGAGCGTAGTGTGTAGCTGGATGCCGGTGCAGCATACCGGCTTTCAGTCGCGGCTACCCGTTTTTTGGTCTGGAACCAAAGGCAGCCTCCACCTCAGGTTCCAGACCAAAAAAAACCATATGAACTTACCCTTAGAATGAATGGGAGCTAAGCCCCACCCTTTTCCTTGATAAGCCAACATCAAAAGGATCTTTATTGCCTCTGAAAAGACCTATATGGGAATCTAAGGTTTCCTATCATCCATCACACTGGACTACACAGGAGTGAAGTGGCTTTTTACACTCCTATATCCACACAAAGCTGCTACCACTTGCCACTTACTGTAAGTAAGACACCAGTTTACCAATAAGATGCACACCTAGCACACAACAGGGTAACATGGTTAAATATATTCACCATTTGGAAATGAGGAAATATTAAAGCCAAAGGACAATCTTATTAAATTTTAGATTTAATACATATAAAAAGGTGCATTGACAATAAATAGATGAAATAAAGAAGACAAATACATGCAAAAAAATATATAAAATTAAGGGGGAATAACAAAAAGAGGCCTTTTTTTTCAATGTAGATTGTGAGCCCCATATAAGGATCACAATGTACATTTTTTTCTCCTATCAGTATGTCTTTGTAAAATGGGAGGAAATCCACAAAGGGAGAACATACAAACTCCTTGCAGATGTTGTTCCTGGCAGGATTCCAACCCAGGACTACAGTGCTGCAAGACTACAGTGCTAACCACTGAGCCACCGTGTTGCCCCTGACCTGGTTTGTTTAACCCTTTTCCAACATCCGTGGAAGATGTCGGGTATTTAAAGATGGTGGCCGCTTGGGAGCCTGGCAGCTGCCATAGCCACTGGGTGTCTTCTGTTTTATACAGCAGACAGACACCCAGCGCTAATGTCTTTAGCCTCGGTCAAAACTGACCGAGGAGCCATTTTGCCGGGGATCGCTAGCACCCGGAGCAAGCTCCAGTGCTGGCGCACCGTTGTCATCACAGCCAGGAACCTTTTGAAGGCTCCCTTTCCTGTACAATGCATTAGCATTATATTGCATTGCATTATTGATCAGAACCCCTGGGGTTCAACACCAACTAGGGGGTTTAATAAATGCATTAAAAAAAAATAAATTATAAAGTAAAAACAA
Source organism: Leptodactylus fuscus (assembly GCF_031893055.1). NCBI lineage: Eukaryota > Metazoa > Chordata > Amphibia > Anura > Leptodactylidae > Leptodactylus > Leptodactylus fuscus. The sequence continues at coordinate 156,699,884 of NC_134269.1, forward strand.
TATAAAAATAAATAAATAAATAACTAAAAGTTCAAATCACCCCCCCCCCCCCCTTTCCCTAGAACACATATAAAAGTACTTAATTATTGTGAAACACATACACATTAGGCATCCCTGTGTCCGAAAACGCCCGGTCTACAAATCTATAAAAACATTTTTACCATACAGTAAACAACGTAAGAGAGGGAAAAAAAATCTAAAGTTCCAAACCACTGTTTTGCCTCTGACAAAAAATTGCATAAAAAGTGATCAAAGCAATACCAATTCCCAAAATGGTATAACTAAAAAGTACACCAGGTCTCAAAAAAAGACGCCCTATGCATCACTGTACATGGAAGTATAAAATAAAGTTACGGGTGTCAGAATATGGCAACTTTTAGAAAAAAATATTTTGCCATAGTTTTAGATTTTTGTTTAGGGGCTAAAATGTAAATAAAATCATATAAATTTGGTATCTTCAGAATTGTACCGAAATATAGAATACAGGTGACATGTCATTTTGACTACACAGTGAACGTCGTAAAAAGGAAGCCCATAAGAAAGTCACACAAATGCACTTTTTATTCAAATCCACCCCATTCTGAATAAAAAAATTCAGTACATTGTGCAGAATAATTAATGGTAGCATCATGAAGGAAAATTTGTCCCGGAAACATTAAGACCTACAGTAATATGGTTCTGAGAGCGTCTATGAGAGATACCTGGTTGTAGGTCATAGTTATTTGGATATCATCTTATGTAGCTGATCAGTATGACTTTCTGAACATTGATAGACTACTGTATATCATACACTTTATACTTTTTAACTCATTCCCGTTTCTGTTTTCACAGCAATTTTAGACTTTTTGCAACTCTTTGCTAATTTGACAAATCATTACATATACCCTTGTCTGTACGGACATAATACATAGTAGGGAGAGAAAAGATGTATTTGTTACTAGGCTGTTTTGTTTTCCCATTTGTTTCTCATAAAATGTAAAATAGAGAGGGCGCCAAAGGCAGAAGCTTATTACACAACATCCAAGGTTTCAGAACATGACCCTGGAGAGGCTGCGTTCCTGGTATATGTTCCCTCATTGCTCTCTGTAGCATGATTTAAATGAGCATTTAAAGTCAGGAATATTAATGTCAGGTAACGCTATTCCCTTCACACTATAGATACTTTTTTCAGATAAGAAGACTTATTTATTTGTAAAATGTGCCACACACAAACAGCACTTTCATAAATAGCTTTTAAATATGAATCTATTCACCCCGGCTGCTTAAACACTGGCTTTGAACTCAAAAACTAGATTATTTGAAGTGACTTGTCTCACAGGGAGGGACCTGCAATATATGATTCAGAATCAAAGAGAAACACTACATGGTTCATGAATTATTCAAAAGTAATCTGGCATTTGGTTCAATGTATAAAAAAGCGCTGCTGCTATGCTAGAAAAAAAAAACACAAAACAATTCACTGCTATGGAAGTTGGGAAGCCAGTTTTAATCAATGTTTGCGACAAACAACCACGTCTGATTTGTCCGCCCTTCACATTAACCATCAACAAACTTTATGAGAATTGACTGATTATTATAGGCAAAGAATGAAAATGACAACCTATACAAATATAGGGGTGTTTACGATAATTTCTTGCTTTTTGACTATTTACAGTACCTATAGGAATTGTGTTTATGCCTTCCTCCATTTAAAGGTAAATTATCAGGCTGCTGTATAGAATATAAACCTATCATATTTAAACCTATTAGAAACATAATATATTTAGGGTACATTCATATCATATTTTGGCCATATATATTGCAGATTTGTTTTTTGGCTCCTTTAAAAACAGATGCAAATGGTTACCTGCAGAAGAGCATCCATTTATAATAGTGTTTCCTGTTAAACAAATCCTGTTAAACACATCACCAAGATATGAATGTCCCCTAAAAAATTTTTTCAAAGATAATCTGTTCTAAAATTAGGATATTCATGGCATATCAAATTTCCATTACCGTGTATATTAGCATTACATGTCAGTCATTGACCTAGGGGGGTGCTATTTCTCCTCGTAGAGACCAAGATTTGGCAAAGGAAGTTTCAAAGCCCAGGGCCCCTGAGAACAAGGGGATGTAATCTAGCTCTTACCCAAGAAGAGTAAAACTCCCTCTTTATTGGCGCCTATAGAAGCTTCTCTATAAATCAACATCCAACTTTTTAACAGGTCTTGTATCAGCTAAACTAGAAAACTTTCCATAAGAAAAAAAAACATCAATCTACAGACAGCTGTTTCAGAGTTTTTGCCTTTGTCAGTGCAGAGCAGGGTACTGGTTGGCTAGTTGAGACAGACATTTGATGTTGGATTAGGAGGGAATATTTTTAAAGGGATTCTACCATTATTTTTTTTACTTATTTTTTTTGTGGATAAGGCATCAGAATAGCCTTTAGAAAGGCTATTCATCTCTTATCGTTAGACGTGGTCTCCGCTGTGCCGTTCCTCAGAAACACCGTTTTTTACCGGTATGCAAATGAGTTCTCTCTAACAATACTGTGCAAGCGGCCATTTTCCCGTGACCTGTGCACCTGCGCAGTCTGCTCGGCTCTGCTAGAAGTTACGAGCCTGCACTGGAAGACATTACAGATGACGCAGTGGACGAAGAAGGAGGCGGCGCTTGGAGACACGTCTCTGGCAGCGATGGGGACGCCCTCAACGCTGTTTGAGCGCTGGGGCCCGCCCCCATCGCTGCTGGAGAACTCATTTGCATACCGGTAAAAACTGGTATTTCTAAGGAACAGTGCGGCGGAGACCACGTCTAAAGGTAAGAGACGAATAGCCTTTCTAAAGGCTATTCCAATGTCTTATCCACACAAAAAAAAATGTTTTAATGGTAGAATCCCTTTAAGGCATTAACTGAGCCACTGCTATATATTGACATAGCCTAAACCACATGAACAGTAGAGTGGATACCCAATAGAAACTAGCCTGAATTTTGAAGCTATAACATGGGGGACCATTGGATCCATGAATGTATGAATTTTATGGTTATTCATATGATGTTAGATTTAAAGGTGAAGTTCTTATACTTGTGGCTCATATTTAAATAGAATATCTGAATTATAAGTTTAGTTTTAAACATTCTATTCCACCCTCACTACTTAGTTGACATAACTTTTGTTTTAAAGCATCCAATAGCTTACTCAGCTATGCTATTCAATACAGTCCTATATATTTTTTTAACATTGAGTTTTATAGGCAATATATGCTGCCGTGTGCCTACACAATGGTATATGTTAGAGCCTTCTGTCTCAACTATATGAGGGGAGGAAACACTTCTGACATATACCATGTATGCCAATTTACTTTATAGTAGACATAGTTAAATATATGTATTAAATCTTTTAATACTGGAATACATTTTTCATTAAATCTGCACATAATGACATATTTTGCATAGAAAAAGCCTTTAAATATGGCAGCTATGGTATATTATGATGAATGTTAACTATACTGTATCTGCTTATAATGTGCTCAGGTATTAAATATGTATACAGAAAAATGCCAAATATATCTATACAAATAAATAACACATAGGATTTCATAAATATTATCTTTAATTGGTTGGTAGGAAATATGCAGTCCCATTTTTTACGCAGAATAGATTATTTTTTTCACGTAAAATGAAATTTTAATTTCAGCCATCTTACATGGATTATTCTAAAGATTTAGATAAATGAAAAAAATGTGGAGGCTTTATTTTTACTTAGCAGAGTTTAATGATTTTTTCCTTTCATAAAGTAATGCATAGCTATTAATTAAGATTTTATAAGCCATGGTGATTGAACTTGCCGGCTTCTTGTAATGAGACAACATGCCAATGTGTTCTGTGTGGTTGGAATGCGAATGTTCTCAGTTTGTGCACGTCAACACTTTCTGATTTCATGAATGCCTCAGTGATTTGAAGTCACTCTTACAGATCCTCAGCATCAATAGCCTTAGTTATAAATAATAAAAGGAAGACCATTTCCATTAAAATGCTGTATTGTGTTCTCCCACCTCAAGCAGTCTCTAGAGTCTGACATCTCTGCAGGTTGTTTAATAAAAGTCTGGTGCACAGATCAACATAATCCATCACCATTTACAGGTATTTTCAATACCTGACTGTATTCTCTCATTACTTAAAAGATGGATCATCAAAGAAATTTGGCTCATAAACATACAAGCAGGTGGTTGGATTTTATATGTTAGGGAATAAATTCACTGATCACTAATCCTTTCCATTTTACAGGTCTTTGTTGTCCTAGACAAATCAGTAGCAATGCACAAAGGTTTCATACTTTGGAAGAGGCAGGTGATAGATTCACCATCTTAATTATGTTCTTTTTTTTTTGCCAGAATACAACATACACAAATATTTCAAGAATGTATGAAAATTTACAAGAGACAGCAATACAAACATGCCTCAGGCCACAGTTACAAAAACATCTAAATCATACCATTTACTGGTGTATATTAAAATGTTCTCAGAAGTAACAAGACCTTTCACAAACTTTCCTATCACTAGAATCACATCTGCGTTCAGGTTTCCGTTCAGGAAGTCCACAAGCGGACCCCCTTAACAGAAACCTAATCTGCTTAAAAAAAGCAGTTAACCACGGTAATCTGCAGACCCCCATAGACTATCATGGGGTCCACTCAGGACTGCATCTCTGATCAGGCGAGGTGAGGTGGTGGTCTCAGGCGGCACTCTGGAAGGGGCGGCGCCGTGGCAATTACATTTTTTTTTTCTAAACTAGCGCAGGAGAATACCACTCTAAAAACAAATTGAGCGGCCCTCTCCTGCACTGGTTTAGACCTCTGCGTCCCAGCACAGGCGACGTCATCATGCCACCTGTGCTGAGATGCAGACGTCTTATTGCCGAGTCAAAGGAGGAGGAGGCAGCAGCAGGAGCAGTGGCAAGCTAGGTAAGTAACATACTTAATAGACCGCTACCTGCTGGAGTATCCCCATCAGGTAGTGGCCTATTTACCTATCTCCCTGGGCCTGCTCATTTTCGCCCCCACTTACCCTTCTGCTATAGGACATGGAGGGTGGCTTTGAGCATGGGCTTGGGCCCTAGCCACGAACCCGCTTTCGCTATTATTATACTCAGGGTTCTTTTCAGACCTCCTAGTATTATAATCAGAGCCCCAAGGGAGGTAAACATAATAAACAGTGTTACTCACCTCTCCAGGATCCAATGTTAATCCTAGCAGGGTTCAGGCCTGTATGGTAATGTCCCAGACATCATGTTGTCTGGGACAGTACCATACAGGCCAGAAGCCTGTTCTAACAGTACCATACAGGTCCGAAACCTGTGCTAGCAGTAACTGCTGTATGGTAACAGGCTGTTACTGCTAATACAGGCTTCAGGCCTACAGTATATTGTAACAGGCTGACTTACTAACTAACCAACTGAGAAACAGATGATCATGAGTAGAGACAGGTGAACCATTTCAAAATGAGCCAGGTTTGACCCAAATTGTTTGGGTTTTTATGAAACCAAACAAATGGCGATTCATCCTAGATGAGATAACATGTCCAGTACCACATATATTGTGAGGAAAAAATACAGCAGCAACAAATGTCTCTTCTATTTCAAGTCACAATTAGGTTTTAGCACCACCAGATATCAGCTGACACCTTTGACACAATAGAAAGCTTACAGTGCTGATGTATAGTGCAGTACATTATACAAATTGCTACAGGCATTATCACAAACTAGTTGCAGTAATGGTGGACATAAGGAAGGATCTGTGATTCCTCTCAGTGCATCGCACAGAACACAGTTCTGAAACACTTGCAAGCAATAATTGGAAAAGGAAAATTTAGTCAGATTCAAGTAATTGCACAGGCAGATTAGTGAAAGAAGCAATAAATAGGAGTAAGTAATTTTGTCTTTCCATTGTTTAATAGAGCAGTTTCATCTGTATACAATCTTTCAACTTACTTTTTACTGACTGAAACAATCATGTTAATGAAAAATCTTTTGTTAAGGGCTTGTTTGGGCAACAGTTTATATTTTTCATTAATATGAAATCGTCAATTCCACCCACACAAATCTAAAATAAAAAATCTACATTATTTAAGCATTTTTGTTGTTCTGTTCACCCACTATACAATCTAACCTGCATTAATATGAAAAAAACAACTTGCTATTTAATGGGGGGGGGGGGGTTGCTCTGCTCACCAAATACACAATGTGTGCTAATCTCAAAAATATTAATTTCTTAGGCCGGGGCCCCATGGACCTGAAACGCCATGATTTGCCCGCAGCGGAGACTCTGCGGGAAAAATCGTGGCGTTGTACAGTGCAGCCAAAATGGATGGAATTCATGCGAAACCCATCCTCACTTTGCAGAAAAGATCGCAGCACGGACAAGCTGCGATTTGCAAAGCCGTTGCAGCTTTGCAAATCGCAGTATGTCAATTATATTCACGGAAACGCCAGCGGCTTTCCCATAGATATAATGTTTTTTTTTTGTTTTTTATGTAGATTGTGAGCCCCACATAGAGCTCACAATGTACATTTTTCCCTATCCGTATGTCTTTGGAATATGGGATGGAAATCCATGCAAACACGGGGAGAACATACAAACTCCTTGCAGATGGTTTTTTGCCCTTGGCGGGATTTGAACACCAGGACTCCAGCGCTGCAAGGCTGCAGTGCTAACCACTGAGCCACCGTGTGGCCCCCTCCATAGATATAATGTTAAGAGAAAGTCTGCAGAGGAAAACTCTGTGAACTTTCTCTTAAAAGCACTGCAGAAAGAACCACAATGTGTTCACGCAGCGGTTCTTCCCGCAGTGTTTTAGTGCTGCAGATATGGCCTGTGGGGCCTTAGCATTAAGCATTTTTTTGTTGCTGTGTGTGCATATAGCATAAAATCCTGCACTGATATATATTAAAAAAAAATCTGCTATTTTAGTTTTTTTTTCTACTCTGATCATCCAAATAGATGGTAGGATGAAGTATTAATCTTAAAAAAAATATATATACATTTCTTAATTTTTTTTGTTGTTGTTACAGATAGAAACAGTATTACAGCCTGTGCTAAGATAAAAAGAAAAAAATAAAACTCTTATTTAAAGCTGACTTAGATCTCATTCTCCAGTAGTCATGTAGCATCTGCTACGAGGGATATTCCTCATAGCCTATAACTTCCTCTTCTTACTCTTTTTGATCAGTTGGATGAGAACTAGAGATGAGCGAGTACTGCACGCACCCATAGGAATGAATGGAAGCGGCCAGCACGCAGACTTTGCCGGTGGCCGGCCACTTAACGCCCTGCGTGCCAGCGCCTTCAATTCATTTCTATGGGTGCGTGCTATTCGAAACGGGAGTTTTGAATAGTACTCACTCATCTCTAATGAGAACTGGTACTTTTTATGGAGAGGAGATAAAGGTGGAAGGAAGGAGTGTTGGTGGGGGTAATAGTGGCAGGGGGGGGTGCTACTGGTGGTAGTGCTGTAGGGGCAATATAGGAAAATATATTGGAATGGTGAAGGCATAGAGGAATCCCATTGCCATGAAGAGTCACAAAAAAGTGAGGAAGATGATATTTCTGAATCTGATGTTGATTCTACTATAGATAAGACCTGGCAACTCGACCAGGGTGACATGATCACATCACAGGAAGAGGGTGGTGGCAGCTGCAATAGTAAAACTCTACCCAACATGGTTGATATTGCTATGTTGGCCTCTTCATGTAAATGTCCATGCAGGGGAAAAATCTTGAGAGGTTCTGCCATGTCTAATCATGAGTATCTGTGTAGCTACAGCGAGACTCTTCTCACATCTCCTTCAGCATGCTGTCAAGCATAAATTTTGGAAATATTTCCCAACAAATAAAATTAATGATTATTTGCTCATTATTTCAGCTTTTTGCTATTCTGCAACGCAGAAGACCTAAATAAACAAAACTATTCTTACAAAAAAGCTTTGCTAAATTTAGTATACTGTTACCTCTATGGACAACAAACTCTTTTCTATACACTATATTAACAATCTACAGCTTGGTTTGAAATAGAAATTCGTTAACATTTTATAACCGTATATTCTCATTTCAGCCCACTTTTCGCATATATAAAATTCTACAATTAAAAATCAGAAGCAGTCCAACATATCTATGGTGCAGTAGATTAAAATTAATAATCAAAGCATTTAGATAGTCTTTTGCTATTGCTACTACTGGTGCCACTGCCCGTCAAATAGATTTGAGAAATAAAAAGAATGGAATTGAGAGATAAAGAATTGAATTTACATAATAGGATAAAAAGGTTAAACTGCTTTGCTTTCATATGGTAAATGCTTTTATATTATAAAAAGATTATTAGGAATATCGGTCATATTAGAAAGCTAACAGCAAAATATCTTCATGGGATTGTTTGCAATACAGAAGCTTCTAATGACATTATCAGTATGTGTCAAGAGAAAGCTGAAAACCAATAAGATTATGTGCTACATATTTCAAAGGGTTCATATATGAATGGAATTTGAGTCTAGAGCTGCTGCCTACTTTCTAACTTGTCAGTTAAATGTAATGTGATCCTACTGCTAAAAAATAGCTTTGGAAAGTTACCATTAAGGTAAAGTTTCACCTTATAAAAATAGAAACATTTTAAAAAGTACCAGATACAATGAGAACCTCATTTCCATTTTCATGGCTTTGTCCATATAAATAGACCCCACCTTAAACACTTCAGGATCAGTCCATTTTCTGTGGTGCAAGAACAGACACGTTTTCAGGTTTTGGTTTTTTTTGTCAAACGTGATTTTGGAGTCTATAACTTTTTATTCTTTTGAGTTAATAAAATAGTTTTTGTGTCTTTTTTTGGCTTTAATTTTATGTGGTTTTAATTTTCGTTGTTTTTATTTTATGTTGTGTCACCAGGGTAGGTGCTAGAACCTGTAATGTGGTCTTATTAGTGGCATTTTTTTTTCCAATTTATTTATGTGGTTAGTTAGTTTTTATTCAGTATATGCCACATATGCTAGGTTCACACTAGCATTCTCCTGTCCGTTCTGTGGTTTCCGTCTTCTGCATGCCAGAAGATGGAAACCACAGACCGGGTCCGACCGTGAGCGGCGGTGAGCGTTTTAGGCTCTCCGCCGCGAAACCGGATTTTTTTTTATCTGGACACAGAGTACTGCATGTCCGACTCTGTGTCCGGATTAGAAAACCCGGTTTCGCGGCGGAGAGCCTAAAACGCTCACCGCCGGACATCTCTCTCACCCATTCAAATGAATGGGTGAGAGAGACTCCTGCAGGTTTCCGTCTCCTGCCTCTGTTTTAGGCAGGAAACGGAAACCTGAAGTACGGAGTTCACAACGCTGATGTGAACGAGCCGATAACAAAACTTTGGCAATCATTTAACAATACTTATTTTTATGCTGATTTCCCTATAACTAGGGTTGATACAATAGCCCCAGTTATAGCAGGAATACAACCTCTTAATCTATATTGCGGAGCTGATCTGGGTCCACTAGAACCCCGCAGCTCATACAGTTCCTGGCCCAAAGCGATCATCATGAATTTTAGTACCCTCTGTAGAGTTTCTCCTGCTCACTTTGTTCCCCTCTTATTTCCACAATACTTTGAGTACTTAATTACCATACCCTTTAAAATATATGATTATATGAGTTTATTCATATCTGTGGTTTCCTTCCAGCAGGTATTCTTCCTGCATATACTTCTATAGGCAGAGGTCTGCTCTGACTATGGGTGAGAATTATCCAACTGAACAATGTGTAACTAGGGTAAAGCATAAGGATATTTTCAGAGTGAAAAACTACTTATATTGTAATGAGAAAAGCTAATATTATAGTATGAGGATTGTGTAAACAGATTTTAAATGTTGACTGTTTCTTTGGGATTCTGGTAGATATTATGGCTGGTGTGTAATGTGGTTAATGAAGGCAAGCAGGAAGGCATTGGATATGTAATGGGGGTCATTTATTTTGTTAGAATGTGAGAAAGCCATACCTGTCTGTAATTTCACACCCAAACATTACACTCATTTTTATGTAATAACTAGTTATGTGGAGTGAAAAATTATATTTCATATAGAGCATTTTCGTCTTAAAATTACACCTAGAACTATATGTCCTCAAGTTATCCTCATTTGTAATGTACTTTTCAACTAGTTCTCAGTTATCGTGATCTAGCAGATGCTGGATCGTCTAAGAGAACACCAACAAATAACAGTAATTACACTATTTGAAGGTGTACTTTATAATATAGGCTACTTTTTAAGCTCTTTAAAGATAACTGCACAAATATTAGTAACTATTAAAGACCCATACATAAAATGTAATTGCTATAAAAAATATTGTATACATAGATATGCTGTAAGGGAATTACTAGAGGAGCAGTTTCCCAGAGATGCTGCTAACCCTGGGGGGAGATGCACAACAAGACAGTTAGCCATAAGCTGAAACTCCCTGCTGTCCCTTTCTGCTTGTCACTCCTGTCCTAAGCAACAGGCGACAACTGGTCGACAAGCCCTTCCTATATATAAGTGACAACACAGAACGCAGACAAGGCAAACAACAAAAAAGGAAGGTAAGCTAGCTAAGGGTCCGGTAACAGTCAAGCAATGCAGAACAAAAATCGTAATTTAAAAGAATAGCCACAAGGGAAGCCAAGGGTCAGAGGTCAGTAATACAATAGTAGCAGAAAGAGGAGCTTAGCAGAGACAAAGTCTAAGGACAGAGTCAAAATAACCAGCAAGCCTGTGTGGGTTGAAGGCCTGTATATATGAAGCCCAGGACCTGCCCTAGGCTTGACTGGTAGACAGGATGTCAAGCAGACAGGCAAGGCTAGAATAAACAATTTGATGAACAGAGGGCAAAAGGAGATGGGTGTGGTGGAAACTCAATTACAGAGGATAGATAATAGAGTAGTATTCACACCGTGCAATGAAAAACTAAGCAAAGAATCAAACTGAACATGCCTCCTGTACCACAGTGTGCGAGTGGAGGGTGGCGCAGAGACCCAAACAGGAAGATACGTTACATCTCTCCTTCCTTATCCATCCTCTTAGATGAACATGTCCAGATATTGTATCACAAGTCAAGGAGTTTTCACTAAAAGAATTTAGCCAACAAAAAAAGGAGAGGATTACCCAAATGGGGAGGAGGCAATATATAATATCTCATCAGTCTCTGGAGAATTTCAATGGAGGTTCTTTTGGAGATTCTTCTGTCCCAAAATTTAAAATGTTTAACCAGCGTCGCCACATTCCTCTAATCCCAGATACTTAGGTACTCAATTTTATTAATGTTTAGCCGCATAAGAAAAGGGATAGAGGTATGTGGAAGGGGCACCACTAGTCAAAGTGTGAATTTATATAACTCAAATAATGTATAAATAAAAGGACATTCATAAAAAGAGCTCTATGTGTCAATGTGGATTATTAAATACAGTAAACAAAAAAAGTTAAACTATAGGAGTTAACTATTGGAACTTGTTTTATTGTGATTTTAACTGCTGTTTGTGGTTGTGAATAAATGTAATACCTTTTTGGATACTGATTCCTTCTAATCTCTAGAATATCAGTGAAAGGTGAATGTTGATCATTTTAGCTCATTAACAGAAATTCACATCTTGACTAGCGGCGTCCCCTACATATGCATCCATATTTTTTTTTTATTTTGTGGCTAAATACGAAATGACTATGTGCTTAACATTCCTCTCACATAATTTAGTTCCGATCTAAATCCACAAGAAGGGAAGTTACTTAACCTATTAAACCCAAATGATCCTAGGCTATGAAAAAAATAAGTCCTAAGTAGATTTCGGTTTGCAGCAGATCCCCTCATGCTGCCAATTCAACACCTCCTAGATCTCTGCTGTGTTCTACTTTCTGGTCTTTCACTTGACACAGGGGTAATAGCTGGGAATGCCAGTCAGTCCTTCACTGGCTGCTGCAACTGTGGCCAGTCATTGGCTGAGTTAGACATTTACAGCTATTTCCTCAGACAGGTATAAAAAAAATAAAAAAAAATAAAGCATTACATTTTAAGTGTTATAATTTCCAAAACTAAGGAATAAAAATCGAAGAACTTTAGCTTCTAAAGGGTTTTCTAACAATATTCCCAGGCAGTTATTAGAACTGTTAGTTTACTGATTTATAGAATATTGTACGTATATTGTAAGTAAAATGTGACATGAATGCCACTAAAAGAAGCATTCTAGTAATTAAAATACATTAATAATATATATTAATTTAGAAAACCCAGAGAATAGCTCTAAGCAAAAATAAGTTATATATAGATATATGAAATTGTTCAGAAATGAAAGGGCTTGAAGTTTATTGTTCTTACATTGTTCTCGCGGGCCTGACTGCATGACCCATGTAGTTGAGCATGACCTGAAATAGATCACAGATATCTGACATAGCGATGTAATGCAATCTTTCCTCTTTATCACTGATTGCATCAATTTACTTCACTTCTAAAGGCACCTGATTACAACTTACAGTATTTTCAAGTCTCATTTATTTATATTCAAGTCTGCAATTTTCTCCTAAAATAGAGCTAGATCCGATCATAGGGAGAGAAATGATATGCAATTAACGGTGTTATTGTACCAGTATGCGATACGTTGGAAAATTCCCATTTAAGTCGCAACATCAAACACATAACCATTTAAAAATAAGCCACGGCTTTATAGCTGTGATGTTCAGCAGCGCATTTCTTTATATTCTCCAAATGTTAGTGGGAGTGCCTCGTGCTGGAGGCTTATACTGTTACTTTAAAAACGTATCTGTCATGTATGACAGACAGGATGAGCTGTGGTGCTGCTTCTGAATTCTAATTGGCACTTCTCTGCTACTTGCCTGATGCAATGAGTATTCAGATTAAGCTGAACAAATGCCACATTTGCATTTCTGATAAGTGCTGGCATTTTTCACATCTTTCACATCTCTTGCTTCAATAAGCATACCCCCCAAAAGTTGCAGATCTCGCCTGTAAATATATACTAGTGATGATTCATAATTGCCAGAGATTTCCTAACAAAAAACATAGCTCAGCAAAAAGATACTTCTCAAATGGAAGTTACAATAAATTAGTTGACATTGACACTGCCGCCGTGCTTTGCAAAATGAGGCATATAGTTCTAAGCAGTAAACATCAGCAGTAAAATATATTCATTTTAAACTCTGTTCAGTTTATTACAGTGGATTTATTTCTAAACTGAATAGGTGCTGTTCTGCCCCCTGCAGCACATTCAGGACCGCAGTGGCAATATTTCTTCTTTTCCATTGAGATTTATTAATGCTTACAGGTTACTGATAATAACCATGCATGCTTAGGAGTTGCCATATTGCGCAAGTCATTTTTCCTATGAGAAAATATAGGTTGCTGCCGTAAAGCCTTCCTCTTACAGGTAGCAGGGGTTTATCTGTAACTTATCTCACAGGGTAATAAGTCCCAGTTTGTCCCTTATCAACCCCGCTATCACTTTAACAACATGTTAATAGGTTATAGGTGAGACAGGGTTAAACCCAAGCTTCCACCATTGGCAAGAATTAGGGAGTGCTTAGTGTCTGATTTTGGCTTAAAGAGGACCTTTCATGACCTCTGGGCACATGCGGTGTGATACACTGCTAGAAAGCTGACAGTGCGCTGAATTCAGTGCACTATTGGCTTTCCTGTTCTGTTCCCCCGCTGAAGAGCAATCGGTGCCGTTAGCATAGCTCTTCGTTGTCAGAAGGGTGTTTCTGACAGTCTGTCAGGAATGCCCTTCCTCACAGTAGCATCTATTGTGCTGTACTGTGAGAGGGGGCACTGCTTACCGCCCAGTGAAGAACTACAGTAACAACACCGATAGCTCTTCAGCAGAGACACAGAACGGGAAAGTCTATTTGAATTCAGTGCACTGTCAGCTTTCTAGCGGTGTATCACACCGCATGTGTCCAGAGGATGTGAAAAGTCCTCCTTAAGAGCAGGATGAGTAAGCCAAGTCCCTTTGTGAATGGGAGTGTTGGAGAATACCGAAACCCACCCATTCAGCTTTTCCTTGCAAACAATATTGGCCTTACTGTTCTCCATTTTTGTCAAGAGAATGACTCACCAGCAAAGACTCTTCTCTTGACCATCCCATAAATCAGAATATAATTGGGCTTACACTTTACTTAAATGTCACCAAATACTTTCTCATTTTTGCCATCAATTGATAAAGTAGCAACTTTAAACTCCTTCAACATACAGCTCGATTAGCACAGGATGAAGTCACACAAAACATTTTAAATGGAGTGTTTTAAAGTAGTACATGATATTGAAGATGGTAGAAGGCTGCCAAATATGGATGGTTATTGCTAACAATGTAAAAGAGCTCTTGCATAGCCAAGTAATAAATTTTTTTAAAGATCTACTAAGATCTACTATATTGTAAATCATATTATATTTGAGATTACAAAGGTATATTATTGCATGAATTCACTAAGGAGTAAAATGAGCCAAACTGCGGGTCAAATAGTTTGTTTCAATTTACACAGCTTTGTTAATTTATACTGTGACATTATAAAATCTGTGAAATATGTACTTTAAATACATAAAGAAGACTGGGCAGAGCAAACATAATGAAAAACGATTTATGAGAACAGCAGTGTCCGCACTTAGAGCAGCTCTTCAGCTCTCAAACAACATACAACAGCTGTTTTCCACGTTGCAAAAACTTTTCAAGGATAAAAAGAGTTATATTGGTAAATACCTTAATTAGCTTTAATTAGTCAAAGAATTTCCAGATGTTCATGCCCCCCATAAGCGTGAAACAGATGAGAAATAAAAATAGTATGCAAGCTATAACTCTATTGTAAAGTAAAGGCTGTTTATTTCAGATGCTCCCTTATATTTTTAAATAATTACTATACAATTTTTATGTCTACAAGATGAAAATATTTATTGGTCTAAACAATCTACTGTACGGCACAGTAACATCTTTCTTTTGAAATGAAAGAGCTTTTCGTGAAACAGGATATTGATGACCATGTGTTTAAGATAAGGTTGGGGTCGAGCTTTCAGCACATCCCCTGATCAGAGGAACCTGGGTCATTCCAATGTTTACCTCTGTCCATCTACTTCTTCTTCCACTATCTGCATAGTGGATGAATCTAATATACCCTACTATATAAGTTCTGTAGTAGGTGTGTGGATAGACATGCTGTATAAGAAAAGATGCCGCAGCACACATGAAAGTCCCTTAAACAGATGATCTCCAAGATTGCAATTGGATCATCATTGATATTAATATCTTATCATAAGTATAGACCATATATTCACTGATATAGAAATTAAAAGTAATGAGAATTATCATAATTACTGAGATTACTTTCTATCCCTAGTAGCCCTCTCATAAAAACACAATGTGGAAGATAAATTGATAATTTTCTAACAATATACACATTAAAACTAGACTAGCTAGGTGAAAAATGCAGCAGAGAGCGTCTTCAAAAAAAGTTACATAGTTTGGTTGATGTGCAATTATTTTTTCCTATGTAGTAATGCCAACATTTCTTTCCAGGGTTCCTGAAACACATATGTATTGCCATAAAAAGCTTTCCATAATAATATTTTTACCAGTGGTTGCCACTATTAGAGAAACATCAGAAACCTTCTTATATCATACGAGACACCATTACTTAAAGTGGGTTCCCCGTGAACATTACCATATTTAAATGTTTTAGAAAATTATCAGTTGATCATATTTACTAATAGAAATATTTTAGTATTTTTCAATTTTAAAGATTTTCTTTAACCATCTTATTGGTGGCAGTCTTTTGTCTTGATAGTTTGTCATTGGATACAACCATGACTGAAGAAACTTTCTATGGTCTAGCACCTGTAGCAGCCACAACTCCATTTTGTTTCCTATCCACCATCTCATTTGTATATGTTTGACATGAACAAGTGCATGATCCAAGGGATCACATCTCTTTTCTGTTGAAACTTAAGACACTTGCTGTTTTATTTTGCTCCGTTTGAGCAAAATATATATTTTAGTTAGAATAGCAGATTCTGAGCCAATAGTGAGAACCAGTACTAGAACACTGATCAAAATGGTAAATACAGTGCTAAGTATCCAGTTCCCCCCAGGCCCGGACCAACTCCACCCCCACAGTGGGGTTCAACATAGCCCCCAATGGTGGGGATGGACTTAGCAGCTCTGCTTGGAATTGCAAAAGAACCAGACACTGAGAACTCATATCAACAGATGTCTTGAGTAGCGATTCAGTTCCAAAGAACCAGAAGGCAGCGGCAGGTGGTCAGCAGGTGGCAGCAGAGAATCAAAGTGTAGTCATACAGTCCGGGTCGTCAATGAGAGGGCAACTCAGTATAGTGGGAAATCCAAAGGGAAGGTCAGGCAGGCCGAGTCGGTAACAGGAGTGGTGGAGTAGTACAAAATCAGTGTTCACAAAGCAGGGTCTAAATCGGTGTTCAGGGAGCAGGCACAGTACAAAAATCAGGAGGCAAAGGCAGGGTCAAGGCAAGGGGTTAGAGCACAGGCAATTAAAACAGGAGAAATGCTTACTATCAGGAACACGAGAAAACACTGAATAGCCAGTGGCGGTCTGGACCAGAGCCATCCTTAAATAGACTCGCTGCTAGGCCGAAAACTGGAAGTTCCCTGTCCAACTCAGGAGGAGACCAGCAACCCCCACACAATGCTGTGGAGGTTCCAGCCTGCCTCCTGAGACCTAGAAACAGGACTTGGGAGCTCAGAAAGGAGAGAGTCAGAAGCCTCTGCACAACTCCAGACCTACTCCTAACAATTTTAGCCTGATCATGTGATGAATATGTGATGATTGTATAGCTAAAAGTATATAACCTTTATTAGACAGGAATATATATTCGTAAATACTTTCAGCTGAGGGTTCTATATAAACTTGACAATGCTTAATAAAGGGGGAAACTGCACCTCTGCCGTGTGTCCGATTCTCTGAGCCAGCTTGCATCAACCACACCCAATATGGAAACCTAGGGAAACACCCAGTCGTGACTTATTGTGGCCAGGTTATTTTCTCATGCATGTAGGGCCCCTGTCTATGCCTGGTTTTCTGACAAGCCCCAAACCAAAGAAAGTTCTTGCATTTGTGGTCATATCAATTGGCAAACAATCAAGAAAAAAATCTTTCAACACTAAGATAGAGAAAATCTTGAAAACTCTGCACAATGTTTAATTATTTACATATGCAAAAATAATTAACATTTCATTATCTGTAAATTTAAGTATGGTTATATTCATGGGAATATCTCTTTAACTATATTACAAGTTGATTGACAGCTTTCTTTGTACACATACTAAAACAAGGAAAGCTGTCAATCACTGTGTGTGGTGGGTAAACAGGGACACCACAGACTCTCCTAGGAGTTCTGTCATAATTTATTCACATTTTTATTGAGAAATCTTGCCTCAAATTGCATAAACCTATTTAGCACATTGCTCAGATTCTCTCCCTCTATCATGTTCTGAATATTCAGGTAGGGCAGCAAAAATAATCTGATATGAACACGTGAAAGAAGATGATGCAATACTTATATACACCATTGTCAAAATCTTCATAAGATATCCAGTAATTTATACTAATAATCCCTAATGCCTTCACTTAATATGCAGCAGTTAGTATTAATAAACGTCTTAAATTTTATTTAATGAAGTGGTTTGTGTGTTTTTAACGGCCTGTGGTTATTGACTGGTGCTTTCCCTTCTTCACTGCAACATGAAACATGGTTTAGAAAAGAGTAACAAATTCTGCTGCTTTCCCCTGCTGAGATAGTTTACCTCTGCAACAGAAGCACATTTAGATTGTTCTTTTCTTGTAAGCCCTGAGCACTATCTATTCCGCACAATGACATTTACCTTTTCTGTGACAATTTTAATGGCTGTTGTATTCTCTCCGCCTTACTAACAAGCAGATTACCATTTATTTTCGCACATTGCTTAGTAGAAAATAAGTTAACTTTTTGTCCCTGAACTACAATATATTTGTAAATGAGTCCATTTGGAACTGTTGTGCCTCCTGCTCATTACTGTGTTTGAACATCCATTTATTTGGCGGCTTCTCATTAGTGAACTCATTCTTTATTCCTGTATTTTAAATTATTTCATCTTTTACTTATGACTTTTTTGGAGATTATTAATAATAGCAATTATTTATTGAAATCAATTACATCACAATGCTGCATAATATACTTTAGATTTTATTGTACTTATTTTTAATAGATGATTGGGTTGAAAGAGCGGAATTAGTTATATTTATTAAGAAGACCTCATTTGTCTAGCATACATTACTGTGAATACAAAATCTCTGCCGCTGTATACTCTTTTATGATAAACCCTTGCTAAGCCTATTCGACTTGAACATAGTGGTCAAAATCATTTAAAGAGTTCCTAATTAGAGATGAGCGAACACTAAAATGTTCGAGGTTCGAAATTCGATTCGAACAGCCGCTCAATGTTCGTGTGTTCGAACGGGTTTCGAACCCCATTATAGTCTATGGGGAACAGATACTCGTTAAGGGGGAAACCCAAATCCGTGTCTGGAGGGTCACCAAGTCCACTATGACACCCCAGGAAATGATGCCAACACCTCTGGAATGACACTGGGACAGCAGGGGAAGCATGTCTGGGGGCATCTAACACACCAAAGACCCTCTATTACCCCAACATCACTGCCTAACAACTACACACTTTCCACATTCAAAAAAACCTCTATCAAAGTGGGAAAATACCTGGAAACCTTCTTTACTCCCCAAATGGATGGACACAAACCCCAATTTAAGCTCAACAAACAGTAACAACCACCCCTTTAAATCACGTTCCCCATGACAACCACAAATGGAATAGGCAATGGGAATTCCAAAAGCCCTCACCCTTAACTGTCATTTTGAGTGTGTGTGTGTGTGTGTGTGTGTGTGTGTGTGTGTGATGTGGTAAGACCTTCCAAAATTCACTTTTCTAGCCCTTAACATGAGCCCTTCCAAACAAAGTTACATGACCTTAAGCTGAGCTACCAGCAGAGATTGAGGCCCTTGGCATGAGTAGAGCCTTGCACCAGCAGTGTTTTTGGCACTTAGGGTGAGTTGAGCCTTGTACCAGCGTGTGTCCCTTAACATCAGGCGGGCCCTAAGTTCTGCGCTTTGCACAAAAGTTCCACATTAACTAGGCTGAATGGTACAAAGATTAGTAGGCCCGAGAACCAGGAACAGGTCTTGCAATGGCTGTCGGATAACGCTTAAAGCACATTGTCCACCAGCCAGTCAGCCTCTACCTCCTCTTACCCAACAGTCTTGTCCTCCTTCCACCCAAAATTCCCAATCTTCCCAGAACAATAACCCCAACTGTCCCTGCTCCCCAGAGCTGTTCTCCCTTCCTTTGACTGTACCGCAACCTGCCCCTCCATTTCGCGATTCCACTGACCTAACAGACGAGTATCTGTGTCCAGATGCTCAAACACTAGAGTCTCCTCCATTCCATCTCCGGTCGATTTGGTGGCGGATGACCAGCAACCCACCCTCATCGACGACGATGAGACGCAGTTGCTGTCAGGGCAGCCAGTTGACATGCGCATTGTGCAGGAGGAGGAGGCGAGACAGGAGTTGGAAGAGGAGGTGGTGGACGACGAGGACACCGACCCCACCTGGACAAGGCAGATGTCAAGCTGGGAAAGTAGTGTGGATGTTGAGGCAGGTGCAGCACCAAAAAGGGTAGCTAGAGGCAGAGACATGTCCAGAGGCAGAGGTCAGCTGCTTTGCCGAAGCCAGGCCAGACCCGGAATGTCCGAAGATGTTCCCTTTTGTACCCAGCCCAGAAAAACTCCCCCATCGAGGGCACGTTTCTTGAAGGTGTAGAGTTTTTTCAAGGAATGCGCCGAGGACAGATATAGTGTCGTCTACACAATTTGCCTCTCGAAATCGAGTAGGGGCCCTGAGAAGAGCAACCTGTCCACCACTTCAATGCACCGTCATTTGGAATCCAAGCAATGGAATCAGTGGCAGGCAGCAACGGCAGGACAAACGTCGCCCGCCGTTCATGCCACTGCCTCTGCTCACAGTGCTGGCGATGCACTCCAGAGGACGAGCCAGGACATCACTTCATCTGCCTCCGCCACTTTGTTGACTTCTCCCTCATCCTCCCCTGTTTCTGTCTTATCTCCTCCTCCTGCACCATCAAAGGCACCATCAGGCGCTTCTTTACAACAACCCACCATCTCTCAGACATTGGAGCGCCGGCAGAAATACACCGCTAACCACCCACCCACGCAAGCCTAGAACGCCAACATCGCTAAACTGCTGGCCCAGGAGAGGTTGGCGTTCCGGCTTGTTGAAACTCCCGCCTTCCCGGACCTGATGGCAACTGTGGCACCTCACTATGCCGTCCCTAGCCGTCTCAACTTCTCCCGGTGTGGCGTCCCCGCCTTGCACCAGCACGTGTCACTCAACATCAGGTGGGCCCTTAGTTCCGCGCTTTGCTGCAAGGTCCACTTGACCACCGACACTTGGACAAGCGCCTGTGGTCAGGGATGCTGCAGTGCTTATCTTTAATGACAGGCAGGGTGAATGTGGTGGAGTCTGTTCCCCGGGTGCAAACTGGGGTGGCCTATCTCCTCTCCCAGGCCAAAATTCATGGCAGGAGTAGACTGAAACCCTACGACGCTGCAACCTCCACCACAGCTACTAGCGGCAAACGCTAAAACACTGGTGTGGGGAGACGTCAGCAGGCGGTGCTGAAGCTCATCAGCTTGGGGGACAGACAGCACAGTGCCTCCGAGGTCAGGGATGCCATCCTGGCTGAGATGGCATTTTTTTTTCCCTGCTACACCTGGGGCCTGGCATTTTTACGCCTGTGATAATGGCTGGAACCTGGTAGCGGCTCTGGAGCTTGCCAGCCTCCAACACGTTCCATGTTTGGCCCACGTCTAACCTAGTGGTGCAAAGTTTTTTAAAAACATACCCAAATGTACCGAAGCTACTGTTGAAAATGCGGCGCTTGTGCGCCCACTTTTGCAAGTGCACAGGAGTCGCTGCTAGCCTAAAAACACTCTAGCAAGGCCTACATCTGTCCAAACACAGGCTGTTGTCCGTCATTCACACACGCTGAAACCCTACAATACCATATCTTGAGCAGGGTGTGTGAGCTGCACAGACCTTTGATGGAGTTCCATCTACAAAACCCAAGGGTTCCTCAAAGTCAGCAACCAAAGTTTCTGCACCATGAGTTTCCAGGGGTGGCAGAGTTATGGCTAGGGGAAGAGGCATGGATAGGGATGATGTCTAGGGGCAAAAGCAGTGTGGATGTGGAGGCAAGCTAAGCAGGAAAAACTGGGGGTACAAGCTAAGGCATGGACTGGGGTGATGTCTAGGGGCAAAAGCAGTGTGGATGTGGAGGCAAGCTAAGCAGGAAAAACTGGGGGTACAAGCTAAGGCATGGACTGGGGTGATGTCTAGGGGCAAAAGCAGTGTGGATGTGGAGGCAAGCTAAGCAGGAAAAACTGGGGATACAAGCTAAGGCATGGACTGGGGTGATGTCTAGGGGCAAAAGCAGTGTGGATGTGGAGGCAAGCTAAGCAGGAAAAACTGGGGGTACAAGCTAAGGCATGGACTGGGGTGATGTCTAGGGGCAAAAGCAGTGTGGATGTGGAGGCAAGCTAAGCAGGAAAAACTGGGGGTACAAGCTAAGGCATGGACTGGGGTGATGTCTAGGGGCAAAAGCAGTGTGGATGTGGAGGCAAGCAAAGCAGGGAAAATGGTGGCTAGAGGCAAAGGGATGTCCATAGGCAGCAAGGGCAAAGATGCAAAACTCTCCCGTTTCAAGAATTTTCCTGACTTGTCTCCCCACAAAACATTCCTGGGAGGAGGGCTGAAACACCACCCTCCTCCTCCTCCGCTGTTAGATTTACCCCAGCTACGAGCTGAAAACGCTGCAACACTGGTGTGGGGAGACGTCAGCAGGCTGGGCTGAAGCTCATCAGCTTGGGAGACGGACAGCACACTGCCTCTGAGGTCAGGGATGCCATCCTGGATGAGATGGCAATTTGTTTATCCCCGCTGCCCCTGGGGCCAGGTTTTTTAGCTTGTTGGAGGGCTCTGGAGCTTGCCAGCCTCCAACACGTTCCATGCCTGGCCCACATGTTCAATGTAGTGGTGCAATGATTTTTAAAAACATACCCCAAATTAGCTGAGCTAAGGGTGAAAGTGCGGCACTTGGACACCCACTTTCCCAAGTCTACAGTACCTGGAGCTAGCCGCAATACACTCCAGCAAGGCCTACATCTGCCTGAAGCACCTACTGTTGTGCGAGGTCACCACACGCTCTAACCCTAGATACCGTATGTTCAGCAGGGTGTGTGAGCAGCAGAGACCTTTGATGGAGTACCAGCTACAAAACCCAAGGGTTCCTCAGAGTCAGCTCCCTCACTTTCTGCACCATGAGTTTCCATGGGTGGCAGACTTATGGCTAGAGGCACAGGCATGGATAGGGGTGATGTGTAGGGGCAAAAGCAGTGTGGATGTGGAGGCAAGCTAAGCAGCAAAAACTGGGGGTACAAGCAGCCGGTGACATCATCACTGACAAGCACAGCTGTCTGTCAGCTGACAGGCTGACTTTCACCAAAATGAACAGACAATGGATAGACTCATCATATACATGTCAGTTACATGACAAATTTAGTGCAATTTGCAAGTCCAAGATGGTTTGGAGATCTGCGGAGAGGAATCTCACCACCTCTTGCGGGTGCCATCATTTGGAAGGCAAGCCCTGGGCTCAGTGGGTGAGAGCAAGCGCAGGATAATCGTCGTTTGGCCTGGCGGCCACTGCCTCTTCCACTGTTGACAGGGCTGGCGCTGCAGTCCAGACCAGGAGCCAGGACACCTCCACATCTGCCTCTGACACTTTGGGGAGTTCACCCTTATCCTCACCTTTTCCTGCCATTTCTCCTTTTGCCCGCGCCATCATGCGCCTCTTCCCAGCAACTCCCCATCTCCCAAGCCTTTCATTTCATGCTAAAGTACAGCGCAACCCACCCACATGCCCAAGGCTTCAACGGCCTCATCTCAAGAAATCTGGCCCAGGAGATGTTGGAATCCCGGCTGGGGGACACTCTGCCCTTTTTGGGCAGAGTGTCTACTGCGCCACCGCACTGTGCCGTCCACACCAGCACTTTCCCCCAAACATGAGGCGGTCCCTAAATTCAGCGCTTAGCCCTAAAGTTCCATGTGACCAGTTACGAATGGACAAGTGCATGCGGACAGGGACGCTACCTTTCAATTTGGGCACAGTGGTTGAATGTAGTTGAGGCGTGGACCGGGTCGCAAAATGTGGTGGCCTGACTTGTCTCCCCACACAACATTCCTGGGAGGAGGGCTGAAACACCACCCTCCTCCGCTGTTAAATTGACCCCAGCTACGAGCTGGAAACGCTGCAACACTGGTGTGGGGAGACGTCAGCGGGCCGTGCTGAAGCTCATCAGCTTGGGGGCCAGACAGCACACTGCCTACAAAGTGAGTCATGCCATCCTCGATGAGACGGCAATGTGGTTTTTGCCACTGCACCTGGGCCCAGGCATGTTGTCATGTGTGATAATGGCCGTAACCTGGGATTGGCTCTGTAGCTTGGCAGCCTGCAACATATTCCATGCCTGGGCCACGTTTTTAACTCATTGCTGCTAATCTTTTGAAAAAGGTACCCCAATGTTCCTGAGCTACTGGTGAAAGTGTGGCGCTTGTGCGGATAGTTTTTAAAGTGTATAGTTGCCGCTGCTAGCCTCTATGCACTCCTACAACGCCTGTACCTGCTGGAACAACGGCTGTTGTGCGACGTCTCCACACTGCTGGCACTAAACATATCATGTGTTGAGCAGAGTGTGTGAGCAGCACAGACCTTTGATGTAGTTCCAACTCCAAAACCCTCGGGTTCGTCAAAGTCAACTCCCTCAGTTGCTCAACCATGAGTGGCCATGGGTGGCAGACTTATGTGAAATCCCATCCCATCCATTGCACTGGACACGAAACATTAGCATGCGCTCAGCACAACTTCGGATATGGCAGATGCATTAAGCAGGGTGCAGGGTACAACACAGACCAGGCCCGAGCACCAGGAACAGGTGTTAGAAATACTGCAGCATCTGCCATTTCCTTCCAATTTTGGGGTTTTGGACCCGCCACCGACTTGTCTGGACCTAAGTGGGGATCATGAGACACAGTTGCCATCAAGGCAAGCTGTGGTCATGTGCGGTTTGCAGTAAGGGGGCAGTGCGCAATTGGAAGAGGAGTTGGTGGATGACAAGGCCACCGACCCCACATGGACAGGGGTGATGTCTAGGGGCTAAAGCAGTGTAGATGTAGAGGGAAGCTAAATCAACAAAAAACCTGGGTAGAAGCAAAGGAATAAACTGGGGTGATGTTTAGGGGTGAAAGCAGAGTAGATGTGGAGGGAAGCTAAGCAGCAAAAACAGTGGGTAGAAGCAAACGCATGCAAAACTCTACCCTGTTGGAAGACTTATTCCTAGGTCTGGAACACGTTAATGGCCCCCCTGGACAAATTACTGCCACTCAGGGGCCTAGTGTCACCAGGAGGGACAAGTATAGGCGCATGTTGTGGGAATACCTGGCCGACACCAGCTCTGTCCTCTCCGATCCCTCTGTGCTCTACAGCCTAAACTTATTTTCTCATCTTTTTTTCTGAACTGCACATCTCTTGCCTGCTTCCTTTGGGATCTTAGAAATGGTGGTCCACTTCCACAGATGGTAACTTCAATAGACAGTGTAACGGGAGTAGCTGAGGGATCGCTGTCTTAACCACTTTTTGGCACAAAATTAACTTCCAAAGCCAAATATGGTGCAAGTATATGATGCAAGGACACCTACACACCTATCTCTGACACATTGGGGAGTTTACCCTCATGCGCCCTTTTGGCCTGCACCATCATGCGCCTCTTCCCAGCCACTCCACATTTCCCAAGCTTTTCATTGCAGGCAGAAGTACAATACAACCCACCCCCATGCCCAAGCCTGTAACAGCCTCATCGATAAACTGCTGGCCCTGGAGATGTTGGTGTTTGTTTATGCTTCTGGAGACCCAGGCCTTCCGTCAGCAGATGGCAGCTGGGGCACCTCCCTATGCTGGGCCTAGCCGTTACTACTTCTCTTGGTGTGCTGTCTCTGCCTTGCGCCTGCATGTGTCCCATAACATCAGTCGGGCCCAGAGCTCTGCGCTTTGCTGCAAGGTCCACTTGACCACCGACACATGGACAAGCGCCTGTGGTCAGGGATGCTGCAGTGCTTATCTTTAATGACAGGCAGGGTGAATGTGGTGGAGTCTGTTCCCCGGGTGCAAACTGGGGTGGCCTATCTCCTCTCCCAGGCCAAAATTCATGGCAGGAGTAGACTGAAACCCTACGAAGCTGCAACCTCCACCCCAGCTACTAGCGGAAAACACTGTAACACTGGCATGGGGAGATGTCAGTAGGCCGTGCTGAAACTGATCAGCTTGGGGGACAGACAGCACAGTGCCTCCGAGGTCAGGGATGCCATCCTGGCTGAGATGGCATTTTTTTTTCCCTGCTACACCTGGGGCCTGGCATTTTTGCGCCTGTGATAATGGCTGGAACCTGGTAGCAGATCTGGAGCTTGCCAGACTCAAACACGGTCCACGCATGGCCCACGTTTTCCAACTTGTTGGTGCCATGTTTCTTTGAAACCTACACCATTGTGCCTGATATACAGGTCAAAGTGGGGCCATTTTCGTAAGTGAGAACTAGCCTCTGCTAGGCAGAAAACATTCAGAGCACACTCCTCTCATCTTCGCACCGTTGGCTGGCGGAGGAAGACGAGGGGGTTGGAGTGGCATCTGATGTCCCTATCCCACACGAGGCTAGAGGGTGCACTTCAGTGCATCCCATTGCTTCACCACAAATGGTGTGAAGGGGAGTGGAAAATGGAGGAAATGGAGAGTGACCCTTACAGTTGGGGCCAGCAAAGGCATGCCAAGTAACACACTGGCACACATGGCTGACTTCATCTTGGGTTGCTTTTCAACACATATTTCACATCATGAAGAACAAATAATACTGGATTTTTTCAAGCCTCGAACCCCGGTCTAGGTCTAATGTCTGTTCCTTTCTTATATTAGGGGAGAGGGAAAAAAAATTACTTCAGTGATACGTTTAGCGTACATAGACTGACTATTAATGTGTATCCCACTTAGTGTTGTTAGGGTTACACACCGTCACAACCTGGCTAAAGCTTCTATAGCTGTTAATAAAGTCAACATAACTTTACGGTATCCAAAAAGACAGCTGGTACCGACAGAGAGCAAGACAAATGTCACCCAAAGCTGTGAGCTCTGAACACCCACAGTGACTTTGGCGTCATCATCATTATAAGGGAGCGGGTGGTAATAAATAACTTGGCAGTGCCTAAAACCCAAAAAGCTTATACAACTATATTTACATTAAGATACACAAATGAAACTTTTCAGTAGCATGTCATGAGACAAG
Source organism: Leptodactylus fuscus (assembly GCF_031893055.1). Taxonomy (NCBI): domain Eukaryota; kingdom Metazoa; phylum Chordata; class Amphibia; order Anura; family Leptodactylidae; genus Leptodactylus; species Leptodactylus fuscus. The sequence continues at coordinate 156,726,404 of NC_134269.1, forward strand.
CTGATAAGCTCTTCCTTTGTGCAGTGCTATTTGAAAGTTAAACGCTGCCTTTATTTTAATTCTGGAGAAGGTGCAGACATTAGATTTAGAACATGTTGTCTTCATTGTCCAAATCCTCTATATAGGTAACGTGTTTTTCGGGCCGAGCTGTCTGGGAACGAGCTGGTGCAGCACTGACAACCTGGGTGAATATGGCAAGAGCCTGAGATGTAGGGTGAATGAATCCCCAAATTATTTGTGGAATTCCCAGTGAGACAATGGCACTGTATACCAGTATTAAAAATTGTGGGTGCACGTAACCCCCATATATTCTTTGAATTCCCAGTCAGACAATGGCACTGTATAGCAGTAGCAAAAATTGTGGGTGCACGTCACCCCAATATATTCTTTGAATTCCCAGTCAGACAATGGCACTGTATACCAGTATTAAAAATTGTGGGTGCACGTAACCCCCATATATTCTTTGAATTCCCAGTCAGACAATGGCACTGTATACCAGTATTAAAAATTGTGGGTGCACATAACCCCCATATATTCTTTGAATTCCCAGTGAGACAATGGCACTGTATAGCAGTAGCAAAAATTGTGGGTGCACGTAACCCCCATATATTCTTTGAATTCCCAGTCAGACAATGGCACTGTATAGCAGTAGCAAAAATTGTGGGTGCACGTCACCCCAATATATTCTTTGAATTCCCAGTCAGACAATGGCACTGTATACCAGTAGTAAAAATTGTGGGTGCACATAACCCCCATATATTCTTTGAATTCCCAGTCAGACAATGGCACTGTATACCAGTATTAAAAATTGTGGGTGCACATAACCCCCATATATTCTTTGAATTCCCAGTCAGACAATGGCACTATATACCAGTATTAAAAATTGTGGGTGCACATAACCCCAATATATTCTTTGAATTCCCAGTCAGACAATGGCACTGTATAGCAGTAGCAAAAATTGTGGGTGCACGTCACCCCAATATATTCTTTGAATTCCCAGTCAGACAATGGCACTGTATACCAGTATTAAAAATTGTGGGTGCACATAACCCCCATATATTCTTTGAATTCCCAGTGAGACAATGGCACTGTATAGCAGTAGCAAAAATTGTGGGTGCACGTCACCCCAATATATTCTTTGAATTCCCAGTCAGACAATGGCACTGTATACCAGTAGTAAAAATTGTGGGTGCACATAACCCCCATATATTCTTTGAATTCCCAGTCAGACAATGGCACTGTATACCAGTATTAAAAATTGTGGGTGCACATAACCCCCATATATTCTTTGAATTCCCAGTGAGACAATGGAACTGTATAGCAGTAGCAAAAATTGTGGGTGCACGTAACCCCATATATTCTTTGAATTCCCAGTCAGACAATGGCACTATATACCAGTATTAAAAATTGTGGGTGCACATAACCCCCATATATTCTTTGAATTCCCAGTCAGACAATGGCACTGTATACCAGTAGTAAAAATTGTGGGTGCACATAACCCCAATATATTCTTTGAATTCCCAGTCAGACAATGGCACTGTATACCAGTATTAAAAATTGTGGGTGCACATAACCCCCATATATTCTTTGAATTCCCAGTGAGACAATGGAACTGTATAGCAGTAGCAAAAATTGTGGGTGCACGTAACCCCCATATATTCTTTGAATTCCCAGTCAGACAATGGCACTATATACCAGTAGTAAAAATTGTGGGTGCACATAACCCCAATATATTCTTTGAATTCCCAGTGAGACAATGGCACTGTATACCAGTAGTAAAAATTGTGGGTGCACATAACCCCCATATATTCTTTGAATTCCCAGTGAGACAATGGAACTGTATAGCAGTAGCAAAAATTGTGGGTGCACGTAACCCCCATATATTCTTTGAATTCCCAGTCAGACAATGGCACTATATACCAGTATTAAAAATTGTGGGTGCACATAACCCCCATATATTCTTTGAATTCCCAGTCAGACAATGGCACTGTATACCAGTAGTAAAAATTGTGGGTGCACATAACCCCAATATATTCTTTGAATTCCCAGTCAGACAATGGCACTGTATACCAGTATTAAAAATTGTGGGTGCACATAACCCCCATATATTCTTTGAATTCCCAGTCAGACAATGGCACTGTATACCAGTATTAAAAATTGTGGGTGCACATAACCCCCATATATTCTTTGAATTCCCAGTCAGACAATGGCACTATATACCAGTAGTAAAAATTGTGGGTGCACATAACCCCAATATATTCTTTGAATTCCCAGTGAGACAATGGCACTGTATACCAGTATTAAAAATTGTGGGTGCACATAACCCCCATATATTCTTTGAATTCCCAGTCAGACAATGGCACTGTATACCAGTATTAAAAATTGTGGGTGCACATAACCCCCATATATTCTTTGAATTCCCAGTGAGACAATGGAACTGTATAGCAGTATTAAAAATTGTGGGTGCACGTAACCCCCATATATTCTTTGAATTCCCAGTCAGACAATGGCACTGTATACCAGTATTAAAAATTGTGGGTGCACATAACCCCCATATATTCTTTGAATTCCCAGTGAGACAATGGAACTGTATAGCAGTATTAAAAATTGTGGGTGCACGTAACCCCCATATATTCTTTGAATTCCCAGTCAGACAATGGCACTGTATACCAGTATTAAAAATTGTGGGTGCACGTAACCCCCATATATTCTTTGAATTCCCAGTCAGACAATGGCACTGTATACCAGTATTAAAAATTGTGGGTGCACATAACCCCCATATATTCTTTGAATTCCCAGTGAGACAATGGCACTGTATAGCAGTAGCAAAAATTGTGGGTGCACGTCACCCCAATATATTCTTTGAATTCCCAGTCAGACAATGGCACTATATACCAGTAGCAAAAATTGTGGGTGTATATAGCCCCAATCCTATTGCTAGGGGACTTGCAGGGTATTTCTGGGGTGAAGGTGGGGGGGCACACCGTTGGAACGGGTATCGGGGGTATATATCGGGTATACGGGAATACACTGACAGTGTATTCCATTCAGGATCCTGGGAAAGCTGGGTTGCGGCGATTGAGCCCGTCAGTGCCACGTTACACTGACAAGCTTCTCCCTGGAATTTAGCTCTTATAAGAGCTGTTGGTTGTCTTCTCCTTCCTATCCTAGCCTGTCCCTGCCTACCCAGAATCTAACCCCTAGCTAACTGGACGGAAACCTCCGTCCTCGGTGAATTGCAAGCTCAGAATGACGCGAAGCTGGGCGGCGCTGTTCTTTTAAATTAGAGGTCACATGTTTTCGGCAGCCAATGGGTTTTGCCTACTTTTTTCAACGTCACCGGTGTCGTAGTTCCTGTCCCACCTACCCTGCGCTGTTATTGGAGCAAAAAAGGCGCCAGGGAAGGTGGGAGGGGAATCGAGTAATGGCGCACTTTACCACGCGGTGTTCGATTCGATTCGAACATGCCGAACAGCCTAATATCCGATCGAACATGAGTTCGATAGAACACTGTTCGCTCATCTCTATTCCTAATCTTTCAATAGATTTTAAATAGAAAGTACAATATATGTACATGAGAGGTATCAGTATTTCTGTTGTTTATGAGCCACATCCTAAATTATATTTAGCATTTTTCCACTTGACCTGCTCCATCTCTAATTTTCAATGGTCTCAGTTGTAAGGGGTGAAGAATAGCTGCTATGATGTCTGCTATAGATATTATACAGAAATTAGAGGAGACTCTGCTCCATAACTATCTCTCTTCAATTAGAAGTGTCAGCAGAATCACATAGGACAATGTAGAAAAGAACTGACCTGTATTTTTCTCCTGCATTTGGAGTGAGATACGAAGCTTTTTGTTATCTGCAGGCAGCAATTTTTGTCTGTCACTTAGCTCCTGCTCACTCCTCCCCTTTCCATAGTCTTCTTTTGTAAGCGGTCATCTCAGACCTCAGAGATTTAGAATGATGGCCAATACTGGATGGAGAATTTAAGGGGGCTGATTAGCAGAAAAAAAATTTCTGTTATAAGATCTACTACACAGTTTACTATTGAATTATTCAAAGTTTGCTGGAAGCTTAGTGATCCTTTAACTTACTTTTATATTTCTAGTTGTTCAATGGTTAAACATGTGATTAAAAGTTGTAGGAACTTCGACAACTCCTTTACATTGTAGGATTGACTTAGTCTTTTGGTCTTTCTATTTTGCTTCTTCTTCAACTCCCAACTACATATATTAAACTTATATTGTAGCTAGTCACCAATGAACAAAAAAATTGGCATTGGATATCAATCCTGATTTTGACACAGTTATTTTGTTTGTCTTGCCTTAGATAACCCTAACATTGTTTCTTCACAATGCAGTATATTGTAAAGGGGATCAAGTGATAATATGCTCAAGTTCCCAGACAATAAAATAATTATAAAAAGATAAAATAAATAATGGACATTAAAGTTTCTAGCTCAAATGTAAATAATAGAAACAAAAATTTCTAAACATTAGGTATTGCATGCTTATAAGTTCAAACTATCTAAATATAATGTTATTTATCCCATGTGTCAAACCCTGTAACAATGCAATGCAGAAATTGTCATATTTTTGGGCAGCTTGCCTTCTACAAGCAAAAGAAAAAAGAATGATAAAGTCATATAGATTGAAAAAATTGGTACAAATAAACAGTAACAGCTCTTCCCTCAAACATTGAGCATTCGCATAGCTCCAGCAATGAAAAACAAAAAGAGATATGACTGTTAGAACATATTGCCCCAGGAAAATTCTTTTTTATTTATTTTTTTTAACAAAAAAGACATTTTATCTTGTAAAAGTTTTAACATAACAAAACCTATATAAATATGCATAAATATTGCAATGACCTTCCAAAAAATGTTACCGTGATATTTTTAATGAAAAAGCGAACACCATAGAAACAAAACTAAAAAAGAAACAACAGATTTGCAAGGTTTTTTTCATACAGCTCCCTCCAAAATGTTAAAGAAAACATTTTAAGTACGCTAGTACGGTACCTTCTTAAAGTACACTTTGTCATGGAAGAAATAAACCTATATATAACATAATATATATATATTATATAATAAAATGCAATGCCAACACAAAATTGAAAAAGTTGTGAATTTTGGAAAGCAGAGAGGATTAACTGAAACAGCTGCCAAACCTAAACAGCCGAACTAGGTTGTGCTTTTAAAGAAATACATTTTAAAAAAATTATGAAAAATATTTAGAAAAAAAATGGCAAAAACTATTAGATCCTTTGTAATTACGTAGGTTGTATGCCATAAAAATTCTGGACAACCCCTTTAACATTTAACCTAAATGTCTGCCCTCTGTACCAAGCCCTGACAACCATAAACTGGGAAAAGTGTTTTGTCCGGGGAATCTAGAGCTGAGACTAAAGCCCAGGTAAGACTTACCATGCACTGCCCTGCCCCAAAGCACTTTTCTGGTATTTACATATGAATAAAATATTAATTTACATGAAAATGCTGCTCCAAAGCTGAATGACAGAGGCATATTTGAAACTGTAGAATCATTTCTACAAGGTACTGCGATGATGATGATGATGATGATTATTAATTATTATTATTATTATTATTAATAATAATAATAATAATAATAAATACATTTTATTTATATAGTGCCAATATATTCCACAGCACTTTACAATTTATACAAAAAGATACATTACAAATAGAGATGAGCGAACAGTGTTCTATCGAACACATGTTCGATCGGATATCAGGCTGTTCGATGTGTTCGATTCGAATCGAACATCACGTGGCAAACTCCAAAAAAAATTGATTCCCCTCCCACCTTCCCTGGCGCTTTTTTTGCACCAATAACAGCGCAGGGGAGGTGGGACAGGAACTACGACACCGGAGGCATCGAAAAAAATCGGAAAAAGTCATTGGCTGCCGAAATCAGGTGACCTCCATTTTAGACGGATAGTGGATTTCAAATCCGGGTCATATGAGAATGTGAACTTTGTGACTAAGAGACAGGGATAGCTGTACAGGCAGGGATAGCTAGGGATAACCTTTATTTAGGTAGGAATGTTATTAAAAATAACTTTTTGGGGCTCTATCGGGTGTGTAATTGTGATTTTTGTGACATAAACTTTTTCCAATAGGAATGTATTGGACAGCGCTGATTGGCCAGAGTACGGAACTCGACCAATCAGCGCTGGCTCTGCTGGAGGAGGCGGAGTCTAAGATTGCTCCACACCAGTCTCCATTCAGGTCCGACCTTAGACTCCGCCTCCTCCGGCAGAGCCAGCGCTGATTGGCCGAAGGCTGGCCAATGCATTCCTATGCAAATGCAGACTTAGCAGTGCTGAGCCAGTTCTGCTCAACTACACATCTGATGTAGCAGATCCGAGTGTCCGCCTCCTCCAGCAGAGCCAGCGCTGATTGGTCAAGTTCCGTACTCTGGCCAATCAGCGCTGGCCAATGCATTCTATTAGCGTGAGCTGAGTTTGCACAGGGGTTCTAGTGCACCCTCGGCTCTGCTACATCAGATGTACATCATCTGATGTAGCAGTGCCGAGTGTGCATCAGATGTAGCACAGCCGAGTGTGCATCAGATGTGTAGTTGAGCAGAACTGGCTCAGCACTGCTAAGTCTCTGCATTCGCATAGGAATGCATTGGCCAGTCTTCGGCCAATCAGCGCTGGCTCTGCCGGAGGAGGCGGAGTCTAAGGTCGGACCTGAATGGAGACTGGTGTGGAGCGATCTTAGACTCCGCCTCCTCCAGCAGAGCCAGCGCTGATTGGTCGAATTCCGTACTCTGTCCAATCAGCACTGGCCAATGCATTTCTATGGGGAAAAGTTAGCTTGCGAAAATCGCAAACTGACAGGGATTTCCATGAAATAAAGTGACTTTTATGCCCCCAGACATGCTTCCCCTGCTGTCCCAGTGTCATTCCAGGGTGTTGGTATCATTTCCTGGGGTGTCATAGTGGACTTGGTGACCCTCCAGACACGGATTTGGGTTTCCCCCTTAACGAGTATATGTTCCCCATAGACTATAATGAGGTTCGAAACCCATTCGAACACTCGAACAGTGAGCGGCTGTTCGAATCGAATTTCGAACCTCGAACATTTTAGTGTTCGCTCATCTCTAATTACAAACAGTCAATTCACACAATTGAACTGAGGGCCCTGCTCGCAAGAGCTTAAACCCAGTTCAGATCTGCATTTGGGGCATTCCGTTCCCCTATCAGCATGAAATATGCAGAGAGAAAAGTCCTGCAAGCAGCATTTTTCTCTCCTCATTTTTCATGCTGGAAACCGAGTGGAAACCACAGCGGACTCCCTGTACATAAACCCATGCACAGATGTGAACTAAGCCTTACAATCTATGATTAGGTTTGGAACTAATTTACTGCTGACAGACTTTCTTTAAAGTTTGTTAATAAGTTAGGTTATAGATAAAGTTTGTGTGATATTTTTGGAATAACTATGTGGAATGAAGTGACTTAAAGACTGAAGTCTTGAGTAACTGTGATAAAATTAGCAAAGGGCTGTTGGCTCTATCACACTGAAGAGACTATTACCAGCTGTAGAGACAGACCCCATATACATTAAATTATGGCAATAAAGCACATAAAAGCAGAAGAACAGAAAGTGTGCAAATATTACAAATGACACACAATCTGTTGTGATTATCTTCTGAATGTTACGGAGAATTACACAGGAGAAAGCTACAATATAAAGAACAGAGTATGTGGGAATATAATGACAAAGATAAGGTCTCCCTAATGAATACAAAAAGATGGTTTTATTTTTATTCACCATACATTTACTAGTTTATTCTTGTAAAACATATCAATCCTATCCTACATAACATATATATACTACTATAGTGTATATATTTCTCAGGTACAATATTATGCAGCAGCCCAGATTCCTGATCAGTTCTCCAGTCTATAACACATGTAGGTTGATTATGTTAATTGCAGGTTTAATACTCATTAAAGCAACATCATAAAGATCATTCACATTTTGTAAGATCATTCATGTTACTGTTGCAAAGTTATTAGCACAATTTATGTCTATGACAATATTGATTTTAGATTAGAGATTCTATATTCATTGCTCTCCATGGTATCTTAAAAGTAAATAAAAAAAGAATGCTATACACTGCCAATCAACGCTGGTTCTTCTCTTACCTTTAGAAGTCTTCTCCCTGCGCAGCATCCCTGCGTCCTCTTCCGGCTCTGAATTCACTCTGCCAGGCATCGGGCCTGGGCAGAGCCGACTGCGCATGTCCGCTTGTAGTGCGGGCATGTGCAGTCGGCTCTGCCCAGGCCCGATGCCTAGCAGAGTGAATTCAAGGCCGGAAGAGGACGCGGGGACGCTGCGCAGGGTGAAGAATCCAGCCCGACCCTCACTCATGGAGTTGGTAAGTAGAATTTGATCGAATGTTGTGTACCCCTGAAACGAGCATTTCCCCCCATAGACTATAATGGGGTTCGAAACCCGTTCGAACAGTCGAACAGTATGCGGCTGTTCGAATCGGATTTAGAACCCCGAACATTTTAGTGTTCGCTCATCTCTAATAACTACTAGACTGTAGGCTGATATCTGTATGGAATCATTTTTGTACATTACATAGCTATATAGCAATATTATTGAACATTAAGAGAATGTATTACTTAGCCTATTTAATGTTTTATACTGACGGCTGATTAAGATTATCCTCTTAAAGTAACATATGGTATTAAAAAAAGTAAACCGTGGTGAAGCTTTGAAAGTTTTGCAGTTGTTTTGTCCTGCACTTTGATCCTCACGCCAAACACAGAACTCACTTTGAGCCGTGTGTTTAGTAATAGTTGTGCCAGGGAACTGATCATGTCACTTCTCTTTAATGTCAGTGGGATTGAGCAGAAACTGTGTAGAACTCTGTAAATTAAAAGCATTATACAAATGGGCCTGGAAAGAGGTTAAACCATGCAGTAAAAAAACAACAAAAACAAATGGATCTGGGAACATTTATCTAATTCAATGATGTGTTGAAGGATTAGAACTGCCACAAAAAGGTTTATTTTCTTTCCTGTTATAAAGGCACATGATGTAAAATTTAGAGGTAATTTTTTTACTGTTGTATTGTGACATATTCACCCTTGTATGGTTCACAGCAGTGTCATGTGAGCAGCAAACATACTCTTCAAATAACATAGCTTCTCATGTGAGGACAGGAAGTTTATCCATTCATCCCAAGGAGGCTAACATTGTAGCTCTCAGAGGAATAAATGGAGAAACTGACTTCCTATCCGCTCATAAGAAGCTTTGTCAGTTGGAGAGTCTGTATGCTGGTCACATGACACAGCTAAGGACCAGAAAAGAGTGGATAACTAACAAATAAAGTCACCATTAACATTACACCTTACAGTCACGTGCTTTTCTATCAGGACAGAGAATAGCATTTTTTCTGCAAGTTCCACTAACTAATTTAAACCTGGTAGGATTCATTATAAAGAAACAAAGTCCAAAAACAAGATCTAGCCTTATTCATTCAGCCTTGAGGTATTTAAGTTTTGGAAAAGTTAGGGCTAGTTCACACTGAGGGTGATGGGGCGGATTTTGGCACCGAGAGTGACATGGGGAGCCGTATCACTCTCGGGTCAAAACCCGCCTGCCACGACTGTTGAGGTCGCAGCTTCCCCTCCGGAGTCAGCTCAAATGAATGGGCCGACTCTGGAGGTTGCTGTCGCCAGCCAGGCAGGCTCAACGAGCTGCGGAATCCACCTGAAGAAAGGGCAGCTCTCAGCTCAGAAAAAAGAACGCTAGTGGTCTCCATAGACCACCATTGTGAAGGGGCAGATTAGGACATGGATTACGCGCCATAATCTGCCCCCTTTGTGCCTGTGTAAACGGGCCCTTAGTAAAAGCTTCTAATAAACATGCCCAAGAAATGTCGATCTTTTCATAAAACAAAGTTAACTTTTAATTATTACGTCTGTTATCCCTATGTGCTACTAGTTTGTACTAATAACCCTAAGGCTTTTCTGCAGCACACCAATTTTTTTTACAACTGCAAAACATAGCTTGGTCAAAGCATGCAATTATATTGGAAAAACCAAAAACATAGTGATGCATTTCTTAATTATTTTTTTTAACACATATATATATATATATATATATATATATATATATATATATATATATATATCATACCAACCATTCACCAACACAATAATAGATATATTGACAACTTTAAAAAAATTCAAGAAATCGTCAAGATATATAGTCATATTTCATACATATAATATAGAAATACTAAGCAACATACATTTCACAACATGCATCATGTAAAGATGCCAAAGACTAAGTTGTTAGATATAAGACAGCCATTAATGATTCAGTGTAACAGGTTAGGCCGTGAAGATGGGCAGTTTGCATAACAATCAATTAAAACAAGATCACTGTATTCATTTAGAAAACCAATTCAATGCTAACCAAAATCAATGAGAACAATTTAGGCATCGCGCTTACCTAGACTCTGTATCAATTTTCTCATCTTTTGAACCTTGATCTGGCTCTGGAAATAGATTAATTTCAGTCCTCTTGGGATTATTCTATTCAGCCCATACTACACATCCTTTATTAAGAAATGTGCAAGGGCTGCAGAAGTACATTTTATGCTAAGCACCACAAATCTGAACTATCTACTCATCTTCCAAGAAATTAATATCATACAATCTAACTTTTTCAATAATCATAATACCTTTCCTTGCTGATTCCTATTGAACTTTTAATCCTATCTGCTGAGCTTCATACACATTTCTATAAAAAAAAAAAAAAAAAAAATCCAATTCAATATAATATAATGTTTACTATGGATATGTGTAGTGTCCTTAAAGAGGACCTTTCATGTCCTCCTGCACATGTGGTTTTATATAGCGCTAGAAAGCTGACAGATCGCTGAAGTTAGGGTACTGTCTGCTTTCCCATTATGTACCCCTGGGCTGGAGATATCAGTGCCATCAGAAGGGCGTTCATGACAATCTAGCTTGGTTGTGAGGAACTCCCCCCTCTGACAGTACTCTAACATAGCCTTGTATTGTCAGAGGGGACGTTCCTTACTGCCCAGCCATGACGCTGAGCTGTGAGGAACGCCCCCCAGTACAAGTCTATGGACGAGTACTGTCAGAAGGGGCGTTCCTCACAGCCAAGCTAGATTGTCATGAGCGCCCCTTCTGACAGTGGGCAGAGATCGGTTCCATAACTAAGAGCACCAATATCTCCAGCCCGGGGGCACATATCGAGAAACCGCACAGTCGGCTTTCTGGCGGTATATAAAACCACATGTGCAGGAGGACATGAAAGGTCATCTTTAAAGCTAAGGCCCCACATTGTGAGCCACAGTCGAAAAGTGATGCAGGAAAAACAAGTGCAGAAATGCATCACAGTTTTTGCCACAGTGCTTTTCATAGAAAGTCTACAGAGTTTGCCTCTGCAAACTTTCTGCTTCAATTATACCTATACAGAAAAAATTATATGTAGGTATAATTAACATACTGCGATTTTTAAAAAAAATGCGTCAGATTTTTTAAAATCGCAATATGTCCGCTGTGGATATTTTTCTTCAATATGTGGATGGGATTAGTTAGAATCCCGCCCACTTTGCAGGTACTGTAAAACTCGCGGCAAGATTGTGTTTAGTAGACCAGAACGTCTAGGGACATCCAAAATAATGGTAGTGTACTAGTTACTTGGTAGTGCATTAGTTATAATGTTAATGTAATGTATATATAATCAATTTTGGACCATTTTCCATGTGACAAGAGATATTAGTGATAATATTGCAAATCAAACAAAAATTAATGTTGAAATAAGCTGATATAATAAAATATATATGCAAAGATAAAGAGTCACTTCCATGTGACAAAAGATTTACCAGCTAATATGCATTGCAGCTATTTTAAATAATTTAGAGGACAGTACAGAGTGTCTCAGCCTATTTATGACAAACACTGAGCTTCCATCTCTTGAAATGCTGAGGATTTTTAATAAAATATGTAGCACATTTCATAAGCGTTGACAGTGTGTGCTAATTTGTCTCATGTTTCAAGAGCTTTTAATAGACAACCATTTGTTATTTATCAGACACTGACATTTTTGGTGCTGTGAAAATAACAGGCTGTCACAAAACACATAGCTCTAGGTAACTATACAGCACTACTGAGGCTCTACACACTACTAAATAAAAATCCATAGTTGCTTGAAGAAAAACGTCATCAAGAAAGCAATAGGAATTCATTGGAGTGTTGCCTATAGGAATCAATCAGATTCACAAATAAGTCCTTTGGAAAATCCTATGGAAAGTCAAAGCAGACTTCTATGGGAATATTGGCATGTGCTACACCAATGTTTCTTCTACTGATCCTATGCTTACCTAAAGGAGGTAATTATTTTCCATTTCAATAGTTATCACCCCCAAAATTTGGAATCTAGTGTATATATGCATGTGTATACTCTGAAAGATTGAATGTAATGCATGTAGGTCACATGTGATGTGACGGTTACTGGAGAGAGTTAGTTGCCGCCAGTTCTCATTTGTGTTGCACAGCATCACTGCCAGTGCAGTTCAACTGGTGGTGCAGAATTAAGACATACGGCTGCCCATCTGGGCCTGTAGACCTCGCCGCAGTGCTCTGCGGCTTAGCGGTTCTGTTGCGTTTATTATTATTTTTGTATTTGCACACAGAACCATAACACCTGTCAACTTGTGATATGTGCGAGCTGACTTTTTCCCATAGGAATGCATTGACCAGTGTTGATTGGCCGAATGCCATACAGAGTACAGCATTCGGCCAATAAACGCTGGTTCTGCCAGAGGCTCATCTGTGAGGAGGTGGAGTCTAAGATCGGACCAGAATGGAAACTGCTGTGGACCGATCTTAGACTCCGCCTTCTCCGGCAGAACCAGCGTTGATTGGCCGAATGCTGTACTCTGTATGGCATTCATCCAATCAACGCTGGTCAATGCATTCCTATGCCAAGATGTAGCAGTGTTGGCTGTGCGCTCAGCACTGTTACACCGGAGATTAAACAGAGCTGAGTGTGCGTTGAACCCTGCGTTGACTTGGGCATGTTAGATGCCCCCAGACATACTTCCCCTGCTGTCCCAGTTGCATTCCAGGGTGTTGGCATCATTTCCTGGGGTGTCATAGTGGACTTGGTGACCCTCCTGAGTCGAGTAGTGGTTTCCCCCTAAACGAGTATTTATATCCCCATAGACTATAATGGGGTTCGATGTTCGATCGAACAGTCGAGTATTGAGCGTCTACTCGAATCGAACTTCGAATATTTCACTGTTTGCTCATCTCTTTCTTTTAAAAACTGAGGATTCCTGGCTCACAGGTCTCAATTCCCAATACACCTGATCAAGCATATTGACAAGAACGTACCACCATTGGAATCAGATGAGCTCAGATAGGGCACCATAAATCTGGTGATAGATTCCCTTTAAAGGGATTGTCTGTTTACTAAAATAATTGTAAAAATAGTAGTAAAAGTTGCTTTGGATAAGTCAGAAGTAACTTTTGTGACATTACAGGCCCCGGCATCACCACTAAGGCCTGTTATTCGATTTCAATGATCGTATCATGCGTCCTGACATCATGATATAAGCATCAAAATGTCAATACCCTCCAGATAACCACTGAACCCCAAATACAGCCCTTAGCAGTGGCATGAATCCATAATGTCACTAAAGATGCATAATGGGCCCAAAGACGCCTGTCGAATGCGCATAGAACTCACTGAGGGAGCCAAGTAATAAAAAATAGCAATAAAAAGTCATACATACCAAAAATTGGTACAATTAAAAGCTACAACTAACCCCCAAATAAAGAGCACAGGTTCTGGCTTAGGACAGGGAGTGGTGCGGCTTAGCACTCACATTCTGCACCTGATCTGCTTGCTGGCATTGTCCCCTCAGGGATTCTAGTTTCAAAGGTGCACTAGGGAGACGGGCCTACAGCATCCTGAAGCAATGAATTTTCCCACTCAGAACTCTACCATCTCTTGCCTGTACTAGTGAGTTAATCATCTCATAGCTATGATATCACCCTTCATACTTAATCCCTTAAGGACACAGCCAAAAACTGTCTTAAAGGGGTTGGCCACTCTCAGACCAATATTGAGAAATAAATTTTATGGTTTGTATAATAAAAAGTTGTACAATTTTCCAATATACTTTCTGTATCAATTCCTCACGGTTTTCTACATCTCTGCTTGCTGTCATTCATTTTGTTACTTCTAGTGGATAAAAGTCTGACCATGGTCATGTGATTTACGGTCCATGGTGTTGTGATGGATATACAGGTGCACAGATGATTACTAGGCAGATGTCTGATTATTGTGCAGTGACTATAACGAGCAGCACCTGTGTACTCATCACATGACCATGGACTGTAAATCACATGAACATGGTCAGAGTTTTATCCACTAGAAGTAACAGAATGAATGACAGCAAGCAGAGATCTAGAAAACTGTGAGGAATTGATACAGAAAGTATATTGGAAAATTGTATATCTTTTTATTATACAAACCATAATATTTGTCTTCCAATATTGGTCTAAAAGTGGTCGGCACCTTTAAGTATATGGCCCATTTTTCAAAACTGACGCCTCACTTTATATGGCTATAACTATGAGACACTAACTTATCCAAGTGATTTTTTTTTTTATGACGCATTGTATTTCACGTTAGTGGCAAACAGTGATCAACATTTTTTGCATTTATTTATAAAAAAAATAGAAAAATTGATAGAAATTTTGAAAATTTAGCAATTTTCAAAATGTGAAATGCTCTGCTTTTCAGATAGATAGTCATACTACTCAAGTACACTACTACATATTAGCTACCTTATTCCTGCTTTTATTTAGCATAATCTTTTAATCCTCCTTCAATTTATTTTGGACATAAAACTTACAAATTTAACCAATTTTCCAAATTTACAGGAAAATTTCCCTAACTCATTTTTTAGGGATCACTTCAATTCTGAAATAGATTTTAAAGAGCTACATATTATCAGTGACTCATATCTCCCCATTTTCAAAACTGCACCCCTGAAATAAATTTAAAAAAATCATTTGGGCTTATTGTGTATTGTAGTGTATACAGGAAGTCTGACTTCCTCTTGTCTCAGCAGACTGAGCCAGGTACATGGCTCTGGCAGACCCAGGGTCAGTGATCAGACCTCGGGCAACCGAAAATACATATCAGCATTCCCTGAACACACCCAGAGTGGGATGATGGGTGGCACCAGATGTAACACAACTCCTTAGATGTGGTGATCAAATATCTAAAGGGTTAAAATCCAAAACTGAAGCCCAACTCAGACCCTCCATGATGGAGCAGGGTGTAAACTGTCAGTTACAGCTAACACCCACTCTGAAAGGTACCCACTCACATACTAAGCAGTCATCTGGCATTGGACATAATGGTATTTTGGTAGCTGTGACGTACTATTACGGAAAGGTCACACAGAGATTTTTGGTCAGGATTTTGAAGCCGTATCTGCCTCAAAGTCCTGACCAAAAAGATGGCTCCCATTGAAATCAATGGTCTTTTTTCCGGGAGCCGTTTCTTCTGGCTCCCGGAAAAACGAACCGACATGCTCATTCTTCAGGCCATTTCGCCTCGCGAGTCAGCCTGAAGACACACCCTCCTCCGGACTAGGCCCATTCATTGGGCCTAATCCGGAGCGGAGTGCGCAGATAGATGCCGGTGCAGTGCACTGGCTTTCAGTCGCGGCTACCCAATTTGTGGTCCACAACCTGAGGTGGCCTTGGCCTCAGGTTCCGGACCAAAAAACTCCATCTGAACTTACCCTTACATCCAATGTCGGCTATGGGTTAAGCAGCAAGAGCAATGCTCCCAGGGCTGAAGGCCCACGCCCAGTCGACCAAGTGCCTTATTTGCCTAAGACTTCAAAGTTGTTTTTGTCAAAATCTATAAAAATTACATAGATAACATAGGCATGATGTTTATCACTGTATTGTACTCTGTAATGCAGTGATGGAGGTTAAATATGGGGAAGTGGTAGACTCACTTTTTATATACCACATTAACTTTTGGTATAAAACTCAGGATTCTTCTCAAATCTCATAAAGCAGATACATATAAGACTTTATCTGACAAAGCAATAACTGTAGCCAAACGTGTAACAAGGGAAAAGGAAACATGTATATCATTAAGACAAAGAATAGGTTATATTTAATCAATGCATTCCCATTTCATTTGCTCTCATTACTGTAGTTTTTTGGGTTTTTTTACTTTGCTTCCCATTTTGGTTTTATTCTCTGGCTGTTTAGATAATTAGGTACATTAGGAATTGTTCCCTTAGATGTAAATGTGTTTCCTCCTGCATGGTGATTTAATACGATAATCCCTTTAAATCAGTCTTACGTGATCACTCTATAACACAGTGTGTTCTGTCATCGACTCAAGCAATGATTTGTCTATATTATATGGAACGTGTACCCAAATGACCTACTTATCTGTTCAGCCTAGTAATCAAATGCATTTTTTTAACATTGCTATTCTTACTATCATGTCTTGTGCTAGATAACTTGATTGTATTCATTTTGCATTATAGTATGCTACATTGTTACATCATTAAAACACATATTTATAATTCAGTTGTAGAGAAAACCACCAATTCTGTTTGGTAGCTGCATCTATACGTCATATAGGTCTCTCTTAAGTTACAAATTTTAAAAAATGACTGCGTAGATTGGGAAAAATTTGGAGTTGTGCTTCAGCTGACAATGCTGATAGTGATAGATTGTGTATGGAGAGACACATCCCTTTCACAAGGTGAGTGGCAAAACCTAGTTTTCACTTTATTCATACATTTGCTAGTAGAAGAAGCTAGTCACAAGCCAGAGCTCGAAGAAGAATTGTTACTTCACTGGGAACATAAGTATTTTCTAAGGCAGACATGTCAAGAGAGATGACAGGTAGGGTTGAACGATCGGGATCGGAAAAAATCGGATTCCGATCGGCGATCGAGTAAATTTCACGATTGCGATCAGAATTCTGACCCAATCTTTTCCAGCGGGATCAAGATCGGAGGTTAACTCAAGATCGGCTCCACCCCAAAAGTGATTTTTTACCCCCATAGAGAAGCATTGACTAGGGTTGAGGATGGGGATTGGAAAAGATTGGATTCCGAGTAAATTTCACGATGAAGATCAGGATCGAGATCGGCTGGAAAATGATTGGAAATCAGATTTTAAAATCGATCTTGAAATCTCAAGATCAGCTCAACCCTAATGACAGGTTCTCATTAAGACCAATCTACTTGGGTCAATAACCTTCTGAATGTTCATTTGTATGAAAGTTCATTACACAATTTTTATTTGGGTTTCCAACCCCTAATTACTATTTCATACTAGCAACCTATTCACAGGATAGGTCATCAGTATCTGGTCTGTGAGAGTCTGACACAAGACCCCACACAGATCAGCCATTCCAGCAGCCTCAAGGTGCCGTAAAACTGCTTCAGTGGATGGGGGGTGCATACGGCACCACTCCTATTCAAGCTGTAGCAGACCACTGAATAGTGGTGGGGGTTCATGATGATTACAGAATATTGTAAATATCATCTGATCAATTTGTTAAATCATCAATAAGTGGCTGATTTTCTTGGTTGTGTAATTAGACCACTTTACAGTGCTGTCCCTGCAAGTCTGATGGGTAAGCATTGCTGGCTTTGTGTGGTTGTGGAGAAGGAAACTTAAGCCTTGACCTGAAAATCTAGATCTTCCACATTTTGGTAACTGTCAGATAAAGATACAGTTTGCTTTATGTCAGTTCAGCTTTTAAATGTACCTGTCATTAAAATGATTTTTGCCTGAAATGGTAGCTCATGTGAATTTATGAAACTATATCATACTAGATAAAGGGATATATTCCTCACTCACTAGCAACCTGTATTTCCTCCTTCCCTGTTTCAAGGTCCTCTGTTATTGTTCTGAAGCCTTCTTAGTCATTAAAGGGTTCATCTAAGGATGAAGCAAGCAGGAGAAGTGAAGATGTTGCTGCAGTCTATCTTATATCATACATAATTTCCCCTGTGCCAGTGGAGTTAATTCATGATGCGCTCACCTTAAAATGAATTAGATGCATCCTCTGGGAGGCCGGGCACCTCAGTTCAAATCTACATCAGCTACTTAAAAGTGGTATAAATAATAATGAATCTGGCGCAGGCGAGGGCTATCCCCATGCTCCATCTCACTTACTTTAAAAAAAAAGTTGTGAGGGTAGTTTTAAGATGCCACTTTCGACAATTGACACCATTTTGAGACTTTTTATGCCTACAAAAGTGTCAGGAATCCTTAGAGAATCTTCCCACTGTGTGTAAAATTCATGGCTGCACCAACTGAGTGGTAAGTGCACACTGCTCCAGTACCACATCAGTAGAGCCTGGTCATAAAAATTAGATTGTCATTTTAATAAAATGACAGGTACTCTTAAACCAAAATCCACAAGATTCATGGAGTGTCTTATGGCAAAATAATAGTATGGAGTATAAAAGATCTGGCTGATGAAAGACATAATGTTAGGATTGGGTCCCGCAGGCTTCCCGTCCAGCGCATAGCGCCACCTGCGGGCCAATCCGAACCTTGCCCTCAGCGTTGTACAGTAAGATGTCTGGAGTCTAAGTCCAGCTTTTGGCCCACTGAGCATGCTCAGACATTTTGGGTCCGCTCTGAGGCTAAGTCCCATTTTGGCCATTCTGAGCATGACGTCATGCCACCGCCCCTGTTGGGCGGGTACTAGCCTTTAAATAGTGTGAGCCGACACCCGCCCGGTGCTCACACTTTGCTTAATAATACATTGAGACAGGAGGTTAGGGCCAGGTTCCAGTCAATTGTAAGAGCCGAGTAGGGATCCAGCTAGTATTCCTTGGCTCTGCCCTTTGGAACCAGTCAACCCATTCCTAGTCCAACTGTTTTGTATTACCTTGCAGGTTTAGGAGTTTTATGCTCTCCGCCGCAAAACCGGATTTTTTAATCCAGACACAGAGTACTGCATGTCCGACTGTGTCCGGATTAAAAAACACGGTTTCGCGGCGGAGAGCGCAAAACGCTCACCGCCGCTCACGGACGGACATCTCTCTCACCCATTCAAATGAATGGGTGAGAGAGACTCCTGCAGGTTTCCGTATCCTGCTCTGTTTTATGCAGGAAACGGAAACCTTCACAACGGAGAGGGCAACGCAGATGTGAACGAGCCCTTAGCTGTTCTGGTTGTGTTTATTATTGTTTTTATATATACACACAGAACCATAACACATAAACACAATAAATAGGTGGTAACAGGCATGGTTACTTTCCTTTGATATCAGTCACGCTAGGGAAACTGATGAGCAATATGGCCAGAGATCAAACCCACCCAGTCAGTGTTTTATGACATTGTCAATGGTCATTCATTATTTTAGGAAAATATCCAAGTCAACCTCATGAAAGAGAGATCCAACTATATAATTTACCATGTAATGGTGCAGCACGCTGCGTAATGAGGTAGCTTAGTTGTATATTGACCAAGACATAAACCAACTTCTAAGCCAGTGCACCTACAGCACAGTATACATTTCTGTATCCTACCAAGGCCATGGAAGTCAATAGAATCCATCACCTGTATGTTTAATAATGAAACGTGTTAGAAAGTGTAAAGTTTTATTTCAAGGCTAATATATATATATATATATATATATATATATATATATATATATTCAATAATTTATTAATTGTATTAATAAAGTAAAGTAAGACTTTTAAACTTTTATAAGATTTCACATTTGAGTCCTTTTCTCTGCCATAAGATTTTCAGAAAGTTGACACCTAAAGAAAAGGGAATCTGCTCCAAGTGATGAGAAATAATTTAAACATAATAAACATTTATGAACAGATGCTTCCACAATATAGAAAAGGAGAGAGCAGCTTGCCTATTGCAGGTATTGTTAATGCAATGTCATACACAGCTGCCTCTAGTGCCTCAGCATCTCCGAGGACCACAGGTGGCTTTACCAGCTGACACTTCATATTAGGTATGGGAATATGAAATGGACATCCAGAGACTCTCACAACATGAAATGGATGTTAGAAAAGATCTAGTTCCAAGAAGCATGAAAACATTTTCAAAATTGAAAGCTATTTCTTATGTATTGCACTCATGAGGCTCATGTTTTTACTAGTACTGATCACATTCATATCACTTGTACAATGCTAGTTTTGTTGCAATCAAGCTATATTTTATTGAGCTGATTCTGATGTACACAATTTATATAATCTTATTCTATGTACTACAGTTAAATCCCCCCAATACTTCATACCATAGGCGTTGCCAGAAGTTCCTGAGCCCTAATGCACAATTTGTTACAGGGTCCCCAATTACCATGAGCTATATAGAATACTGGTGTTTTATTAAGCTGTAATAAGGCCTTTGGGCCCCCATTGCCTTACAGTGACTTCTCAGCGCAGAAAATATTATTATTATATAGGTGGTTGCTGGGGGATTTATCATTAAGTATCAGCTGGGAATTGAACTGAATAGAGTATTCAAGGCTGTTACCCTACCAACTTAGGGTTAGTTCACACAGTGAAGATAGGGCATGTCGCTTTTTTTTTTTTTAATACTAGCTGAAAAAAATCACTAGTGGAAAAAAAACTGCGAGTGGCTCCCAATGAAATGAATGGGAGGCATTTTTGCAGGCGGATTTAGCGTCAAAATACGGCTGCAAAAAACTCCATGTGAACATACCCTTAACCTCTCCCTCTATTAATCTGAATAAGAGTTTATTTTTTCTACCAAGCTTCATTAGTCGTCTGCTGTGCCTACATGGCATACTGGTATATAAATATATCTCTATATGACAGTACATCATAAACCGTGTTCTAAATTATTAAGCAAATTATATTTTTTTCTGACTTTCCTAAATGGTCAATGCAAATGACAATCAGTATAATGTTTCATTGTTCAACCGTATACAGAGTATAAAGCAAATGTTATTGGACAAAGCTCCTGATGATAACCGTTCCAAATTATGCACAACAGCGTTTCTAAACATTTTAGAGGTTGTAAAAAAAACTGAAAATGGTCATTTGTTGAATCTGCAGCATTGATAGGTCACATTCACTGATATTAAAAGCTATGTCAACCAAAAACATCTTAGCGGACCAAGTTTCATGTTCTTAGAGCTTTTGGATAGTTTCTGCTTGAATTTCTTTGCTGGGTATCCGAATAACCTCCCAGAACTGCTGTTATGATGTGAACTTCCTACCACCCTCATAGATCTTTTGCTTGAGGATGCTATAAAGGTTCTCAATAGGGTTGAGGTCAGGGTAGGATGGTGACTAGAGATGAGCAAGTACTATTCGAAACTCCCGTTTCGAATAGCACGCACCCAAAGGAATGAATGGATGCAGCCGGCCGCGCCCATTCATTCCTATGGGTGTGTGCTGTTCAAAATGGCCGTTTCGAATAGTACTCGCTCATCTCTAATGGTGACCACACCAGGAGTTTCTCTCCTTGTATGACTATAGCAGCCAATGACTCAGAGGTAATCTTTTCTGCATGTAATGGTGCATTGTAATGCATGAAGATGATTTTTATGGAAGGAAAGGTTCTTATTTTTGTACAATGGAAGAAAGTGGTCAGTCTGAAACTCTATATACTGTGAAAAGGTCATTGTCACACCTTCATTGACTCTAAAAGGGCCTGCTAGCTCTTTCCCCATGATTCTGGCACAAAACATGACTCTGCCACTTCCTTGCTGACGCTGCAGCCTTGTTGGGACATAGCGGCCATCCAACAACTATCCACTAATTCATCCATCTGAACCATCCAGGGATGCATGGCTCTCAGGGCTTTTTGGCTGTGGTTGACGATATGGGGCCTTAAAGGGGCTCTATCACTGGGAAAAGTCATTTTTATCTAATCACATCCTTGCATAGGCTTTAGAAATGCTATTCCACACTTACCTTTTGTATGTAGATTGCTTCAGTGGTGTCTGAATAAGTCCGTTTTTATTCATATGCTAATGAGCCTCCTCTCTCCCATTATCTTCTATGTGTGTGAAGCAAACAGGAAGCTGAGTCATCATCAGCAGCAGTCTCCCATAGGAAACAGCAGAGAGAGGTGTGCACCATCTATCGTGCACTAGTCTAATTAGCATATGAATATAAACGGACTTATTCAGAAACCACTGAGGCAATCTACATACAAAAGGTAGGTGTGAAATAGACTTTCTAAAGGCTATGCAAAGGTGTGATTAGTTAAAAATGACTTTTCCTAGTGATAGAGCCCCTTTAACCTTCAATAGATTTCCCTTAACCGGTTAAGGACCAGGCCCAAAAGTATGTTAAGGACCAGGCCTCTTTTTTCAAAACTGACATGTGTCACTTTAAATGGCAATAACTTTGAGACGCTTTAACTTACACAAATGTTTTTGAGATTGTTTTTTTTCGTAACACATTATACTTCATGTTAGTGGTAAACACTAATCAATATTTTTGCATTTATTTATAAAAAAAAAACTAGGAAATTTGATGGAAATTTGAAAAAAAATTGCAATTTTCAAAATGTGAAATTCTCTGCTTTTCAGGCAGATAGTCATACCATCCAAATACATGAATAAATATTATCTCCAATATCTCTGCTTTATATTGGCATCATATTTTGATTGTCTTTTAATTTATTTTGGACGTAACAAGGCTTACAAGTGTAACAGCAATTTTCCAGATTTACAAGAAAATTCTCCAAACCAATTTTTTAGGGACCACTTCAGTTCTGAAAGTAATTATAAAGGCCTGTATAATAGAAACCCCCATAAATTACCCCATTTTCACTAATACATTCATTTAGACCTAAAATTAATACATTCACAAACGGTTAAAGGAGAAAATACATCTGAAAGTTTATTGTGCAATTTCTCCCGTGCACAGAAATACCCCACATGTGGGTGTAAACTGATTTTTGGGCACACGGCAGTGCATGGAAGGGAAGGAGCGACACTGGGTGTTTGAACAGCAGATTTTGCTGGAATAATTTTCAGCGCCATGCCTTATTTGCAGAGCCCCTAGAGTACCAAAACAATGGAAACCCCCCAAAAGTGACCCCATTTTAGAATCCACACCCCTCACAGAATTCATCAAGGGGTATAGTTAGCATTTAGACCCTACAGTTGTTTCACAGATTTTACTAACATTGGGATGTGTAAATGAAAAATTACTAAAATGTCACTTTATCTCCAAAGTTTTCATTTTCACAAGGGGTTAAAGGAGTAAAAGCCCCCCACAGTTTGTTAAACAATTTCTCCTGAACACGGCAATACCCCATATGTGGCCATAATCTGCTGTATGGGAACATGGCAGGGCTCAGAATGGAAGGAGCGCTATTTTGCTTTTGGATGGCAGATTTTGCTGGAATTAATTTTAGGTGCCATGTCGCATTAGCAGAGCCCCTAGAGAACCAATACAGTGGAAACCCCCTAAAAGTGACCCCATTTGGGAAACTACACCCCCACAGAACATATTAAAGGGTAGAGTGAGCATTTTGACCCTACAGCTGTTTCTCAGATTTTATTAACATTGAAATTAACATGAAAATTAACATGAAAATGAAAAATTACTTTTTTTTCCAACACACTGTCAATTTAGCCCCAAATTTTTAATTTTCACAAGAGGATAAAGGAGAAAAAGCTCCCTAAAGTTCGTTACATAATTTCTCCTGAACACAGAAATGCCCCATATGGGGTCATAATCTGCTGTATGGGAACATGGCGGGGCTCAGAATGGAAAGTGGGCTATTTGGCTTTTGAAGAGCAGATTTTGCTGGAATATTTTTCAGGTCCCATGTCGATTTGCAGAGCCCCTAAAGTACCAATACAGTGGAAACCCCCTATAAGTGACCCCATTTTGGAAACTACACCCCTCATAGAATTTATCTAGGGGTAGAGTGAGTATTTTGGCCTCACAGGTGTTTCACAGATTTTATTAACATTGGGACGTGAAAATGAAAAATTACTTTTTTTCCCAATAAATCGTCCATTTAGCGCCATAGTTTTAATTTTGCAAATAGTTTAAGAATTAAAAGCACCCCACAGTTTGTTACACAATTTCTTCTGAACATGGCAATACCCCATATGTGGCCAAAATCTGCTGTATGGGTACATGGTGGGGCTCAGAATGGAAAGAGCGCTATTTGGATTTTGGAGGGCAGATGTTGCTGGAATAGTTTTCAGGGGCCATGTCGCATTTGCAGGGCCCCTAAAGTACCAATACAATGGAAATCCCTCAAAAGTGACCCCATTTTAGAAACTACACCTGTCAAGGAATGTATCAAGGGGTATTATCATTTTGAGCCTAAAATGCTTCCCAAAAATTAATGTACAAAATGAAAATTGAAATTTTTAAAAATATGCCATTTCGGTGCCCAATACGTTGCACCCACTTTGTGTTGTCAGAGACCTGCACTCCTAAAACTATTAAGAGGGCCATCCCGGGGGTCAAAAAATTATATATGTGGGTGTAAACTGCTGCTTGGGCACACAGCAGGGCTCAGAAGGGAAGGACTACTGTGCGTTTTAGCTTTTGGGGTAGAGATTTAGAGGGACTCTCTGGGCACCATGTTGTTTTTGCAGAGCCCCGGAGGTGCCAGTAAACTGGAATTCACCAAGAAGTGACCCGATTTTGTAGGGGCAATTTTAGGGTCTCTGCAAATGTGACATGGTGTCCAAAAACGAAGAATCTAAATCTGCACTCCAAAAGCACATATTGCTCCTTCACATCTGCACCCTGCTGGGTACCCAAACAGCAGTGTATGCCCACATGTATGACACTGGTGTACCCCGGATAACGTACTTAATACCATATGTGGGTAAAAATGGCTGTTTGGGCACAGCCGGGGACAGAAGGGAAGGAGCGCTATTTTGGTTTTTGGAGCACAGTTTGGTTTTTGGACGTCATGCCACTTTTGTAAAGCCCCTGAATTGCCAATAAAGTGGAATCCGCAGACATGTCACCCTATTTTGGACACTACCCAACTGATGGGATTTATCAAGTGGTGTAGCGAGAATTTTTAACCCTTGTGTGTTGCATTTATTTAGTTTCCAGAAATGAAATCGCAACTGATAGAGAAGTTAAAAATGAAAATTTTACAGATTTGCCATTTCAGTGTGCAACATGTTGTGCCCGACTTATGTCAGCAGAGACACTCCAAAAACTGTTAAATGGGTATCCTGGGCACAACAGCTTTTAGAGCGTTCATCTCTGATACAAGGTGGGCACAACATATTACGCACTGAAAGGACGTATTCCTGGAAAAATGGTCATTTTCACCTCTCACAATCAGCTTCGTATTCATTTATGGATAATAAGTTATAGCAACACTTGGGGGTTAAAAATGCTCTCTGTACCCCTGGATAAATCCTTCAGGGGTGTAGTTTCCAAAATAACGTCTCATATCAGGGGATTCCACTTTACTAGCGTTTCAGCTCTGCAAAAGTGTCATGGCATCCAAAAACCAAACCGTCTGTGCTCCAAAAACCAAATGACCCTTCTTCCCTTCTGTGTCCGGCTGTGCCCTAATATCAGTTTATACCCACATATGACATTACGTCCGTTATCCTGGGTACACCAGTATCATATATGTGTCATACATGTGTCATAAACTGCAGTTTGGACGTACATCAGGGCGCAGAAGGGAAGGAGCGCTATGCGGCTTTTGGAGTACAGATTCAGATGTTTGGTATCTGAACGCCATGTCATGTTTGTAGAGCCTGCAAGGTACCAGAAAAGTGGATTCCATGGGGTACCAGGAGTGACCCCATTTTGAAAACTGAACCCCTCAAAGAATTTAACAGGGGGTGTAGTGAGTATTAGTATCCCGGACGTGACTGCACAGCGGATGGCGAAAAGAGGGAATATATAAGCAGTGCGGAGAACATTGCAAACACCAAATTCCCTACTATGTCCCCGTAGCTCCTATGATTGGGGGAGTCACTCTGGGGGTCACTTTAGGGGTCACTTCTGGTGTCTGTTCCCTCATAAGGTGTAAATCTGGGGTGTCTGCTGATATCCGCTCACACAGCTTATATATTCCCTTCCCGACGCAGCCAGTTGTGTTCTAATAATTTGGCGATTTTTGCGGACTTTTGTCTTCACATTGTTAGATGCTATATTTTCTTTATTTTTCTGGTGACGTGGCCATATAAGGGCTTATTCTTTGCGGGATGAGATGCATTTCGTAATGACACCGTTTTTGGGTGTCTACATCTTATTGAATACATTTTATTAACCCTTTTTTGCTGGATTTAAAAAAAAAAAAAAAAAATCAATCCTGGCATTGAGTTTTACTTTTTTAATTTTACACCATGCAGCGTACAGTATAAGTAACATGTTCCCTTTATTCTGCGGGTCGGTACGGTTACGGAGATACCTCATTTATATTATTTTTTTATGTGTTACTAGTTCTGCAGAGGAAAAACACATTTGGGGACATAAATCAATGTTTTTTGCATCTAATCTTCTAAGAGGCGTAACATTTTTATTTTTCGGTTGACAGTGTTGGTTGAGGGCTTATTTTTTGTGGGGCAACCTGCGCTTTTTATTGGTACTGTTGTCGGATGCATATGACTTTTTGATCACTTTTTATAGCATATTTTGTATGGTGAGATGGCAAAAAATCATTACTTCCGGCGAGTTTTTTCCGTTTTTTTTTTCCGGCGTTCGCTGTGTACATTTAATATTATTTCAGTTTTATTGTACAGATTGTTACGGACGCGACAATACCAAATATGCATTGTTTTTATTACTTTTTAGTTCTTTTTTATATAATTCATTTTCTATAGAGAAAAAAGGATTTCTGGGCTTTATAAATTTATTAATTTTTTTCATACACTTCATTTTATTTATTTTTTTCATTTTTTTTACTTTTTCATGTGTGCATTTAGGACACTTCAATCAGCAATACTTTGCTGATATAGAATGCCATGTGAGACACAGCATGCAAGTGTCCCACATGGCATTCCGTAGCAGGATGTCAGGCTGTGTAGACGCACAGCCTCACATCAGAAGGTCCTGGCAGGATCACCAGGTATGTGGGGGCTCCGGGCAGTCTGGGGTCACTGGCCAGACCCCAGACTACCTTTTACTGCTATCGGCACCCCCCGATCTCGCCGCGGGGGGTGCCGATCAGCTTCAATTGTCGGCGGATGCCTTTCGGCGCAATCTAAAGGGTTAAAACGTCCAGTCGGACTCAGTTCCGACTGGACCTTATTGAGGAAGGGGTTAGGTGTTAGTAACACCTAACCCCCGTCCTCCCCGCACCCCTCCCCCCGCGAAATAGGTACCTAAAGACAGGACGTATTTTGACAATAGTCCGGTCTTTAGGTACCTGGACCGCAGGCTGTAAATTTACGTACGGCGGTCCTTAACCGGTTAATTGGGCTCACCTGGAAAACTAAAGATGTTTGAGTTTGATTTCAGTAATCCAAAGAGCCCTGAGACTATACTATCCGTGAGTTGAAAAACAAAATATTAAATCTTTTGACACTTAAATCCAATTTGCTTAATAATTTGGAACATGGTGTATGCTTAAAAATAGATTTTCTAAGCATACAATGTACTAGCATAGAAAGATATTTCTGTAGGTGTCATACATATGCATTGAAAGACAAAGCTCGGTTTGAGAAATAATATCTGTTAAAATGAATACAATACAGCCCGTGGCTCAGTAAGTAGAGAGATAGAGATACAAGACTATCTCATACCTAAATAAAAAAAGAATATTAAAATTAAGCTATAGGGGGCATTCACACAGAGTCAACGCTAGCTGATTATGGCAAAATACACGTGTAAAAAATGGCATTGAAGTCAATGGGAGTCTGATTTTTACACGTGTATTTTGCCATAATCAGCTTGCGTTTACTCCGTGTGAATGGCCCCTTAGTTCTCTTCACATCTAGAAAATATAAGCAATATAGAGCTATAGATTTTATAATGTTAAATCGTGCAGCTGCAGAAGTGGGGGGCTGGGTGTTACTATTACCAGCTCTGCCTTTCCCATCAATGTGTGCAAAGCCCTCAATTCACCCTCTGGATAAAACCCGCACAACAACTGTTGGTATGCTTCATGAACTAACCAGGACTGAAACAGTTCCAATATAAACGGCCATACTCTACTATTAACCCTATATAATTATAAACAACATTGCCTTCTGACATCTGACTACTGCACAACTCCTTGGACTGTCTTAACTGCTGATATTGCGATGCCATGTTCCAAAAATATTTTCATTGTCATGTTTCTACTGCATATCTCATTTATGCTTGATCATTCTATAAATTGGTCAACATTATTAAACATTTACTAAAAATTATTGGGACAGAATTATGAAAACATCCTACAGTCAACATTCACAGCACAACTTCCATATTTAAAAAGAACTAGAAGAAAGAAAAGCTTACTAATAAAATTTTATAAGTTTTTTTTCTTTTTTGACAGATTTATTTACACACTATACCTAGTGCTTGGGTTATGCAGGTACAGTGCACCGTGGCTTTTTTTTTATGCTGGAGTTCTGGATATGAATCCTAGACCAACATCTGATGGAATTTTTAGGTTTTCCTCATATTTTTGCGAGTACCCTGGTTTTCTCCCATACTCAAGAAAACCCTGTACAAGTCAATTGAAAATCTAGATTGTGAATCCAATGGGAGCAAGGACCAATGTGAAAAATTACAATCTCTATACATAACACTGTAGAATATGCTGATACTATATCAATGAATAAAATAAAAACAATACTGATGGCACTTATGACCCTGGCATTTACTGCCCTAATGATCTTGACATTCCCTCATAAGCTGCCTTTGTATGTGACATCTTTACTACAGACTTTGACTATGTTCACACATTGCTTCTTTTTGTATTTGCTGTTATGTTGCTGTAAAAGTCCTGTGACCTTGATTTTCAATTTGCATTTGGCTACTATAAACAATAAACATAGTATGATAGCTTATAATACTTGTCAGGGCTCATTCACCTCTGCTCCCGGTGTCTGTTCTGCAGGTTTCGTTTCCTGCACAAAACAGAGGCAGGATACGGAAATCTGCAAGACTCTTCCACACCCATTCATTTGAATGGGTTTGAAAGCTGTCCGGCCGTGAGCAGCGGTGAGCGTTTTATGCTCTCTGCCGTGAAACCGTTTTTTTTAATCCGGACACAGAGTCGGACATGCAGTACTCTGTGTCTGGTTTAAAAAAAAACGGTTTCGCGGCGGAGAGCATAAAACGCTCACCGCCGCTCACGGCCGGATCTGGTCTGTGGTTTCCGTCTTCTTGCATGCAGAAGACGGAAACCACAGAACGGAGACCCGAACGCAGGTGTGAACCTAGCGTTACTTTGTTGTGCTCTTTTATACTGTATGCTTGTACAAAGCTAATTCATTACATTACCTTTATTTTATCAATTATTTCTTTCCCTCATATATGCATTTGCTATATTACTGAAACACGCTAATGTATTTGCTAAACTAGGGCAAAGTCTTGACTGATATGTCTATACGCTTAAACCATGAGCAAACAATTCCAAATCACCTGCCAAGTTATGTGACTCGCCCTATGTGGTTTTATCACATTAGGTCTCGCTGGTTTATAAAGCTTCTAATCACTTTGCCAAATACTTTCAGCAATAACTCTTTCACTGCAGAGGGAGATGGAATAGCAGAGGCGAGCCATTCATTTCAGTTATTATTAGAAACAATTGTGCTTCTTCCTCTTTATGATCTAGATTTGCCCAAAAGCATGATTACTTTTTTGTTTTGTTTTTTTGTTTTTGTTTTTTTGAAGTCGGAATCCAAATGCTGAAAGTGCAGTTTCCAGGGGTTGTTTTAATGCATGTATTTATTCATGAACAGTCTTACTTATCCATAACATTTAATAACCTTTGAAAACAAGCCCAGGCTTCCAGCTTACCCAATCCTCCAACCTAATTATTTCAGCAAAAGTACATTGTCTGTTCCAATTAAGATATAATTACACAGTGTAAGATATGTTTTTCTTCGAAAACTTTCATGCTTGAATATTAAAAAAAAAAAAAAAAAAGTATAATTTCTGCACCTGGATGGCGGATAGAGTAATATAATACAGATCTTATACTATGCAAAAAAATATATATTTGAAGGTATTTCTTTTTATTGGTGCTGGGTTATTATTTTCATTTTTTTCAGTAATTCAGTTCATAGGTCTACATAAATTATTGTTTCAGGTCATCACCCTAGCAATAAAATACAGTCAAGCTTCAAGCTGAAAGTGAGTGGTTTGTTGATGGCAGTTAATGTACCATCTGCAGTATCTAATCTTGTAAGATTTCCAATATGTTTTATACTTTTGTGTCCTTCAAAAGTTTCACTTGTTCTTTGAAATGACAATACAATATTCTAAGAACAGCAATGAACTATAATCGGTGTATACATTATGACAATGGGGGCAGTTACGTAATGTAATGTCTTTAAATTACAGCACAAGTAGCAAAGAAATACGGTATACTGTATATTTATATGCACAGTTCTGCTACAGTAACAGTAATAAATTCAAAATGCACATTTATGGCTCTTTTCATTAGGGACCTTCACGATTCTTTGTTGCATGATACTGGAATAGGGATTTATTCAGATCATCAGGGTACTACAGATGAGCGAGTACTGTTCAGATCAGCCGATCCGAACAGCACACTCCATAGAAATGAATGGATGCATCTGGTACTTCCGCTTTGACGACGGCCGGTCGCTTAACCCCCCCGCGTGCCGGCTACCTCCATCCATTTCTATGCGAGCGTGCTGTACGGATTGGCTGATCCGAACAGTACTCGTTCATCTCTACAGGGTACCTCTCCTAAACATGGTCACCCTTAATACAGTGAATACTTTGCTGCTATGGGTTCTCTATAAGGGCTCATGCACATTTTAGCATAATGCATGTGTAAAAAATTTCATTGAAGTCAATAGGAGTGTTATTTTAACACGTGTATTCTATACACGTGTATTATGCTAAAATGCGCTTGCGTTAACTCTGTGTGCATGAGCCCTTAGGGTGAAAAAGTACACCTTAAGGCTAAAGATCTCACAAAGCAAAACAGCTAAAAAACACTGTGAAAAAAAAACAACAGCAGAAACACCACTTTTTTTTCAGCAGCGTTCTTTCTTGTGTTTTTACTGAGAATCTCATTCACTTTGCAGGTACTGTAAAACGCAACTTTTTTTTTTTTTTTTTGGGGGGGGGGCATTTCCACACTGGCAAAAACACTGTGTTTTTGCAATGCAATGTGGGGCTTTAGCCTAAAGAAATACACCATCCAAACTTATATTGCATTTCATATGCCAGTATCTCACCTACTATTTTTTGCTGCTTTTATTTCTGTATTTCACAATGTGGTGTTGCTTAGCAGTGAGAATCACATGACATATTTTCTCTACTATAGTCCATGGAGATCTATTATGATTTTGCATGGACTGTATTACATAGAGAGGAACTCCTTTAAGAAGCAAGTTGAGAAATTGGAAAAGAAAGAACATACTTGGGGTTTGCTTGATAATCCCTGTCTGCAGCTTAAACACTTAATTTATGATGATGTGGAAACATTAGATGCATCCTCTAGAATACAAGGGCCTACAAAAAAAATCTACATCACCTTCTTGCTGGCATAGATTTCTGGCTTCATTTGTAAAGAAAACTAGCAAAAATGATAATAAATCCAATAGGCCTGCTATTATGCCCATCATGCCCCTTTAAAGAAGAGTGGTGTGCATGGTGCATTGTTTAAAAATTCACAATTTTGCACAAAAATTCTGACTAGTGCACACATGTTCTCTGTCACATAAGTCAGAAAAAAAAAAAAAATCAGTCCTATGGTGATTTTACAGGACTGATAATGTACACAGTGATGTCACATTACAGGTATAATAAACACATTGACGTCACAGTACAAGGAGAATGCACATAGTTATGTCCTAGTACTGGGATAATGTCCATAGTAATAACACAGTACAGGCATAATAAACACAGTGAGGTCACAGCACAAGGAGAATTTTATATACACAGTGATGTCATAGCACTATGATATTACCCACTATGACATACAGGGCAGAGGGGGGCTTTTTAAAATTCGGCTTATACTCGAGTATATACGATACTTGAAAAATTTAAACAAACAAAAAATGGAACAATTAAACATAGGCTAAATGGAAAAAGACCTTTAAGTTTATTTCCAAAACTCGAAAAGTTATTATACATTATATATGTTATGTGCTTGTTTGCATTCAGAAGAACAAGGATTTCAAATGTTTTGTCCGACAGGCGGTTTCTTCTCGGTGAGAGAATTATTCCCGCTCGAGAAAATAAGCGTTCGACTGGAGCTGATGAGGGTAATGCACTGATTTAGTCAGAAAATTTTGCTTCGGGGTTGGGGATTGTAAAATAAAAACCAAAGCATGATGTAATTAAATAACTTACCCTTAAGTCAGACTTGGACAATGTAAAGCCTGCGCGCCACATCCAGCCCTCTGCCTTGTTCTGTACGGCCCGCATAGCTTTTGGAAGTTCGTTCTCGGACCTGGGAAGACGTCATCACAGCCTATCACAAGGATAGGATATGACTCGTTAGTGGGTGGAGCCACACAAGACAGTGTGAAACAGCAAGCTGCTGGCAAGGGAGGCTGCTGGATGATAAAGAGAGAAGAGACAGCATGTGTGAGCAAGAGGGGGGAACTAGGGGCAGATGTAGGGGGGGGGCAGTTACACTGAAGGCAGATAGAGGGGGGCATTAAACTAGGGGGTAGATGAAGAAGGATATTAAACCATGGGGGTAGCTGGAGGAGGACATATCTGCCTCTAGTTGCCCCCAGTTTAATGTCCCCCTCCAACTATCACCACTGTTTAATGTCCCCCTCCAGCTGCCCCAGCTTCAGGTCCCCTCTAGTTTCCCCCAGTTTAAACTGGGGCACCAGGAGGTTGTAATACTGTGAGACATTTGGAGGGGAATATTATAATATGGTGACATATAATGTACGAGTAACTATAGGAGGATTATACTGTGTGGGGGCACATGGAAAAATTATTGAGAATGGGCGGAGTCAGTATATAAGTGGATGGAGCTAAATTTGCCGTGGCACGCATAGCCCTTTAGAACCGTTTCAATTTCTCATGTGGCCCTATGGGAAAATTAATTACCCACCCCTGCCTTAAGTGCTTAAGGAAGTTAGACGTTGAGTTTATTTAACCTGTGATTAACTTGTTTGGACAGGCCTTGCAGTGAGCGTACACTTTTTGTCCTGCCCCCTGTCGTTTCAGATTTAGTCTTGTTAATTTTGAAAAATGTTCCGTCCAAAATTGCAGGGAGATGTGGGTCTTCGAGATCTGAATCATTGTCGTTCGCGTCCTCTTTCACTGGTATTACAATTTTCCTCCATTTTTGAAATAATTTTACGGAATGGATTACGCAATCAGGATGATTAAAAACTAAAAATAAATCACGCTTCACTACAAGGCGGACTTGCGTTGCTGGAACGCACTGGAATTTTCCCTTCTCTCGTCGCACCTTGCACGAGATACGAGAAACAAGAGTGATAACCTGACTCACGCTGTTGTTTTTTTTTTTTTTAAGCGCGGCGAGGCGGGTTATTTAGATTACAACATTTGTTTTGAATTTAGACAGTAATTAAAACATGTAAAATACTTCCTACAAGTATTTTAAATACAAAATACAAATACCTGACAAGTATTTTAAATACTATTTTAATTACGCTGGGTTCACACCTGCGTTCATGTCTCCGTTCTATGGTTTCCGTCTTCTGCATGGCAGAAGACGGAAACCATAGACCGGGTCCGGCCGTGCGCGGCGGTGAGCGTTTTAGGCTCTCCGCCGCGAAACCGGATTTTTTTATCCGGACACAGAGTACTGCATGTCCGACTCTGTGTCCGGATTATAAAACCCGGTTTCGCAGCGGAGAGCGCAAAATGCTCACCGCCGCACACGGCCAGACATCTCTCTCACCCATTCAAATGAATGGGTGAGAGAGACTCCTGCAGGTTTCCGTATCCTGCCTCTGTTTTAGGCAGGAAACGGAAACCTGAACTACGGAGAGGGCGACGCAGATGTGAACGAGCCCTTACTTGTATTTTAAATACTCCCGAACACTGATGACATAATAGCACAGGGTTAATGTTAAAAGGTCACTATGTACGGTATACTATTACAGCACAGGATATAACAAAAGAAAGTATAATTTTCTCACAGGAAGGCATTATAACGTAATGAAGGCTTATGTAAAGTAATAGATGCACATTCCCATCCCCCTTCCATCACCCATGGTTGGCACTAATCTCAGTGGGAATGGGCCCCTTCATTGCTGGGACCTATAGCAGCTGCTGTATCTGCTGCCCTAGTAGTTATGCCTATGCTTTGTGCTTTATGTTGACGTAACGTCAGGTAATTGTGTTTTCTCTGCTCTTAAAGGGGTTGTCCCATGAAGTAAAGTGTGCAGGACCTCTGTCCTTCTCCCTCCATATTTAACCTGAGCTCAACCAGGCTAAACGTCGGTGGGGCTGCTGGTAGTCGCTGCTCACCAGTCCTGCCCACATTCCGTCTGGCTGAGCTCAGGTTGAATGTGGAGGGAGTCTGACAAAGCTCCTGCAGATTTTACTTCAGACTTTACTTCATGAAATAACATCACAAAACACTCTTTGTTATCTCTGCCCCCACACATGACTGACTGTCACTCTCCAGGTTTTTTTAATGTATACTGCCCTCATACCTATAATCCAGCTTCTCCTCAGCTCCTGACCAGACTCCTTCTTGGCTTTCATATGTGTGTTTCTCTCAGCTGTGCTCTCCATCCCATGATGCATCAGGACACCATCAAATGGCCAGCTGTATAGACTGTACTATAATGACAAGATTTGGGGGGGGGGGGGGGGTGTATTTCTCCTTCTCTCTATATTCTCCTAGATAATCTAAGAAACTAGAAGTATATAGCTAAGGAGGCTGAGCTGTGATCCCCTTCTCCATTGCTGTGTCACATGCACGCTTTACTCAGCAGTTAGTACAGAGTTTGCTATTTATTATCATTATCAGTGGACTCAATAGAAGAAAGATGGATGAAAGCAAAGATGAGCAAAGGCATAACGGTACTTTTCCGTTATCGGGCCAGCATCGCAGTTCAGCACCAGCATCGGGATAGCAGTCAGCAGTTCAGCATCGTGAATTACAGCCGAGGACTGCTGGCCTGATCCTTGTACCCAGCTCTCCTTACATCTGCCCTATACCCTCCCGCTACACGACTAGGCCTCACCATAAATACTGACCAACACTACTAGTTAGTCGCCGGACGGTGCAAGAAGTTTGTCCCTCCGGCTCGCCGTAGCGCCCCGTTACTATGGTCAGTGCATCCCTTTCAGGGCCTGTATTGAGCCCCAGTGTGTTTCCTTCTGGTCTCCGGTCTCGGTACTGGCCATGGCTTCCAGTGCGAGCATCTTCCTCCTGAACGTGAATGGACAGATTGAGAGCGCCGAGGTGAGGCCTAGTCGTGTGGCGGGGAGGGTACGGAGCAGATGTGAGGAGAGCTGGGGGGTAGCACTGGGAGGATGGGGGCATCGCTGTACTGGGTACTAGAGACAGGGCACAAGCATCGGGCCAGCAGTCCTCGGATGTAATTCCCGATGCTGGACTGCTGTCCCGATGCTGGTGCTGAACTACGATGCTGGCCCGATAACGGAAAAGTACCGGCATAACTATAGGGGGTCACAGAAGTCAAGCTGATCCCTTCATGGCAAAAATATTAGGTTATGTTTACACAAAGTTATTTCCAGTGGATTTTTAGGTGAAATTTACCTCAACAAACTGTTATGGAAGAGTCCTCAGAGTAAATATTAGGAAATAGCAGGATGTGGCACATAACAGAGACCACTAGAGCTAGCGGTGTAAATCCTATACAGCCCTATGAGATTCCAGACATGCAAACTCTTTCACCGTCACCAGCTGTGAAGCCGCATAGACTTTGCTGAATATGGGTCCAAGCTATCAGCATGGAAACCGTACAAGAAATAAACGTTCCCTGATCAAAATCAGACCAGAACCCACTATAACCTTACAAGGCCGAGTGTCAGCTGAATGCCTTCCGCTGCAAACTAAGGTCCACATCCGATGCACACTCGGTCGTGTGCATGGGGTCTTAATTTGTGAACAGAAGGCTCTGATGACATGGGGCTGCCTGTCAAAGGCCTAAATACCTGCAAATCTGTAGGTGCAGAGTGCCTTCAATTAAAGGGGTTGACCAGAATAAGTATTTTTTGCAGGTGGGCCACAGAAGGTG
The DNA here is from genome assembly GCF_031893055.1 of Leptodactylus fuscus. Classification (NCBI taxonomy): domain Eukaryota; kingdom Metazoa; phylum Chordata; class Amphibia; order Anura; family Leptodactylidae; genus Leptodactylus; species Leptodactylus fuscus. The sequence continues at coordinate 156,762,810 of NC_134269.1, forward strand.
AAAAAAAAAACATGCTTACCTGTTTCCATTGCTCTGGTGAGACACAGGACAACCAGGGACTGTTGAGTATGTTTTTTTTTTTTTTTTTTTTACCTTCCCCAACCCCCCTGCAAAAAAATACTTATCCTGGACAACCCCTTTAAGGTTAGCTAACAACTGCCTACAACAGTCCCAAACTCACTGGCTAAAGACTGAGCTAACTCTGCAATGGTTAATCTCTGCCCAGGAGCCACTCTCATTTACACAGCATAAAAAGCACTTTACAGAAAGTTATCGGAGTTTTCCTCTATGGACTTTCTGCTTCTATTATATCTATAAGTAGAGATGAGCGAACACTAAAATGTTCGAGGTTCGAAATTCGATTCGAACAGCCGCTCACTGTTCGAGTGTTCGAATGGGTTTCGAACCCCATTATAGTCTATGGGGAACATAAACTCGTTAAGGGGGAAACCCAAATTCGTGTCTGGAGGGTCACCAAGTCCACTATGACACCCCAGGAAATGATACCAACACCCTGGAATGACACTGGGACAGCAGGGGAAGCATGTCTGGGGGCATAAAAGTCACTTTATTTCATGGAAATCCCTGTCAGTTTGCGATTTTCGCAAGCTAACTTTTCCCCATAGAAATGCATTGGCCAGTGCTGATTGGCCAGAGTACGGAACTCGACCAATCAGCGCTGGCTCTGCTGGAGGAGGCGGAGTCTAAGATCGCTCCACACCAGTCTCCATTCAGGTCCGACCTTAGACTCCGCCTCCTCCGGCAGAGCCAGCGCTGATTGGCCGAAGGCTGGCCAATGCATTCCTATGCGAATGCAGAGACTTAGCAGTGCTGAGTCAGTTTTGCTCAACTACACATCTGATGCACACTCGGCACTGCTACATCAGATGTAGCAATCTGATGTAGCAGAGCCGAGGGTGCACTAGAACCCCTGTGCAAACTCAGTTCACGCTAATAGAATGCATTGGCCAGCGCTGATTGGCCAATGCATTCTATTAGCCCGATGAAGTAGAGCTGAATGTGTGTGCTAAGCACACACATTCAGCACTGCTTCATCACGCCAATACAATGCATTAGCCAGTGCTGATTGGCCGAATTCCGTACTCTGGCCAATCAGCGCTGGCCAATGCATTCTATTAGCCCGATGAAGTAGAGCTGAATGTGTGTGCTAAGCACACACATTCAGCACTGCTTCATCACGCCAATACAATGCATTAGCCAGTGCTGATTGGCCAGAGTACGGAATTCGGCCAATCAGCGCTGGCTCTGCTGGAGGAGGCGGAGTCTAAGGTCGGACCTGAATGGAGACTGGTGTGGAGCGATCTTAGACTCCGCCTCCTCCAGCAGAGCCAGCGCTGATTGGCCGAATTCCGTACTCTGGCCAATCAGCGCTGGCCAATGCATTCTATTAGCCCGATGAAGTAGAGCTGAATGTGTGTGCTAAGCACACACATTCAGCACTGCTTCATCACGCCAATACAATGCATTAGCCAGTGCTGATTGGCCAGAGTACGGAATTCGGCCAATCAGCGCTGGCTCTGCTGGAGGAGGCGGAGTCTAAGGTCGGACCTGAATGGAGACTGGTGTGGAGCGATCTTAGACTCCGCCTCCTCCAGCAGAGCCAGCGCTGATTGGCCGAATTCCGTACTCTGGCCAATCAGCGCTGGCCAATGCATTCTATTAGCCCGATGAAGTAGAGCTGAATGTGTGTGCTAAGCACACACATTCAGCACTGCTTCATCACGCCAATACAATGCATTAGCCAGTGCTGATTGGCCAGAGTACGGAATTCGGCCAATCAGCGCTGGCTCTGCTGGAGGAGGCGGAGTCTAAGGTCGGACCTGAATGGAGACTGGTGTGGAGCGATCTTAGACTCCGCCTCCTCCAGCAGAGCCAGCGCTGATTGGTCGAGTTCCGTACTCTGGCCAATCAGCGCTGGCCAATGCATTCTATTAGCCCGATGAAGTAGAGCTGAATGTGTGTGCTAAGCACACACATTCAGCACTGCTTCATCACGCCAATACAATGCATTAGCCAGTGCTGATTGGCCAGAATACGGAATTCGGCCAATCAGCGCTGGCTCTGCTGGAGGAGGCGGAGTCTAAGGTCGGACCTGAATGGAGACTGGTGTGGAGCGATCTTAGACTCCGCCTCCTCCAGCAGAGCCAGCGCTGATTGGTCGAGTTCCGTACTCTGGCCAATCAGCGCTGGCCAATGCATTCTATTAGCCCGATGAAGTAGAGCTGAATGTGTGTGCTTAGCACACACATTCAGCTCTACTTCATCAGGCTAATAGAATACATTGGCCAATCAGCGCTGGCCAATGCATTCTATTAGCTTGATGAAGCAGAGTGTGCACAAGGGTTCAAGCGCACCCTCGGCTCTGATGTAGCAGAGCTGAGGGTGCACAAGGGTTCAAGTGCACCCTCGGCTCTCCTACATCAGAGCCGAGGGTGCGCTTGAACCCTTGTGCAGCCTCGGCTCTGCTACATCAGAGCCGAGGGTGCGCTTGAACCCTTGTGCACACTCTGCTTCATCAAGCTAATAGAATGCATTGGCCAGCACTGATTGGCCAGAGTACGGAATTCGGCCAATCAGCGCTGGCCAATGCATCCCTATGGGAAAAAGTTTATCTCACAAAAATCACAATTACACACCCGATAGAGCCCCAAAAAGTTATTTTTAATAACATTCCCCCCTAAATAAAGGTTATCCCTAGCTATCCCTGCCTGTACAGCTATCCCTGTCTCATAGTCACAAAGTTCACATTCTCATATGACCCGGATTTGAAATCCACTATTCGTCTAAAATGGAGGTCACCTGATTTCGGCAGCCAATGACTTTTTCCAATTTTTTTCAATGCCCCCGGTGTCGTAGTTCCTGTCCCACCTCCCCTGCGCTGTTATTGGTGCAAAAAAGGCGCCAGGGAAGGTGGGAGGGGAATCGAATTTTGGCGCACTTTACCACGCGGTGTTCGATTCGATTCGAACATGGCGAACACCCTGATATCCGATCGAACATGTGTTCGATAGAACACTGTTCGCTCATCTCTATCTATAAGGAAACTGCCGGTGTTTCTGTATATATAATTGACATTCTGTGATTTCCAAAAATGCAACAGTTTTGGAAATTTCAAAATTTTTGTTTCGGATATTTCTCTGCAATATGTAGATGGTATTTGCTGTGTGAGTTTTACAGGGACTGTAAAACATTGCAGTTTCTTTTGTGGCGTTTACATCATGTGGGGACTCTGCCTAAAACACGGTATACATATAAAACAGCTTGCTACTTAGCAGTGACCATTTTGGGGAAAATTGCAACTATACTTATACTGTATTCTATTATGTCATTTTTAGTTCTAACATTTGGACCAGTAAGATCCCATCGTCACTTCACTCAGGTCTGTATGCATGTTTGCACCACCTTGTAAAACTTAAAGAGGACCTTTCACCATATCTGGGCACAGGCAGTGTTATATACTGCCAGAAAGCTGACAGTGCGCTGAATTCAGTGCACTGTCGGCTTTCCCGATCCGTGCCCGGTGTAAAGCGCTATCGGTCCCGGTACCGTAGCGCTTTACAGTCAGAAGGGCGTTTCTGACCATTAGCCAGAGACGTCCTTCTGCCTCGCGGCGCCAATCGCGCTGTGGAGCCGGGAGGAACGCCCCCTCCCTCTCCTAATAATGCTAGTCTACGGACAAGCTGTGTGAGCAGAGGGAGGGGGCGTTCCTCCCCGCTCCACAGCACAGCGCGATTGGCGCCGCGAGGCAGAAGGACGTCTCTGGCTAATGGTCAGAAACGCCCTTCTGACCATAGAAGAGCTACGGTACCGGACCGTAAGCTCTTCACACCGGGCACGGATCGGGAAAGCCGACAGTGCGCTGAATTCAGCGCACTGTCAGCTTTCTGGCAGTATATAAAACTGCCTGTGCCCGGATATGGTGAAAGGTCCTCTTTAAGGCTTTGATATGTATGTTATTGTATTTGATTCCTAAGCTGAAAGAAAAACAAATGAAAACCAACCAGAGGCAACATTATATTGGAATTTATATGGCTGACCCTCTCAGATGTTAATCACAAAAAATAAAGTAGTTTCGATCTTAAAATCCTACTAAGAATATCTCACATTTGTTGACTTCATCTTATTACTACACAGTTGGAACACCTTATCTCGCCTTACAAAAAATCTTGATTAGTGGGATTTTAGTGACTAAAATACATCTCCTGTTGACTGCTGTGTTGTTACATATCTGTAAATCCAGACAGATGTAATTGCTTTGATAAGTGTAATTGATGTGGTGTTTGGATCATTCTGTCAATCACGAGCATTTTACCACCTGTAAGGGAAATCTATGTCTGCACATTATTCGGAGCACATCTTTCTTATTCAAACAGGACATCTGTAGACTTATTTATATCTTCAATAATAAGGATGACATGATTGGCAACAAAGACTAAAGAATCTGTGGGATATGGCCAAACGGATGGCAATAAGGAACACATATCTCAAACTCTCACAGAAATGTATCAGGGAGATAAAGCAAAATGTATTAGAATTCTGGCACAAACTGCATCAATAAGGATTACATGTTATGCGGCACATTTTATTATGCATTTCAGAATCATTTTGCACCCTCCTTCAAGAGTTTCAAAAAAAGGTACATGGTTATGAATGAGTCATGCAATATGCCAAATTTATTAACTGTGTGTGAAAATAAAATATTCTGGCTGTAAGGAGGATTAAAGAAGACAGGTACAGATGTAGAAAAGCTAACCTGAACATCTGCAATTGGTAAAACTGCTTGTTATGGGGCTGCCAGCCCTCTCCCCGCTGCGCTCCTGAGTCTCTTCTTCTGGATCTCAGGAGGCAGACCAGAACCTCCACAACATTGTGAGGGGATTACCAGTCTCCTCCTGAACCGGAAGGGGGACTACCGGTTTCGGCCTAGCGGTGGGCCGGAGTCTATTTAAGGAGGGGTCTGGCTCTGGACCGCTGCTGGCTATTCAGTTGACTTGACTTACTACCTTGTAGTAAGCATTCTCCTGATCTGATTACTTGTGTTTTGTCCCTTTGCCTTGACCTTTTGACCTTGCCTCTGCCTCCTGATTTCATACTCTGCCTGTTCCTGTTAATGGCCTCGACTTGCCTCTAGACCTCTGCTCCCTGAACTCTGCTTTGTACTCTGCTGCTGCTCCTGTTACCAACTTGGCCTGCCTGATGTTCCATTTGGATTTCACTTTGTACTGTGTTGTGATGTTGTGCAATTGGAAAAACATTTTTCTATGACATTTGTATTTTGTTGTGTTTTGTGATAAGATACCAGGCTGTAGCACTGTGCACAAGTTCAAGATAAATCTGCTACAACTGTATGTGCATGTGTATGTAATTTATTATCCTATGTACGGTACTCTATTAAATGTGGCTCAATGTACCTTATGAAATGATATATTTGAATAAGTACTGTATACCAAATTGCCTGCCAAAGTGATTACTTTGCCTTTGGAATCCACTATTACTAGCACCAGTTCATCCCTATAACTATCTAGAGAGGAACTATTTCCACCACTGTGGATGATAGTATAGATGGTAGGTGCCCCCTCACCACCGTTAATTTGTGAGATTTATAGAATAAGTATTCCCATCAGGTAATAGGTCTCCTGAACACTGGCTTAGCCAGCCATGAAACATAGGGACGGAATGGGGCAGCATGTGTAAAGGAACAGCTCTGTGGTACTGGCCTTGTTAAGCCGGGAGTCTTTAGGGGTCAGAATTACAAGTTTGAAGAGCAAAAAAGGAAGTGCACAATACGGAGCCGCTGCCCCATGTACTTGACTCTTTTTGGAGAAACAACAGATTGGTGAAATTGAACTTTTTTTTTTTTTTTTTTTCATCACTGTTTAATCATTACTAGAGATGAGCGAACACTGTTCGGATCAGCCGATCCGAACAACACGCTCCCATAGAAATGAATGGAAGCACCTGGCATGCAGACTTTGCCAGCGGCCGGCCACTTAACCCCCTGCGTGCCGGCCGCTTCCATTCATTTCTATGGGAGCGTGCTGTGAGCGTGTTGTTCGGAACGGCTATTTCGAACAGTGTTCGCTCATCTCTAATCATTACTTTAATGTGTGTGTGTGTTTGTATTTTTCATATGTAGTGAATCTTGTGAAAATTGTGAATAATTTTTTTCCTGCTCTCATTGGAGACATATGTAAGGGCCATTTCAGTAGAGTGCAGAGTATGGAAGCCAGATGGTAAGGGATCAAGAAGAGAGTTAGCAGAGAGGCAAGAATAGACCAAGTATTCCAAGATTTTGAAGAAGAACATTTTAAAGGTGTTTATCTACCTTTTCAGAATTCATTGCCTATTCATAAATAGCAATATCTTGACAATTGAGACACTTAATTAACATGAGGAAAACACTGTTTGATTCAGGTCACCCTAACCTATCTGTCTACAGGGCTGAGTAGGGATAAGATAGATTATTTGGAGATTGATTAATGCTGGGAAGACCAAGGAGATGGTGGTGGAATTTAGTAAATGGAGAGGTGCTCCGACCACAGTGGAGATCCAAGGAACATGTATTGAGATAGTAAGGACCTATAAGTACCTGGGCGTGATCCTCAACAATAAGCTAGACTGGGCTGATCACCTGGAGTTGCTGCACAGAAAGGGCCACAGCAGACTCTACCTGCTCAGGAGGCTGAGGGCCTTCGGAGTCCAGGGGACACTTCTTAGGGCCTTCTTCAACTCTGTGGTTGCTTCAGCCATCTTTTTCGGTGTGGCCTGCTGGGGGAGCAGTATATCAACCAAGGACAGAAATAGACTTGACAGGCTGATCAGGAGGGCCAGCTCTGTCCTGGGGAGCCTCTTGGACCCAGTACAGGTGGTGGGTGACAGAAGGATACTGTCTGTGGTGACCTCCATGCGGGAGAACAAATCCCACCCCATGTATGGGACCCTGATGGGACTTGGCAGCGCTGTAAGTGACCGTCTTACTTCAACCCAAGTGTGAGAAGGAGCGCTATCGCAGGTCCTTCCTTCCAACCGTGACCAGGCTGTATAATCTACATCAAACCAAGCAAAGATCACTCCGCACAGAGAACTAATGATTATGACGATGAGTCCAAAAGAATGTGTAGACATGGGTGGCACTACTCACACAGAGATATACATGATTATGACGATGACCATGAGGTCTTCCTCTTTCTCTTCCGTTTTTCCTTAGCTGCCATGGACTCCTAGTATATCTTCTCTTCTCAGCATATGCGTGCCTACGTCTTTATTATATTACTGTGTATTATCCTGTACCTGTATTACTATGCTGCTGTAACATGCTGAAATTTCCCCAATGTGGGAATATTAAAGGATTATCTTATCTTATCTTATTGTTGAGAGCCCCAGAGATCATTGGTTTTTGCAGGAGCACTGCTCCTGCACAATTCTTTACAAGCTAGGTGCTGTGCTACTCACTCACCACATTATTGATAGTTGTGGTTTTGGCCACTGCAGCAGAGTTTTATTCAAGTCTATGGGAAACCACTGCAGCACCCACAACTGTTAATATAAATTATATGGAGGGTAAGCAACTTAGTGCCTAGTGTGTAAACAAAACTAATGTTAAAGTGTGAACTAGGAAGAAACACACTTAGACTTCTGCTGATGTAAAATTGTTGGCCTAGCTTAATAAATTGGTGTTAACTCTTTTAAAGTGGATCTTTTAATATGCACTTTATATTTTTGCTTTAAAGAAGTCTGTAGGGCCTTTCTCTGAGTTCATATTCAACCTTAGCACAGCCAAGCTATATGTGGGTGGGACTCTTGATGTTTGGATCTTTCATTCACTTAAATGGAAGAGCCGAAGATAACCACGTGCTGTACTTCAGCTATCTCTTATGTTCAACCTGGCTGTGCTCAGATTGGATGTGGAGTAGGAGAAAGGACCTGCATTTTTCACTTCATAGAACAACCCCTATAAACCATTTCATATCTCACGTCCTGTAGTAATACTAAACATCTCCCTACCTATACTTATAGCGGACATTCATATGTAATGTATATTTTACATAAGATAGAAGGCTAGATAGATAGCTAGATAGAATATGGGACAAGTAAATGGTTAAAAAATATATATATGATAGTAGAAATGATAGATGCTGAAGCAATAGAAATACAGATGTTGCAGACTTAACCTGAACTTCTGCAATTGGCTAAACCGCTGCAGCGTGACATATTTTCACCAAAAAAAAAACCCAAAATAAAAATGAAAAGTCATTAGAAAAATATTGTGAAATTAGTTTTCATTGGTTTTTGTTGTCTTCTGTGCTAAGATATCATACTGCACGCATAGGGTTAGTAGGTAGATAGCTGTGTAGATAGATAGATAGATAGATAGATAGATAGATAGATAGATAGATAGGCTACAGCAATCAAAAAATGTAAAAGTTTAAGCCTGACATGACAATAATAGCATATGTTGCAATATCATATTTCAATCATGTCAGCAAACAATGTATCAACAATTGTCTAGAACATGATGACAGATAATGATGGGAGAAAAAACAAATAAACCTATTTTCGTCTCTGTTTCCATGGAAACAGGATCCCAGACATGTTTTGAAATAATTTGTTGCTGCAAAAGCACATGTATTAGATACAAATACACTGCAGACAACTATTCATGTTCCTAATACACTATTTGACATGTAGAAGTTAACAATGTCATGTTTAACAGGTCACTTAATCTTCCTAAAATAGTAGGAAATAATATCATTATTTATTTTATGTTAGGTGCCCCATTGTGATATATAGTTTTATATTTTGTGACAACTGTAGGTCTACATATTATATCACTTTATCTTTACACTATATGGAAACAATTACTGTGTCACACCTCTTAATCATTGCATTCAGGTGCTTCATTCAGTCCTATTGACAAAGGTGTAATCCAGCACCTAGTCATGCAGTTACACTAGGTTCCCACTACTGTTTTAGTACTCCGTCCTCTATTCTACTTAAAATAGGTGGAGAGAAAAGTCTTACAATTTCAGTATAAAATCAGTATAAAATTTCAGTATGAAACTGGTGGAAATCCTGTGGACCCCATTATAGTCCATGTGGTCCAAAGTGGTTACTTTTTACGTTAGTGTCACACCCATCAAACATCTTAGGTAACTAAAATGGAGAATGTAACCCAGGCCCTCTCCTCCAAGTCAGTGTCTGGCTAAAATATCCACAAACAAACTCCAAAATCTTGTCAAAAGCCTTTGCAGAAGAATGGCAGCTGTTTTAGGTACAAATGAGAAACCAACTCCATATTAATGCTCATGGGTTTAGAATGGCATCAAAGCTTCTGTAGGCATAATATGTAGGTGTCCCAATACTTTGTCCTTCTACTGTATTTCCAAATGTTTTGGTCAAAACAATAACTAGTATGATTCCCAGTAGTTGTGCATTAGACATTAGAAGTTTTATTTACACTTATGATGGAAATAATATTGCATTATTGAGCGTTATTCTTGCCACCAAATGATGGATAGTGCAATAGAAACTACTGACATATTATAGGGTCTGTCTGCTTTGTTGGACACAGTAAATCCAGCATAGTCTGAAGGCATGCACTATGAATGGAAAAGAAACTACTGCTGTGTGACAACTGAAGTCTCTTTGACAACCAACCAGCTATACAAAATAGACAACCACAGTGACTGCCCAATATTGTAAAATATCCAGTTATCCATATGATATTTGCAATGGAAAAGTTGATTAAAAATAATGGGTTTTGTATTATCATAGTTTCCATAACTGCCACCAGGTATAGTGGAAAAGAACAAGGCTTAGATTTAGTGGTGGGTCGAGCTTTGTGTCTCCATTTTAGACCTAACATAGATCTGTTAAATAAGCCCAATCCCTTTATTTTTCGAAAGCTATTCAGGAAAAAGATAACAGGTTAAAATACACTCACCGGCCACTTTATTAGGTACACCTGTCCAACTGCTCGTTAATACTTAATTTCTAATCAGCCAATCACATGGCAGCAACTCAGTGCATTTAGGCATGTAGACATGGTCAAGACAATCTCCTGCAGTTCAAACCGAGCATCAGTATGGGGAAGAAAGGTGATTTGAGTGCCTTTGAACGTGGCATGGTTGTTGGTGCCAGAAGGGCTGGTCTGAGTATTTCAGAAACTGCTGATCTACTGGGATTTTCACGCACAACCATCTCTAAGGTTTACAGAGAATGGTCCGAAAAAGAAAAAACATCCAGTGAGCGGCAGTTCTGTGGGCGGAAATGCGTTGTTGATGCCAGAGGTCAGAGGAGAATGGCCAGACTGGTTCGAGCTGATAGAAAGGCAACAGTGACTCAAATAGCCACCCGTTACAACCAAGGTAGCCAGAAGAGCATCTCTGAACGCACAGTACGTCGAACTTTGAGGCAGATGGGCTACAGCAGCAGAAGACCACACCGGTTGCCACTCCTTTCAGCTAAGAACAGGAAACTGAGGCTACAATTTGCACAAGCTCATCGAAATTGGACAATTGAAGATTGGAAAAACGTTGCCTGGTCTGATGAGTCTCGATTTCTGCTGCGACATTCGGATGGTAGGGTCAGAATTTGGCGTCAACAACATGAAAGCATGGATCCATCTTGCCTTGTATCAACGGTTCAGGCTGGTGGTGGTGGTGTCATGGTGTGGGGAATATTTTCTTGGCACTCTTTGGGCCCCTTGGTACCAATTGAGCATCGTTACAACGCCAAAGCCTACCTGAGTATTATTGCTGACCATGTCCATCCCTTTATGACCACAATGTACCCAACATCTGATGGCTACTTTCAGCAGGATAATGCGCCATGTCATAAAGCTGGAATCATCTCAGACTGGTTTCTTGAACATGACAATGAGTTCACTGTACTCCAATGGCCTCCACAGTCACCAGATCTCAATCCAATAGAGCATCTTTGGGATGTGGTGGAACGGGAGATTCGCATCATGGATGTGCAGCCGACAAATCTGCGGCAACTGTGTGATGCCATCATGTCAATATGGACCAAAATCTCTGAGGAATGCTTCCAGCACCTTGTTGAATCTATGCCACGAAGAATTGAGGCAGTTCTGAAGGCAAAAGGGGGTCCAACCCGTTACTAGCATGGTGTACCTAATAAAGTGGCCGGTGAGTGTATATGTCTATAAGAAAAGTATAAAGTAAGTTTTTAGAGCATTTTTAAACAATACTAATTTTAGGATAAACTATAAGATGGCTGATGTCCAAATAGATAGAAAGTAACAATCGTGGTGATGCATATAGAGTTAAGCATTAGAGATGAGCGAACACTAAAATGTTCGAGGTTCGAAATTCGATTCGAACAGCCGCTCAATGTTCGTGTGTTCGAACGGGTTTCGAACCCCATTATAGTCTATGGGGAACAGATACTCGTTAAGGGGGAAACCCAAATCCGTGTCTGGAGGGTCACCAAGTCCACTAAGACAACCCAGGAAATGATGCCAACACCTCTGGAATGACACTGGGACAGCAGGGGAAGCATGTCTGGGGGCATCTAACACACCAAAGACCCTCTATTACCCCAACATCACAGCCTAACAACTACACACTTTACACACTCAATACCACCTCTCTGACAGTAGGAAAACACCTTGAAACATGTGTATTTGGCACTTGCAGTGAGGAGAGCTTGTCACCAGCAGTGAATTTGGCCCTTGTAGTAAGTTGAGGTTGGCACCAACATTTGTTTTGAAAATCAGGGTGGATTGAGCCTCTAACCAGCAGAGTTTGGGCAAATTCATGGTGGAGGGAGCCTCTAAAAACCCCAGTTTGGACCAATTCATGGTGGAGGGAGCCTCTAAGAACCCCAGTTTGGACCAATTCATGGTGGAGGGAGCCTCTAAAAAACCCAGTTTGGACCAATTCATGGTGGAGGGAGCCTCTAAACAGCCCAGTTTGGACCAATTCATGGTGGAGGGAGCCTCTAAACAGCCCAGTTTGGGCAAATTCATGGTGGAGGGAGCCTCTAACCAGCCCAGTTTGGGCAAATTCATGGTGGAGGGAGCCTCTAAAAACCCCCGTTTGGACCAATTCATGGTGGAGGGAGCCTCTAAACAGCCCAGTTTGGGCAAATTCATGGTGGAGGGAGCCTCTAACCAGCCCAGTTTGGACCAATTCATGGTGGAGGGAGCCTCTAAAAACCCCAGTTTGGACCAATTCATGGTGGAGGGAGCCTCTAAACAGCCCAGTTTGGGCAAATTCATGGTGGAGGGAGCCTCTAAAAACCCCCAGTTTGGACCAATTCATGGTGGAGGGAGCCTCTAAAAACCCCAGTTTGGACCAATTCATGGTGGAGGGAGCCTCTAAACAGCTCAGTTTGGGCAAATTCATGGTGGAGGGAGCCTCTAAAAACCCCAGTTTGGACCAATTCATGGTGGAGGGAGCCTCTAAAAACCCCAGTTTTGACCAATTCATGGTGGAGGGAGCCTCTAAAAACCCCAGATTGAACCAATTCATGGTGGAGGGAGCCTCTAAACAGCCCAGTTTGGGCAAATTCATGGTGGAGGGAGCCTCTAAAAACCCCCAGTTTGGACCAATTCATGGTGGAGGGAGCCTCTAAAAACCCCAGTTTGGACCAATTCATGGTGGAGGGAGCCTCTAAACAGCCCAGTTTGGGCAAATTCATGGTGGAGGGAGCCTCTAAACAGCCCAGTTTGGGCAAATTCATGGTGGAGGGAGCCTCTAAAAACCCCAGTTTGGACCAATTCATGGTGGAGGGAGCCTCTAAAAACCCCAGTTTGGACCAATTCATGGTGGAGGGAGCCTCTAAAAACCCCAGTTTGGACCAATTCATGATGGAGGGAGCCTCTAAACAGCCCAGTTTGGGCAAATTCATGGTGGAGGGAGCCTCTAAACAGCCCAGTTTGGACCAATTCATGGTGGAGGGAGCCTCTAAAAACCCCAGTTTGGACCAATTCATGGTGGAGGGAGCCTCTAAACAGCTCAGTTTGGGCAAATTCATGGTGGAGGGAGCCTCTAAAAACCCCAGTTTGGACCAATTCATGGTGGAGGGAGCCTCTAAAAACCCCAGTTTGGACCAATTCATGGTGGAGGGAGCCTCTAAAAACCCCAGTTTGGACCGATTCATGGTGGAGGGAGCCTCTAAACAGCCCAGTTTGGGCAAATTCATGGTGGAGGGAGCCTCTAAAAACCCCCAGTTTGGACCAATTCATGGTGGAGGGAGCCTCTAAAAACCCCAGTTTGGACCAATTCATGGTGGAGGGAGCCTCTAAACAGCCCAGTTTGGGCAAATTCATGGTGGAGGGAGCCTCTAAACAGCCCAGTTTGGGCAAATTCATGGTGGAGGGAGCCTCTAAAAACCCCAGTTTGGACCAATTCATGGTGGAGGGAGCCTCTAAAAACCCCAGTTTGGACCAATTCATGGTGGAGGGAGCCGCTAAACAGCCCAGTTTGGACCAATTCATGGTGGAGGGAGCCTCTAACCAGCAGAGTTGGTGGAAATCAGGGTGGAGGGAGCCTCTAACCAGAAGAGTTGTGGGAAAGCAGGGTGGAGGGAGCCTCTAACCAGCAGAGTTGGGGGAAATCAGGGTGGAGGGAGCCTAGTATTAGCAGAATTGTGCAACGCTTATGGTGGATGAGTATGAGGATGCGGAGGAATTGGAGAGGTTGAGTACAGACATGGAGTTTCATGTTGGGGTGCTTTACACAGGTGGGCCCAAAAATGAAGGCTCTATCCAGTGGTGGTTCATTTTTATCAAAGTGAGCCGGTCGGCACTCTCAGCTGACAGACGGGTGCGCTTGTCAGTGATGATGCCACCGGCTGCACTGAACACCCTCTCAGATAGGACGCTGGCGGCAGGACAGGACAGCACCTCCAAGGCATATAGGGCAAGTTCAAGCCACAGGTCCAACTTCGACACCCAATACGTGTAGGGCGCAGAGGGGTCGGAGAGGACAGGGCTGTGGTCGGAAAGGTATTCCCGCAACATGCGCCTATACTTCTCACGCCTGGTGACACTAGGACCCTCCGTTGCGGCACTTTGGCGAGGGGGTGCCATCAAGGTGTCCCAGACCTTAGACAGTGTGCCCCTCGTTTGTGTGGACCGGTGAGAACTTGGTTGCCTACTGGAGGAACTGCCCTCCCTGCCGCCAACGTCACATGCTGGAAACATCTCCATCATATTCTGCACCAATTGCCTGTGGCAAGCATTGATGCGATTGGCCCTCCCCTCTACCGGAATAAAAGACGAGATGTTGTTTTTATACCGGGGGTCAAGGATAGCAAAGATCCAGTACTGGTTGTCCTCCATGATTTTGACAATACGCTTGTCGGTTGTAAAGCACCCCAACATGAACTCAGCCATGTCTGCCACAGTGTTAGTTGGCATGACTCCTCTGGCCCCACCGGAAAGTTCAATCTCCATTTCCTCCTCATCCTCCATGTCTACCCATCCGCGCTGCAACAATGGGACGATTCGAAGTTGCCCGGAAGCCTCCTGTATCACCATCACATCATCGGACAACTCTTCTTCCTCCTCCTCCTCCTCCTCCTCCTCCTCCTCCTCCATTAAACGCAGTGAAGCGGACAGATGTGTGGACCTACTCTCCAGCTGTGACGGATCGGATGCTATCCCTAACTCCTCTGTGTGATCTGAGTTATCCCTGATGTCAATCAGGGATTCTCTCAGAACACACAAGAGTGGGATTGTAAGGCTCACCATCGCATCCTCAGAGCTCACCCTCCTTGTGGACTCCTCAAAGACCCGTAGGATGTCACAAAGGTCTCTCATCCATGGCCACTCATGGATGTGAAACTGAGGCAGCTGACTTAGTGGCACCCTAGGGTTTTGTAGCTGGTATTCCATCAAAGGTCTCTGCTGCTCAACCACTCTATTCAACATCTGAAACGTTGAGTTCCAGCGTGTGGGGACGTCGCACAAAAGCCGGTGTTGTGGCACATGCAGGCGTTGCTGGAGAGATTTTAAGCTAGCAGCGGCTACTGTCGACTTGCGAAAGTGGGCGCACATGCGCCGCACTTTCACCAGTAGCTCTGGAACATTGGGGTAGCTCTTTAGGAAACGTTGCATTACTAGGTTGAAGACGTGGGCCAGGCATGGAACATGTTGGAGTCCGGCAAGCTCCAGAGCTGCTACCAGGTTCCGGCCGTTATCACAAACGACCATGCCTGGGCCCAGGTGCAGCGGCTCAAACCATATTGCCGTCTCATCGAGGAGGGCATCCCTCACCTCGGAGGCAGTGTGCTGTCTGTCCCCCAAGCTGATCAGCTTCAGCACAGCCTGCTGACGTCTACCAACGCCAGTGCTGCAACATTTCCAACTCGTAGCTGGGGTCAATCTAACAGCGGAGGAGGAGGCGGTGGCGGAGGAGGAGGCGGTGGCGGAGGAGGAGGCGGTAGAGGAGGAGGAGGAGGGGGGTGTTCTTCTCGTGTCCCTGCCAGGAATGTTAGGCGGGGAGACGAGGTACACCGGGCCAGTTTGGGAAGCAGTCCCAGCCTCAACTACATTCACCCAGTGTGCCGTCAGTGAAATGTAGCGTCCCTGTCCGCATGCACTTGTCCACGCGTCGGTGGTCAAGTGGACCTTTGTGCAAAGCGCGGAACTAAGGGCCCGCCTGATGTTGAGTGACACGTGCTGGTGCAAGGCGGGGACGGCACACCGGGAGAAGTAGTGACGGCTAGGGACGGCATAGCGAGGTGCCGCAGTTGCCATCAGGTCCAGGAAGGCGGGAGTTTCAACAAGCCGGAACGCCAACATCTCCTGGGCCAGCAGTTTAGCGATGTTGGCGTTCAAGGCTTGCGCGTGTGGGTGGTTAGCAGTGTATTTCTGCCGCCGCTCCAATGTCTGAGAGATGGTGGGTTGTTGTAAAGAAGCGCCTGATGGTGCCTTTGATGGTGCAGGAGAAGGAGATAAGACAGGAACAGGGGAGGATGAGGGAGAAGTCAACAAAGTGGCGGAGGCAGATGAAGTGGTGTCCTGGCTCGTCCTCTGGAGTGCATCGCCAGCACAGTCAGCAGTGGCAGAGGCAGAGGCAGTGGCAGAGGCAGTGGCAGTGGCGTGAACGGCAGGCGGCCTTTGTCCTGCCGTTGCTGCCTGCCACTGATTCCAGTGCTTGGATTCCAAATGATGGCGCATTGAAGTGGTGGACAGGTTGCTCTTCTCAGAGCCCCTAATCAATTTCGAGAGGCAAATTGTGCAGACAACACTATATCTGTCCTCGGCGCATTCCTTGAAAAAACTCCACACCTTCGAGAAACGTGCCCTCGAGGTGGGAGTTTTTCGGGGCTGGGTACGAACTGGAACATCTTGGGAGATTCCGGGTGTGGCCTGGCTTCGCCTAAGCTGCTGACCTCTGCCTCTGCCTCTAGCTACCCTTTTTGGTGCTGCACTTGCCTCAACATCCACACTACTTTCCCCGCTTGACATCCCCCCTGTCCAGGTCGGGTCAGTGTCCTCATCATCCACCACTTCCTCTTCCAACTCCTGTCTCATCTCCTCCTCCCGCACAATGCGTCGGTCAACTGGATGCCCTGACGGCAACTGCGTCACATCATCGTCGATGAGGGTGGGTTGCTGGTCATCCACCACCAAATCGAACGGAGATGGAGGAGACTCTAGTGTTTGAGCATCTGGACACAGATGCTCCTCTGTTAGGTTCGTGGAATCGTGACGTGGAGAGGCAGGTTGAGGGACAATGAAAAGAGCGGAGAACAGCTCTGGGGAGCAGGGACATTTGGGGTTATTGTTCTGTGAAGCTTGGGAATTTTGGGAGGAAGGAGGACAAGACTGTTGGGTAATAGGAGGAGAGGAGGCAGAGTCTGACTGGCTGCTGGACAATGTGCTGTAAGCGTTCTCTGACAGCCATTGCAAGACCTGTTCCTGGTTCTCGGGCCTACTAAGGTTTGTACCCTGCAGTTTAGTTAATGTGGCAAGCAACCCTGGCACTGTGGAGTGGCGCAATGCTTGCTGCCCCACAGGAGTAGGCACGGGACGCCCTGTGGCTTCACTGCTACCTTGCTCCCCAGAACCATTCCCCCGACCTCGCCCACGGCCTCGTCCACGTCCCTTTCCGGGAGCCTTGCGCATTTTGAATTCTCAGTTAGAAATTGGCACTATATACCAGTAGCAAAAATTGTGGGTGCACGTAACCCCAATATATTCTTTGAATTCCCAGTCAGACAATGGCACTATATACCAGTAGTAAAAATTGTGGGTGCACGTAACCCCAATATATTCTTTGAATTACCAGTCAGAAACTGGCACTATATGGCAGTAGCAAGAAATGAGGGTATTTGTAACCCCAATATATTCTTTGAATTCCCAGTCAGAAACTGGCACTGTATACCAGTAGTAAAAATTGTGGGTGCACGTAACCCCAATATATTCTTTGAATTACCAGTCAGAAACTGGCACTATATGGCAGTAGCAAGAAATGAGGGTATTTGTAACCCCAATATATTCTTTGAATTCCCAGTCAGAAACTGGCACTGTATACCAGTAGTAAAAATTGTGGGTGCACGTAACCCCAATATATTCTTTGAAATCCCAGTCAGACAATGGCACTATATACCAGTAGTAAAAATTGTGGGTGCACGTAACCCCAATATATTCTTTGAATTCCCAGTCAGAAACTGGCACTGTATACCAGTAGTAAAAATTGTGGGTGCACGTAACCCCAATATATTCTTTGAATTCCCAGTCAGACAATGGCACTATATACCAGTAGCAAGAAATGAGGGTATTTATAACCCCAATATATTCTTTGAATTCCCAGTCAGACAATGGCACTGTATACCAGTAGTAAAAATTGTGGGTGCACGTAACCCCAATATATTCTTTGAATTCCCAGTCAGAAACTGGCACTATATGGCAGTAGCAAGAAATGAGGGTATTTATAACCCCAATATATTCTTTGAATTCCCAGTCAGACAATGGCACTGTATACCAGTAGTAAAAATTGTGGGTGCACGTAACCCCAATATATTCTTTGAATTACCAGTCAGAAACTGGCACTATATGGCAGTAGCAAGAAATGAGGGTATTTGTAACCCCAATATATTCTTTGAATTCCCAGTCAGAAACTGGCACTGTATACCAGTAGTAAAAATTGTGGGTGCACGTAACCCCAATATATTCTTTGAATTACCAGTCAGAAACTGGCACTATATGGCAGTAGCAAGAAATGAGGGTATTTGTAACCCCAATATATTCTTTGAATTCCCAGTCAGAAACTGGCACTGTATACCAGTAGTAAAAATTGTGGGTGCACGTAACCCCAATATATTCTTTGAATTCCCAGTCAGACAATGGCACTATATACCAGTAGCAAGAAATGAGGGTATTTATAACCCCAATATATTCTTTGAATTCCCAATCAGACAATGGCACTGTATACCAGTAGTAAAAATTGTGGGTGCACGTAACCCCAATATATTCTTTGAATTACCAGTCAGAAACTGGCACTATATGGCAGTAGCAAGAAATGAGGGTATTTGTAACCCCAATATATTCTTTGAATTCCCAGTCAGAAACTGGCACTGTATACCAGTAGTAAAAATTGTGGGTGCACGTAACCCCAATATATTCTTTGAATTCCCAGTCAGACAATGGCACTATATACCAGTAGTAAAAATTGTGGGTGCACGTAACCCCAATATATTCTTTGAATTCCCAGTCAGAAACTGGCACTGTATACCAGTAGTAAAAATTGTGGGTGCACGTAACCCCAATATATTCTTTGAATTCCCAGTCAGACAATGGCACTATATACCAGTAGCAAGAAATGAGGGTATTTATAACCCCAATATATTCTTTGAATTCCCAGTCAGACAATGGCACTGTATACCAGTAGTAAAAATTGTGGGTGCACGTAACCCCAATATATTCTTTGAATTACCAGTCAGAAACTGGCACTATATGGCAGTAGCAAGAAATGAGGGTATTTGTAACCCCAATATATTCTTTGAATTCCCAGTCAGAAACTGGCACTGTATACCAGTAGTAAAAATTGTGGGTGCACGTAACCCCAATATATTCTTTGAATTACCAGTCAGAAACTGGCACTATATGGCAGTAGCAAGAAATGAGGGTATTTGTAACCCCAATATATTCTTTGAATTCCCAGTCAGAAACTGGCACTGTATACCAGTAGTAAAAATTGTGGGTGCACGTAACCCCAATATATTCTTTGAATTACCAGTCAGAAACTGGCACTATATGGCAGTAGCAAGAAATGAGGGTATTTGTAACCCCAATATATTCTTTGAATTCCCAGTCAGAAACTGGCACTGTATACCAGTAGTAAAAATTGTGGGTGCACGTAACCCCAATATATTCTTTGAATTCCCAGTCAGACAATGGCACTATATACCAGTAGCAAGAAATGAGGGTATTTATAACCCCAATATATTCTTTGAATTCCCAGTCAGACAATGGCACTGTATACCAGTAGTAAAAATTGTGGGTGCACGTAACCCCAATATATTCTTTGAATTACCAGTCAGAAACTGGCACTATATGGCAGTAGCAAGAAATGAGGGTATTTGTAACCCCAATATATTCTTTGAATTCCCAGTCAGAAACTGGCACTGTATACCAGTAGTAAAAATTGTGGGTGCACGTAACCCCAATATATTCTTTGAATTCCCAGTCAGACAATGGCACTATATACCAGTAGTAAAAATTGTGGGTGCACGTAACCCCAATATATTCTTTGAATTCCCAGTCAGAAACTGGCACTGTATACCAGTAGTAAAAATTGTGGGTGCACGTAACCCCAATATATTCTTTGAATTCCCAGTCAGACAATGGCACTATATACCAGTAGCAAGAAATGAGGGTATTTATACCCCCAATATATTCTTTGAATTCCCAGTCAGACAATGGCACTGTATACCAGTAGTAAAAATTGTGGGTGCACATAACCCCAATATATTCTTTGAATTACCAGTCAGAAACTGGCACTATATGGCAGTAGCAAGAAATGAGGGTATTTGTAACCCCAATATATTCTTTGAATTCCCAGTCAGAAACTGGCACTGTATACCAGTAGTAAAAATTGTGGGTGCACGTAACCCCAATATATTCTTTGAATTCCCAGTCAGACAATGGCACTATATACCAGTAGTAAAAATTGTGGGTGCACGTAACCCCAATATATTCTTTGAATTCCCAGTCAGAAACTGGCACTGTATACCAGTAGTAAAAATTGTGGGTGCACGTAACCCCAATATATTCTTTGAATTCCCAGTCAGACAATGGCACTATATACCAGTAGCAAGAAATGAGGGTATTTATAACCCCAATATATTCTTTGAATTCCCAGTCAGACAATGGCACTGTATACCAGTAGTAAAAATTGTGGGTGCACGTAACCCCAATATATTCTTTGAATTCCCAGTCAGAAACTGGCACTATATGGCAGTAGCAAGAAATGAGGGTATTTATAACCCCAATATATTCTTTGAATTCCCAGTCAGACAATGGCACTGTATACCAGTAGTAAAAATTGTGGGTGCACGTAACCCCAATATATTCTTTGAATTACCAGTCAGAAACTGGCACTATATGGCAGTAGCAAGAAATGAGGGTATTTGTAACCCCAATATATTCTTTGAATTCCCAGTCAGAAACTGGCACTGTATACCAGTAGTAAAAATTGTGGGTGCACGTAACCCCAATATATTCTTTGAATTACCAGTCAGAAACTGGCACTATATGGCAGTAGCAAGAAATGAGGGTATTTGTAACCCCAATATATTCTTTGAATTCCCAGTCAGAAACTGGCACTGTATACCAGTAGTAAAAATTGTGGGTGCACGTAACCCCAATATATTCTTTGAATTCCCAGTCAGACAATGGCACTATATACCAGTAGCAAGAAATGAGGGTATTTATAACCCCAATATATTCTTTGAATTCCCAGTCAGACAATGGCACTGTATACCAGTAGTAAAAATTGTGGGTGCACGTAACCCCAATATATTCTTTGAATTCCCAGTCAGACAATGGCACTGTATACCAGTAGTAAAAATTGTGGGTGCACGTAACCCCAATATATTCTTTGAATTCCCAGTCAGACAATGGCTCTATATACCAGTAGCAAAAATTGTGGGTGTATATAGCCCCAATTCTATTGCTAGGGGACTTGCAGGGTATTTCTGAGGTGAAGGTGGGGGGGCACACCGTTGGAACGGTGATTTGGGGTGTATATATGGGGTATACGGGAATACACTGTCAGTGTGTTCCATTCAGGATCCTGGGAAAGCTGGGTTGCTGCGATTGAGCCCGTCAGTGCCACGTTACACTGACAAGCTTCTCCCTGGAATTGAAGTTATATGTAAGCCCAATATATTCTTTGAATTCCCAGTGAGACAATGGCACTATATGGCAGTAGCAAAAATAGTGGGTGTATATAGCCCCAATTCTATTGCTAGGGGACTTGCAGGGTATTTCTGGGGTGAAGGTGGGGGGGCACACCGTTGGAACGGGTATCGGGGGTATATATCGGGTATACGGGAATACTCTGACAGTGTATTCCATTCAGGATCCTGGGAAAGCTGGGTTGCGGCGATTGAGCCCGTCAGTGCCACGTTACACTGACAAGCTTCTCCCTGGAATTTAGCTCTTATAAGAGCTGTTGGTTGTCTTCTCCTTCCTATCCTAGCCTGTCCCTGCCTACCCAGAATCTAAGCCCTAGCTAGCTGGACGGAAACCTCCGTCCTCGGTGAATTGCAAGCTCAGAATGACGCGAAGCTGGGCGGCGCTGTTCTTTTAAATTAGAGGTCACATGTTTTCGGCAGCCAATGGGTTTTGCCTACTTTTCTCAACGTCACCGGTGTCGTAGTTCCTGTCCCACCTACCCTGCGCTGTTATTGGAGCAAAAAAGGCGCCAGGGAAGGTGGGAGGGGAATCGAGTAATGGCGCACTTTACCACGCGGTGTTCGATTCGATTCGAACATGCCGAACAGCCTAATATCCGATCGAACATGAGTTCGATAGAACACTGTTCGCTCATCTCTATTAAGCATACATAAGGATTACTGCTGGCTGGCTATGGATAGGCATAAGTCTGGATCATATTAAATACTTGTTTTTATTTAAAAAGGATAAAAAAAGGTACTTGTTTCTTTTACTAGAAACGGGGCCTAATCGCTGTTTCTCTATGGAGGCAAATACTTCAAAGCCCAGCATATTGGATATCAGGTGGCACAGTATGTACAACACTGACTTTGAACTAGGAAGCCGGTTTTAAATCCTGTTTAGCTCTTTGTGAGTCTTGGAAAGTAATTTTACTTGTGTGTGTCCCACACTGCGAAATCTTTGGGTATTTGATGTGCAAAAACAAATTAAATTAAAAATTTCTGCCCTGAAGTCGGAAAAAATGAGTGAGGAAGATCAAAGGGAGATAGAGAACTGTGAATAAAATACAATAGTCCACGTTCTAACAGGATTATGCAGGAGATTTTGCTATTGTCAGTCAAGAAGATGGTAAGATTAATAGGGCTCGCTCTCTACAGCACTATGTTATGTTTTAACTTCTACAATCACCTGTTCTTCTTGTTACTGTGAAAAGTACAGAGATTAAAAGTCACATAATATTTAGACACAAGGATTGGCTCTTAGGTTCAGAAGAAAATCAAATGAAATAAGGGAAATAACACAATAACAACTTGTTTTGTTAGATATCTTTAGGGGAAGGAAATACTGTACACAGTGCAAATATTTATCGTAGCTACAGAACAAGTTTGCCTATCATTTTAACAATCTTTAGATGTGTCATAGTGACATATCAGAAGTTTTGACCCTTGTAGGTGTTGGGGATAAGCGCCTGTATGGCAGCCACTAGCTCCCCTACTCCACAATGCATTACAGATGTTTGTCATTGTCATTGATCAGGAGGGATCCAAGTCCTGAGACCCCACTGAAAAAGATTGGTCAGAGCACTCATCTGAGAACTTTTGTCCCTATGTTTCAGCAATGGTGGGATACAGATGCCAAAACTATGACATGTCAGAATATTGTTAAACTTATAGATCCACTTTAAAGTTTGATGTGCACCTGGGTTGTTTTAACTTGCACCCTCACCTCATAGCTAGACAATATTATAACACAAACCACTGCAAAATATATAATAGCAATATATGGTAGCAAGTTAAGTATTGCCTAAAGGTAAGTACATATAAAATACTTTTCTTTCTCATTACCTAATTTTTATGCCAAACCTTTCTTAAAGGGATTCTATCACTAGAATACCCCTTTTAAACTAAATACACGTAGGAATAGCCTTAGGAAAAGCTATTCTTCTCTTACCTTTATTATTCTGATCCACGCCAACGTTCCTGAGAAATATCTTCTTTCTTCCTTATGTAAATGAGTTTTCTTGCAGCACTGGGGGCATTCCTCAGCATTTCAACAGCATTAGGGGTGTCCCTCAGTGCTGCTTGAAATCTCTCCAGTGACGACCTCTGCTTTCTTCTCCACCTCTTCTTTTGCACTCCTCTTCTCTTCATTAAAAAGCGCTGACTACACATGTCCATCGGCCATTTTCCTGTGGCTGAACGGGCTAGGCCACAGGAAAATGGCCGAATTTGCCAACTTACACATGCGACATCTGCCAGCTCCCACTACCAGGAGGCCAATTTTCAGATCTTATCCCATTAGTAAAAGGTTCCCCGATGTGCTGGAGATGTGGGCAGGAGGAGGGCAACATGCTTCATCTCTTTTGGTCCTGTTCAGTGCCTTCCCCATTTTGAGATAGTGTTAAACAGATCAATTTGCAAATTACTAACATCTCATCAGTTGGGTCCTGCTCTGTTTCTACTTCACCTCTGATGTGAAACTGTAAGTGCTCGCTACTCCGTTTACTGGTCCCCACAGCCCGAGGTTGCATGCCGCAGTTTTGAAAGCGAGTAGAACCTCTTTCTTTCTTCCTCTGGATTTTAATGAGATTATGCGAATGGAAAACCTCACTTACTTTCTGCATGAAACTAGTGAGGCCTTTAACAAAACCTGGTTTTACTGGTTGGAATTCCAACATTCTCCAGGGCTTAAACGGTGGATTTTGAGTTCTGACTGTGGTCCCTGGCATTAGTATTACCAGTGTCTCTGCATCTGCATCTGAGCTCACATTGTGAACCTCAGGCCTTTCTACTATGGTCCTGACATGTGATGTCCTCCAGGCCCCCCTCTTGGCCCATATCTGGTATGTTACCCTATTCACTCCCATATTACCCTCCCTAGTGTTTTTTTTTTTTTATTCCTCTTCCTATCCTTCTTTTTCTCTTCTGCTCTTCTCTCTCTGCTCCTCCTCCCTCCCTTTACTACTTTCTCTTAATTTCCTTTATTCAATGTTTGTGTTGTCTTGCTGATTGTAGCTGCCTTGGGTTGCCTTTTGGTGGTTCTGGTCTGTTTGTATGTGATATTCCTGTATTCACGGTCTGTTATGATTTATGTTGTTTTATCTTGGAAAATTCAATAAAATGCTTGAACTGAAGAAAAAAATTGACAGAGTCTATATAGGTCAAAAACACATCAGAATTTGGCTATGGAGTAATGGAAGAACGGGTGAACAGGTCTAATAAAACACATTTTCTTGGTATCATATAGATGGCTGTGTATTGGCTATAGCTATGGCTATGCATTGCTTCCATGTGGAAAACAAGACATAGGTACTACATTCCAGTTCCATAGAACTCAGAGACTGTATTGAGACAAATTAAAGGTTTATAAGCATTACCCCTTTCCCAGGTGATAATTTGTTTTGCAAAAGCATTGCTGAAAAAAAGCCTCAATTACGTATATTACTATATAAAAATATGATTTTGTTCTTTAAGCACTGATAAGAAAACTAATTTAATGGCCTGAGAAATACATTATCTTCAATGAAAAACACAATATGTGAAGATCATAGCATTCAAATGGATATAAAGACTTCCACTTCTTATATTTAGAACAACCGCATATCTCTTGTAAGGCCACCCGGTGCCCCATTACTAACTTACAGGAATGGAGGAATTTATTAAAGGGCTTAAAGTTAACAGAGCAGCAAATCTAGAATTCCAGTCAAAAGGTTTAACCTGACTACTTGTCATTTCAATCACAGTAACAAGGGAACTGGGCAGCAGGACGTATCTGTAAGAATATATCTAATAAGTTGAAATTTAAATTTTTATGGCCTCAATCCTTTTCTAATGGAAACAATAATGAAAAGAATCTATATGGTTTGCTGTATTTCAATATTCTCTAAAGTATATTAACATTTCAGCATGCTGATACTATGATTCCTTAATTAAATGTGTCTTTTTCTTAAAACACATTTATAATAAAGATGACTTTTAATATTCATATATAGGACTGTGTAAAAGGGGATTGCAAAGTTCCAGCAAGGTTCCATCTTCAAATGAATTAATATGATGAAAAGCAAAATCTTTGTGCAAATAGAAAAAAGGCTTCTGGCAGAAGCTGAATGGTAAATATTTTATTACAATAATCTCTTTGCCAGATAAAAAGTGTACAGAATGAATTAAATGGCTTTCAAGATTTTCTCTGATGCATTTTATTTCCTTTAAACATTCCTAGCCATGCAGGTTAAATGCACATAATCTTTGGAACAATGGAGGTAAACTGTTTCATATAATCTGGGATGGCAAAATGTATGGACCAATGTAATGTGGGAAGAGCTAAAAGGTTATGTAAATTAATACACTATACTTTAGGGTCTGCAACACTTTAGGTCTAGATGGCATAGATTCGACATTCAGGAGCATGGAGGTCCAGAAATGTACCTGATTTATTAACAGGCATATACCTGTTATTGGAATAGGTGCAGTGCTCAGGATGCAATGGCAATTTAAGAACAACAGAATCTGCAAATGTAGAATTTTAAGAGATTTACAGCAAAGTTAGATTTACTAATTGCTAAGAGACCGCCTACTTTAAGACAATCTAATAGCCTATTACTTTTATGAAGGCTGTAAGATATCTCCATATGACTTTCATTAAAGTATACCAAAATTCTAGCTCATGAATAACACAGGTTAACACTAATCTTCACTATGGGTAATGCATTATTGTTGGGAGCCAGAAGATAAGCTAGCCACAGAATGTCACAATGTTGGAATCCATATATTGTCCATACCCAAACATTTCAATGAGTGAGTCCAGAGTACAAAACAAACAGGAATAGGACCCATCCTAAGTTTTGACTCCGGGCTCATGGCTACCCATATGGACCAATGATAATACACAGTGTATGGGGCCTGAACAATGAGTGGGTCAGTGTGCACAATCCGTATAAAAACATGAATAGTGGACTGAAAAAGCACATAACATCTAGCCTTTTTTCTAATGAAAATCACTTGACAAATGCATATTAATTGTAATCTGTTAGATGATTAGTGAAAAGAATTCCCATAGTAACTTAGAACATTGACATTGTATTACTGATAATGTCCTAGATATTCTAAGAATTTTATAGATATAAAAATCTGGCCTATTGTAACATCTCTGCCTGTTCAGGTCACTGTGCCACCCTCTGCTCGCATGCGGCGATGCAGGAGGCATGTGCAGTTTAGTTCCTTGCTAGAGTTTTTGGTTGCACTGTGTGAACACGGCTCTAGTTCTGTAATTGAATTTGAACCACACCTGTCTTCTGCCCTTGTCTGCCTCAGTCCATGAAGTAGTTAAATTTGGTCTTGCCCTGCGATTGACAGCCTGCCTTCCTGTCAGGTCCAGGGCGGGTTCATCCTCCCCTATTTAGTCTTTGCTCACATTCACACTGGTGCCTATTATTGCCTCATGCTTGCTGGATTTTTTGTTACCGATACCTGACTAGCTGACCTCCCTTTGTTGTTGTTTGTCTTGTCTGCGTTTTGTGCATCACATATATAGGAAGGGATTGTCTCTAAGTTGCCACCTATTACATAGGATAGGGCCTGGCAAGAGGAAGGGACTGTGGGGAGTTTCAGTTTAGGGCTCACTGTCTCTTGTGCCCCTTCCTCCAGGGTTCTCCAGCAGCTACTGGGGCATTGTCATCTAAGCAAATCCCTAACAGAATAACAGGCCCAAAAAATAACCTTCTGCCATTACTTCCCTCCAGGTCAGCATGGATCCTATTCAGGCCCTTTCAGCCAAGAGAAGGATTGGCAGGCCTGGTAGCTGAGCTAGCTAAACAGGTTTATACCCTTATAAGGTCAGGATGTTACTCCCGGATTGGTTCTCAGGGGACCGTGAAAAATTTTAAACTTTCTGGGAGTCTTGTCACCTTTACTTTTGAATTAATCCACATATGACTCAGACCCAAATGGTGGGAGTGGTTATATCTCTTCTATAGGGGGATCCACAAGCTTGGGCCCTAAAACTCCCTCCTGAGGCTGAGGAGTGGTCTAATCTGGAAAAAAAAATGTAAGTCCCTGGGTTCTATTTATGCTGAGCCAGACCACATTGCACTTGTGGAATCTCAACTCCTCACCATGAGGCAGGGAGAACACTCAGCCGAGGAATATTGCGCAGAGTTCTGTAAGTGCAGTGTAACTACAGGTTGGTGTGAGTCAGCTCTAAAGGCTCACTTTAAACAAGGTTTGTGTGATCGGATTAAGGAGCTCTGGGTTGGTCACCCAGATCCCCCTACTCTTGAACAGGCCATGACTTTAGCTGTCCGTATTGACTGTAAGATCCGTAAAAATTTAAAAGAGAGAGTAGGGCCGTTTTCCTCCAAGTTTTCTGTCTCTTCCTCTCTCTCTCCTGAAAAACTTATCTTTCCTCCCATCACTTCTGGAGAGGAACCCATGCAACTGGAAGCTGTGGACGCCAAGACACAACGAGAGCATCGTCTCAGGAATAACCTGTGCCTGTACTGTGGTTCCTCTGGTCATGTCACCTGAGACTGCTCAATCAGACCCTTGTCTGGGTGGTAATCAAAAGAACCACTCAGGCAACCAGGTATTTGGGGGGAATAAGATGATGTTATCTGTGCCTCTGTCCTCTGGGGACAGATCTGTTTCTGGCAAGGCCCTAGTTGACTCTGGGTCTGCAGCAAACTTTATTAAATATTCGGTTGTTGCATCTTTGGGCATTGAGCTTTTTGTTTCTGGAGCAGATTTTACTCCATTGGCCAGGGGTAAAGTCCATTTTAAAAACCCCTTGATCTCTTTGCAAGTGGGCTCAACACACACTGAAGTCATAAGTTTCTTTGTTAGGGAAAATTTGTCTTCTGATGTCATTTTGGGGCTCCCTTGGTTGAACCTTCATAACCCTATTTTTGATTGAGGTAAAAGGGAGTTGGTAAAGTGGGGAGATCCGTGCTGCATCCCACTGTATTGCTTTGCACTCCTTAGATTGTGTCAGTGAGGAGAAGGTCTCAACTACTAAAAGTTTGGAATGCCCCTCCAGTCTTAAAACCCAGCAGTATTAGAAAAGCCAGGTGAATAAAAAATGTTTGCCTGGTCCTCAAGCGTCTGTTGTTCAAGCAGATTTAAAATACAAGGCAGAGAAAATTCAGAATTCCTCTAGAACTGGTTTATCCAGTGAGGGTCCGGTGGCCCCTCATAAAAGCGGGGGTACTGTAACATCTCTGCCTGTTCAGGTCACTGCACCACCCTCTGCTCGCATGTGGCGGTGCAGGAGGCGTGTGCAGTTTAGTTCCATGCTTAGAGTTTTTGGTTGCACTGTGTGAACACGGCTCTAGTTCTGTAATTGTATTTGCACCACACCCGTCTTCTGACCTTGACTGCCTCAGTCCATGAAGTAGTTAAATTTGGTCTTGACCTGTGATTGACAGCCTGCCTTCCTGTCAGGTCCAGGGCGGGTTCATCCTCCCCTATTTAGTCTTTGCTCACATTCACACTGGTGCCTGTTATTGCCTCAAGATTGCTGGATTTCTTTTGCTGTTACTTTACTTGTATTCCTATCCTTGACCTCTGGCTTTTCCTATTGACTATTCTTTTGGACTTTGATTTGGCACTGCATTGCTCGACTGTTACCGAACACTGGCTAGCTGACCTCCCTTTGTTGTTGTTTGTCTTGTCTGCGTTTTGTGTTTCACATATATAGGAAGCAATCATCTCCAAGTTGCCACCTATTACATTAGATAGGGCTTGGCAAGAGGAAGGGACAGTGGGGGGCTTCAGTTTAGGGCTCACTGTCTCTTGTGCCCCTTCCTCCAGGGTTCTCCAGCAGCAACTGGGGAATTGTCATCTAAGCAATTCCCTAACACCTATAATAAAACTTATTGGCAGAGATTATAAAGACTGGCATTTTCTGACATCTATCCTGTTCTGAAGAAAGACGCACCTAGTTTTTAAGATGCTCACGTCTCATAATATAAATCTCCTATGTAGCTCCTGTCCTCTGTGCACCTGAATCTTAAATATATGTCAGGTAGAAGCTGGTGTCGATTTGAGCTATAATTTACGCCAGTTTTAGTCCTGATTCCTGAATGCTTGCCATGATTTTTCGGCCTTCAGGTATGAAATGCATGAGTGTTGTTCCCAATACAGCATTGTGCAAGAGCCTTACTGTATATTCAGAGTCTAAAAGGGGATGAAATCCCATCATGTGAGATCAGGAAAGTCTTTGCAAGCCAAGCTTTCTTGAACTCATGCTACAAGATGTGATCCTGCCCTTGTCACTAAATACACTGCTCCTGTACAGATCTGTACATGGCTGGGTGCACAGAGCCTAAGTAATGAAAATTGTATGGATTTTAAGGATTTTAATGGTTTTTATATAGGATTTTATTTTAATAGATTTTATGTTAGAGAGATGCTAGAGGTTTTTCTAAACATTTTGTACTATGTTGCTGTGTGCCCAACATAATCTGTGTACCTACAAAGATTTTGTCAAGTTAGCGTATTGTCTCCAGCAATAGTAAAATGGCAACATTTTTTATTTTTCTTGTGATAACTCAATTTATTTTTGGTAAGCCTGTGAGAGTCTAAGAGAACACATACATTTGCATTCCGGACTCTTAAACATGCTTCTTTCTTGTCAATCAATCCAATAACAATTGCATTAGAGGTCACATAGCCCCAGCAGAATTCATTAAACGCGACTGAGCGATGCAAGCCCACATTCATTCCAGGTGTCTGTCTCCCATCTTATCCGCATGTAAATGATGACAGAAGCAAGTGACAATATAAGGAGCATGTGTAAATTAGAAAAAAATATATAGGGTGCCAATACTGCCTGCAATGGAAATCTTTACAAAGCCACTGACAGCGAAGTTTTATTGCAGAGCCATGGGAGATCGGCAGCACCTGTCATACACAATTGCTATTTTACAGTTAATGACTTAAGGGCCCTGGGGGATAACACATAAAATTCACTGTTGAAAAACACGACTTTACAACACCTATGTGGGCAAAGAAGAAACATTACATGACAGAGATGGTTTCGCCCGCTATCATTTATTTCATAGAGGCACTTTTATTTATTACACTGAGAACACGCAGTTAGCACACGTCAAAGAGACACCATAAAGCATCACACAGTAATGTCATGACATGGATTTACCATATATAATCTAGAGAATTAAACAACCATTTATGAGGAACAGAACTGCAACATTTACGGAAATGTTAATTTTTTTAACCCATTATGTCAAGTTTAAAAATGGAAGATTTTCAGAGAAATGTGAAATTCCACACCGAAAATCAACTGAAGATAGTTTCAACTCAAGTAGATAGGATTTTGAAACATTCTGAAAATGCCTACCTGCATGCCGTGAAAAAAAGTATGGATTTCAGGACATGGTGAGCAAATTTACCCCTACAGCAGAAGAAATCGATTAGATCTGTTTTCTCAGAAGTATTACATTTTTCACTTGTTGACCACACAATGTTTCTGGAGTTCATTGCCGAGAAGATTGTACATATTTTTTTTCTATACTTAACCATAACATCAAAACACATCCTGAAGGCACCATGAACATAACCAAGTGGATCAAATAATATAAATTCATTGACTATATTGTATGCACAAGCACAGTAGTGCAGCACCTTGGATATTAGCAGTGTGGAGTTGGAGTGTGTGGAGGAATCCAAAAACTGCGCCTTTGGTCACAGTAGCTTTTGGTGCCAAAGCTACTTACAGGTGATGAGGAAGCACAGTGATGAGGGGGTTGCATTTGAGTTATGTTAAGGGATCATGTGAGGCACACTGTGGTATGTCTTCTGCATTCACATCTATCGGGGTATTTGATTAATTTAGTTACAATGACACAGAACATTAAAGAGTAGGCTCTGTCCTGCTCAATGTCATTGAAACACTATGAACCGTAATCCCCCCAGAGATGAGAATGCATAAAAGAATGCACAGATGTCACTCCAGGTGTCTTTTGACAGCATTCTACTAGAAAACTGGGCTCCACATTGGAAGCACACTCATCCATGTGCATAGGGCCCAATGGTTTCACAGTGGAAATTAAGGGACTCTGTTACTTTCGACTGTCCCCTTTGTTAGGACACCCTGATAAAAGGCTAATTACAGGGTCATCTGAAGCAAGGACCCCTAGAAAACAACTGCAAGGCTTGTCTGTGTTACATGCTCAAGAGAGTTGTTCTGTGCAGCCCATTGTACACTCGTAACTTAGGAACCTGAAAAGGGGACACTTCCATTTCTATTCAGAATTATTTTATTAGAAATCTAAGAAGGAGTATTGTAAACCAGTTATTCCTGTTTAAGGCTGGGGCCCAAATGGACAGCGCTTTGGTCATCACGGAAATGCCATGGAAAACAATGCAGCATTTTTAGAGCATCTAGAAAGTGGATGGGATTCTGGCTAATCCCATCCACACATTGCAAAAATAAATCCGCAACTGGAAAAGCTGCATTTTCAAAATGGCCTGCGTTTTTGAAAATTGCAGCATGTGAATTATACCTGTGCAAACGATTGCCTGTTCCATATAGTTATAATAGGGGCAGAAATTTCACAGAGGAAAAAATGCTATGAAAAACGCTGTTGAAAAAAAGATATGTATTTCTGCCAAGTTTTTTTTTTTTTTTTTTTGCTGTGTTTTGCTATGTGGGCAGCAGCCTAAGTGCCAGATCATAGCTTGCCATACTTAAAAGTCCTGATTCGAAAAGATCTCTTCAAGAGTTACAGAGAGACAAAAATCTGGAAATCCATGCTGATGATAAAATTGAAATAATTGATTAAAGGACTCAATCTAACATCTGGCTTTATGAGTCCTTACATGGACAAAAGTAACAAATATTGTGTGATTTTTTTTTTCTGAATATTATTTTTCAACTATATTTCCTCAAAAGGGGTAGTAAGCCGAAACATGCACATGTGCTCACCTACAACTTCCAATCCGTACATTTTAGACTCATTTTGAACTTTTATTTTATTTGTCATGTATCTCAGTCTTTGTGTTTGCCAGAATTTCAGCTAAACACAACTAAAATGCATTTTTCACACAACTTTACACTTTGCTGCAAAATTTTGTTAGGATGCCTACATGTGCAAAATACTGGAAGGCATTG
Source organism: Leptodactylus fuscus (assembly GCF_031893055.1). Lineage (NCBI taxonomy): Eukaryota > Metazoa > Chordata > Amphibia > Anura > Leptodactylidae > Leptodactylus > Leptodactylus fuscus. The sequence continues at coordinate 156,795,334 of NC_134269.1, forward strand.
GTACAATGTGCCAGACATCTACCTTAAATAGTATGGGTATGCTGGTAAGAAATTATTTATTTTATTGTATATGTATTTCAGGTTTGAACAAGGTGTTAGGATTGCAGTAAAATGGTTAAATCCAAAACTACTGTTATTCAAACCTCCTGCTATGAGTTATCTGCTAATCTACATATAAAACAATATATCAGGGTAAGCTTCTTAGTATATGACAGTAGCATACTTCCAGACAGTGGCGTAACTAGGAATGGCGTAACTAGGAATGGTGGGGCCCCGTGGCGAACTTTTGACATGGCCCCCCTCCCTGACTGAAGACCTCAACCAACTGACCCCTACCACCGCCGCCTTTCCCCCTCCCCCGCGCGCATTTCTGCGCACACTATAATACCCATTTTGGCCCCAGTACACAGTATTATGTCCCCATACTGGCCCCAGTACACAGTATTATGTCCCCATAGTGGCCCCAGTACACAGTATTATGTCCCCCATAGTGGCCCCAGTACACAGTATTATGTCCCCATACTGACCCCAGTACACAGTATTATGTCCCCATAGTGGCCCCAGTACACAGTATTATGTCTCATAGTGGCCCCAGTGCACAGTATTATGTCCCCATACTGGCCTCAGTACACAGTATTATGTCCCATTGTGGACACACATGAACAATTATTATACTCTGGGGTCTTTTCAGACCTCAGAGTATAATAATAGGAGACCCATAGGGATACAAACATGACAAACTACTTTTACTAACCTATCTCCCAACTCCCCTGCATTCTCCGTTGCTGTCGGCCATCTTCCAGGACGTTATGTGACTGGGGCCCTGCATCGCGGGTCATATGACGTCACGCAAGTAGGCCGAAGGCTTCCCGGAGCCTGGAGAGGTAAGTAACACAGTTGTTTATGTTATCTTACCTCTCCCAGGCCTCCGATCGTTATACTCGGGGGTCCAAAAAGACCCCCGAATATAATAGTGCTTGTGGGGCCCACGCCGTCACTTACCGATCCTGGCCCCTGCCAGGATTGGTAAGTATATATAGGGCCCATCCCCTATTTAAAAAAAAAAAAAGCAGCGGTAGCGGCTCTCACTGGGTGCCTAATGTCCCGGGCCCTGTGGCAGCTGCTACCACTGCTACCATGGTAGTTACGCCACTGCTTCCAGCTCAAAGTAATATCATGTGCATTGCTCCTTTTCTTGAGCAACACAACAACGAGACCTTGGCACACTTTCTTAACAGTTTTTTTTATTGGCTGTTACATTTAGCATAGCTCCAGGTGTTCAACTTGGCTTAGACTCTGTTAAATAATTTATCCTTTTTGTCACAAGACTTGTGCCAAGACTCTGTGGTCTTTAAGTTTATGATCATTGAATCTTCTTGAGTGATGAGCTAGTAACCTGGCCAGGTGCTCCTGGGATAGCCCGACAAAGACTCGGCCCGGTAGAAATCAAATAAGACACAGGCAGGTGTTTTCTACTTTTTTATTCCTGGAACATATTGCATTAAACTGGTCATGTGAGCTGGTTAAGGGCACCCATATGTGTAATGTATTTTGCTGTGCAGCTGAGAATTATTTGGCAAAAACCCTACATGGATTTACATCAGCTTGCCAATGTTTTGCAATGTAGTTTTCAGCTGTATGATAAGTAAGTTTGAAACACATCACTACCGTGTGCTTCACCTGTACTTGGCAACCTCAGGGCATGTTCATTTAACTGATTTTAGGGTTAAGGCCCCATTTAGCGGGGCCACAGTGAAAAAGCTCTGTGGGAAAACCTGTGGTAGAAAAACATTGCGTTTTTTCCCGCAGCGCTTTTCACAGAAAGTCCGCAGAGGTTTCCTCTGTGGACTCTCTACTTCCATTATACCTATAGGGAAACCCACTGTACAACATTGACTATGCCATTTTAAAATTTTCCCTTTTTTATATATAATCATGTATCACGAATTTTATTTATTTATTAAAATCAGATAATAAAATACATCACTTTTTTTCCAATTTGCTTTTTTTTCTTCCATTTCCTATAGCTGATTATGGAAGCTGCCTTCTTGCCTAGGTTTCTCCTCTGCTCTGTTAATAGTGTTAAGTGATAGGCTTTACAGCATAGTTATGGCCATAGGTAGCAATAGTCTGGATCTGACACATTGAGGTCAATGGGAGAGTTTTCTGGGCAGGCATTGTTCACGGAGGGGAGTAGATAAGCTATGATATGATCTATCATCATTAGTGGAAGGACTAATAGGTGTTATGTAGCGCTATCAATATGAGCTTCTATTGTAAAGAAAACCCCCACAGTATTGGTGATTCTCATTCTATTATTATGCTTAGTGGTCCAATTGAAAATTGAAGAATTTAGTATATTTTTAAAAACAGATAGTGAAAATTAAAAAAAGAATATCAAACTCTTTAAAATCATGTTCAGCATAAAAATGTGGTTTAAAAAAATAGGTCATTTTCTGCTAACACTTTCCATTTAAGTATCAAAAAAGAATAGAGAATGGTGTTGTCTCAACCTTAATTTAGATACATACATACACATGCATACATTCTTAATCCTATTTAATCATTAAGTTGCATCCTTCTTCATTGGTCACATAGTTTTGTGCTTGAATCAATGAGAGGTTATGTGGGAAGGCGTCAGGTCACTCCTACAGCCGCTCGATAGTTCTTCCACATCCCAGATGTATGCCTGTGCACTGCTTTGAGTATTGACATCAGATCAGTTGACTACAGACTATTTTTAGTCCTCTTGAAGCCAACTTGTCCTTTTCCTTACAACTGTCATAAAATTAGTCTTTATTATAAGCTAAAAGTAACCCCAGTTAAAGTATAATGAGGCTTGCTGTATATCATTATATAATATAGAGCTATTCAGTTGTGTTCATGTTCATATCAATCTTTTTGTGAACAGAGCCTTGAGTAAATCTACAATGTATTAGTCACAATGGTCGCCATAGATACAACAAGCTGCCTTTACCCAATATGTATGTACTGTGGGATTTGTAATGTTAGTACGACAGTCAAAGGTTAAAATCTTTGCTAAAACCAAATAAACAGTTCTGGCAAAAAGGATACAGTGGACATGTCCAGTATCAAAACTGTGTGAGGGAAAGATGTAGCTCATGGTAACCAATCCAATTCCATCTTCCATTGTATTTAGACACTCACTGGTCAACAAAATCAACAATCTCATTGGTTGACATTATTAACATCTCAAATTTTCCTTTCCACTAGTTTTTTTTTTTTTTTAATGTAGATTGTGAGCCCCACATAGGGCTCACAATGTACATTTTTCCCTATCAGTATGTCTTTGGAATATGGGATGGAAATCCATGTCTTTCCACTAGTTTTTGTATATTTCTCTTCTTGTGTTAGGCCTAATGAGGGGCCTAATGGGGGTCAAACAAGTTCTCTTTTTAGCTCTTCTAATACTAAGCATTACTTGGCTTTAGCAATAAACATTACCTACTAATAGTATTGAATGGAGAATGTATTTAATATCCTTACAGTAAATTTAATTCTTTATTGTACTTTTTTGTCTCCAGGAAAGACCCTTTTAACTCAGAACATTGAATGCATTGCCATAAGAGAAGGAAGAGGGAAGAGCTTTGTGTGTCGGACTTAGTCCCTTTGTCTGCTGGCACAAGGAGTACAAGAAATATTAAAGCTCCAATCACCCAATAATTCAGTTACGCTACAGAAAGTCCCCCATGTTGAAATTGAAAGGTACTTCAGAAAGTTTCAGCTGTAACCTGAGTCAGTTGTCTGGTGTAAGTTATAATAAATTTGCCAGCCAAGGCATCCCCGCCATGTCCTGTCTTTATCTCCACCCTTCTTCTCCCACTTGTTTAAAAAAAAGCCAAACTGGGCACAAAATGAACAACATTTGCAATTTCTGTGCGAACAAAGCAGCAAATGCAACAAAAATTGTCCCTTTTTAAGCCTTGTATGGCAGGAAACTGCTGTATAAGTCATCATAAGAACCTATTGACTCTTGCTAGTCTTAGATGTCTGAAATTAATAAAAAGAAAATTTTATGAATCCGACTAATACTTTAAAAAAATCCATATTAAATACTAGGGCCGATGTGTCCAAGAATGATATCTCTCCATATCTGGTCTAGGAATGACCTAGCTCTTGTCCATAAACCATTATCTATACCAGTCACATTATCTTTAGCGAGTAAAGCAGGTAAATAATGAAGAAAATGAAAGTCAGTAAAGACAATCCAGAGCATAGACTTTATTATCAGGACTGATTCATAAAAAGAAAAGAAATAAGAAGAATCCCAATGCAAACTTTAGTCCATACTTTAAGAAGTATAAAAATGAAATCATTTCATTGCGATTTTTAATTAATTATACTTTTCATTTTATATCAATTGCATTAAAGCCAAAGTCACAGTATAAAGCAAGACAAAGCGCTTGAAAAGGAAGTAGAAGAAACAAAGCAGAAAGCAATGTTTATTTATTATAACCTGTAAATTGAAAGCCAGCACTGCGGGTGACCTGAGGATTATTATTATATGTAAATGTTGTTCGCTGCAGCACATAGTTATGACAAATGGCTTGTTGAGGTTCATTTATATGCAAAAATAAAAAAAAAGCATTTGCATTTTTTTTCTATAGAGGTTAAACTCAATGAAGCCTGTACAGTGTATCTGCAATTGACCAAAGAATACTCTGTGTAGAATATTCTACAGAGAAGATTGCAGCACCCATTGCACTTCAATGTATTGTGGTTTGGTAGGATAAATGAAGGCACAGCCTTAACGGCGTAATTGGAATATTAGTACATAAAATTGCTAAGAAAAATATACTAAGATATTGAGAGCTAAAAATCAAAGCAGGTATCCTGGGTCCATGGCATATAATCTGTTGAAGGCGCTGTATATACTTTAGATGATTATTGGTGAAGATCTTGATTAATGTCGATCAAACATATAATTATGTAGGACAGAGCGCTGGAATCAGTCTCTACAGAGCAGAACGCTATAATCAGTCTCATTCTCCACACTTTACTGTCCATGTGTTTCTGAAATGGATGATCCTCCGTGTGGTGCTTAAGTCTCCTGCAGACATCTCTAAACCTCCAGCGACCATTACTTTCAAATACAATTGGCCTTAAAAGCATTCACTCCACCAAAGTCACATTTTTACAAATTGCCCCATTGCTTGGCAGCGCAATTAGTTAGCACAACTTTGCTAATGAAGGATTTAATCATTCTCACAGGACAGAATTTACAATAATCCGTGACTAATAATCCAAGCGTCCCAAGTCTCTGCAGTGTAATAAACAAGATGTGTGACAGATACATTTACTTCTGCTTGATATGAGAAGGGGAAAAAACATGGTGAATGTAGAATTTAGTGTAAGAGATGTGGATGACTGGAGCTTACAGGCTATTCCTGATAAGGTCAGTGTATAAATGAGGCTTTTTCTGACTGGCTCTGTTCCAAGGACCCAGCTGGCAATCACTCGAGATCAATGATCATAATGTGACAGGTTTCTAGAATGAAATGTACCCAATGGCATAGGTTGAAAGCTGAGGAAAATAATTCTTCATCATTCCTCCCTTTATCATGACAGTCAACAAGGCAGTTTTTCATCATTTTTCCTAATAAATTACTGAATTAACTGTAGCCTGTGATGTCTATTATTATATACTGTAGGATATCCCAGTGACCTGTCCATATGCTGGGAGACATTTACTATATTTACATACATATGTAATAGATTTATAGCCAAATAATGGGAAACACGATATCAAAGTGCCCATATCTTATTTCTTCTCAGTATCATTGGTTAAATAGCATGTTCAATAATGAGAACATCTGTTTACCGTCATATATGGTATATCAAAAATTGCAACAGTTTCACCCATATCTAAATCTATTCTACACATAGTTTTCACAGAAAAAGGTACAGGAAAATTGTACACAGCTTATACAGTGTAGGATTAGGCTGGCAGCTCACACAATCAGGCAGCCAAATGTCAAGTGCCCAGCATTCACACAGTGCCAGGATCCCTAGAGAGTAGACAGAAACTTCTGTCTCCTCTGTTCTTACATGCACAGTGCTAAATAAGTCATGTTGTCTTTATTGGCATCAGTTGTCTCTTGTCCAAACACGTGATCACACGTGATGCTGGTGTAAGGGGCCCAGTTTAGTCCTAAGAGTGACATCTATCACTGTAATGGGATCAATATCTCTAGAAACAGGGGCTGCACAACACCCCAGTCATTGTTGTAATGCAGGCACTAAACTATTCACCAAAAATTGGACATGCATATTAAATATGCATTAATTACAAAATAGATGCAGAATTTACATTAATGTCCCAAAAAAAATAACCAAAAAAATAATATGTAGCTGCTAAACTAAAGTATACTAAAATAGCTGTCTGTTCCAGAAGGCCCAAAGTACCCTAGACCAGAACAAGTTAATAGTCTCAATGGATTTAATTAGAGATGAGTGAGTACTGTTCGGATCAGCCGATCTGAACAGCATGCTCGCATAGAAATGAATGGACGTAGCCGACACGCGGGGGAGTTAAGCGGCCGGCCGCCGTCAAAGCGGAAGTACCAGGTACATCCATTCATTTCTATGGAGCGTGCTGTTCGGATCGGCTGAAGAATATTAGAATAAGACCAACTATAAAAAAAATATTTAACACAGAAATGTTGGCCAAATGAAAATTATGAACAGTTAATGCACTAAATACTTAATCAGGTCTCCTTTTGCATGAATGCCTGCATCAATGCAGCAATGTGGCCTGGAGGGATCAGCCTGTGGTACTGCAGAGGTGTTATAGAAGCCCAGGTTGCTGTGATAACAGCCTTCAGCTGGTCTGCATTGTTGGGGCTGGTGTCTCATCTTCCTCTTGATAATACCCCATAGACTCTCTATGAAGTTAAGGTCAGGCGAGTTTTCTGGCCACTCAAACACAGTGATACTGTGGTTATTAAACCAGGTATTGGTACTTTTGGCAGTGTGGTCAGGTGCCAAGTACCATTGGAAAATGAAAATTCCATCTCCAAAAAGCTTGTTGGGAGAAGGAATCATGAAGTGTTCTAGAATTTCCTGGTAGACGGCTGCACTGACATTGGTCTGATAATATACAGGCATATACAGACATTGTTCTCCAAACCACCACTGACTGTGGAAACTTCACACTAGACCTCATGCAGCTTGGATTGTGTACAGCAGCCTCTCCACTCTTCCTCCAGACTCTGGGACCTTGATTTCCAAATTAAATGTAAAATTTACTTTCACATGAAAACAACACCTTTGACCATGGAGCAACAGTCCAGTTCACTCTCTCCTTGACCCAGGTAAGACACTTCTGGTGTTGTCTATTGATCAGGAGTGGCTTGACACATGGAATGCAACACTTGTAACCCATGTCCTGAATACGTCTGTGTGTGGTGGCTCTTGAAGCACTGACTCCAGCAGCAGTCCACTCCTCGTGAATCTCCCCCAAAGTGTTTGAATGGCCTTTTCTTAACAGTCCTATTAAGGCTGCGGTTATCCCAGTTGCTTGTGCACCTTTTTCTACCACACTTCTTTCTTCCACTCAACTTTCCATTAATATGCTTTGATACAGCACTCTGTGAACAGCCAACTTCTTTAGCAATGACCTTTTGTGGCTTACCCTCCTTGGGAAGTGTGTCAATGACTGCCTCCTGGACATATGTCAAGTCAGCAGTCTTCCCCATGATTGTGCCGCCTACTGAACCAGACTAAGGGATGTTTTTAAATGCTTAGGAAGCCTTTGCAGCTGTTTTGGGTTAATTATTCTAATTTTCTGAGATGATGACTTTTGGGGTTTCCCTGGCAGTAAGCCATAATCATCAACATTAAAAGAAATAAAAACTTGAAAAAATTTGCTCTTTGTAATGACTCAATTTATTATATGTGTTTCACATCTTCAATTGAATTACTAAAAAAAAACGTTTTGATGATATTCTAATTTATTGAGATGCATTTATATATATTTTCTATGTGTCAGGGAAACTTATGGCTCCCAAGGAGGGTGGTACTTTGTCACAGAAACTGATGTAGCTCCAGTAGCTTTGCACTCATCATGGACCCAAAATCAAGGACATACAAGTAAAAGAAAACTGGCAACTAGTAGCCAAACCTTAAGGAGAATTAATTTAACATTGATTATATTATCTTCATAATTTTGGTGTCTTAGAGGTAATCTAGAATTAAAATGTAAGGTAACACCATTATTATAAATCTACAACCAGATAAAACAGTATTTCACCACTTACAATAGATGATAGTCACAGCTCACACCCTCTTCACAAAGCCCTCATCACATATCCAAAAAGCTCTAAAATTTCCTGTATCTGGTTGCTTAGCCTAAAGCAAATCTCTTAATGGCTCAGTGCAATGCTCATTTAAAATGTCTCCCCATAATACTGTACTGCCAATAAAATAAAAATAGTACATATATGCTATCCTACTAATATTATAAATGTCGATCAAGAAGGAAGTATAGGCTACTTCGGCAGGCGCGCACTCCAGACAGGCCCACTGAGACTCACTAAATGGAGCCCCTGCTCCACTGCAGGACCTGAGATGACATCATCACAGGTCTTTCAGCGGGCCTCCGATCTCCGATATCTCAAAACTACAATATGACTATTATATTGTGCCATTACAATGATAATTTGTTTTACCCCTTAGGAGGCATTCACACGGAGTAACACCGGGCATGTATTACAGCCGTACATGCCGGCGTTACGGCAGAATGCCGAACACTTCCCATTCACTTCAATGGGAGCGCTCGTAACAGCGGCATTTACGAGCACTCCCATTGAAGTGAATGGGAAGTGTTCGGCAGTCTGCCGTAGTGCCAGCATGTACGGCTGTAATACACGCCCGGCGTTACTCCGTGTGAATGCCCCCTTACTGTTTTTAATGAAAGCTGGTGCTGTACAGTTGCAGTGACAATGTCTGACACTTTTAAGGAGAATGTGGCATCCATGATTAATGAGGAATAAAGCATGTACTGCAGGACTGGGGTCTCACATGGCATACATACCATACAGCAGGCACTGCAGGACTGGGATCTCACATGGCATACACACCATACAGCAGGCACTGCAGGACTGGGGTCTCACATGGCATACACACCATACAGCAGGCACTGCAGGACTGGGGTCTCACATGGCATACATACCATACAGCAGGTAATGCAGGACTGGGGTCTCACATGGCATATACACCTTACAGCATTCACTGCAGGACTGGGGTCTCACATGGCATACACATACACCATACAGCAGTCACTGCAGGACTGGGTCTCACATGGCATACACACACACGCACACCATACAGCAGGCACTGCAAGACTGGGGTCTCACATGACATACATATCATACAGCAGACAATGCAGGACTGGGGTCTCACATGGCATGCACACCATACAGCAGACAATGCAGGACTGGGGTCTCACATGGCATACATACCATACAGCAGACAATGCAGGACTGGGGTCTCACATGGCATACATACCATACAGCAGACAATGCAGGACTGGGGTCTCACATGGCATACATACCATACAGCAGGCACTGCAGGACTGGGGTCTCACATGGCATACATACCATACAGCAGGCAATGCAGGACTGGGGTCTCACATGGCATACACACCATACAGCAGGCAATGCAGGACTGCGGTCTCACATGGCATACATACCATACAGCAGACAATGCAGGACTGGGGTCTCACATGGAATACATACCATACAGCAGGCACTGCAGGACTGGGGTCTCACATGGCATACACACCATACAGCAGGCAATGCAGGACTGGGGTCTAACATGGCATACATACCATACAGCAAGCAATGCAGGACTGGGGTCTCACTCGGCATACATACCATACAGAAGTCACTGCAGGACTGGGGTCTCACATGGCATACAGACCATACAGCAGACAATGCAGGACTGGGGTCTCATATAGCATACACACAACAGATTAGCTGTTGGTGGAATCATCAATGGCTAACCTGTTGTGTTGTATAGTTCCAGAAAATTAGATTAAACAGTTTATGATGCAGGTTTACCCTGTGTATTTCAAGTTTTGTAATGTAAAGGATAAAAGCAGCTGGAAGCCAGGGGTTCCTGCAGGTATCTTGCCATAACAGCCACCATATTTTAGGAACACACGCTGTTGTATTTCCATGGGGGAAACTTGGCAGCATGTCCACCTTGTGTAACGCTATCCTTAAGGTAGCTTTTATTTATGAGGAAGCTGAAAGTGACATTTATGAGGAAGCTGAAAGTGAATGTGACAACATCAACATTGCAACCAATGTAATCAGCGCTTACATTATTTGCAATGTTGCAGGGATGTACAGCAGCTGCTGTGGCCAAAGCCACCATGTAGCACTCGCTTAAATCATGGGTTGCAAGCCTGTCTCTACACTGTATGAAATACTGAAGTGGGAAGACCAAATATGTTATCATAAACCTTGCTTTACATCAGATGCTTTATCATATAAATAAATTAAGTAGGAGTCTTTAAGAGCCATTAAAAGAACAAAAGCCTGAAAACAATAAACACTGGGTCGAGTTTACTAATCTTGACTAATATGTATACAGTTATAAACTATGACCAGATTAAATTAGCCTGAGGCCTCACATTGCAGAAACACAGCTTTCTTGTTGCGGATTTTGCTGTGTTTTTTTGAGCCAATGCCAGAAGTGGATTAACCAGAAGGTAAAAGTATAAGAGCTGCCTATATATTTCCCATTCCTTTTGTAGCAATTCTTGGCTTTGGCTCAAAAAAACGCAGCATTTCTGCAACATGGGGCCTCAGCCTCAGTTGACTTAATTTGCCGCCAAATATGTACCAAAAATACTTTTGTGAACATTGCCGCTTTCTTTATCCTTTCTTACTCATTATTGACTGAGGCTCAAAACGTGTCTAAAACATATAATAAATGTGGGATAAAGCAAGCATGCCACTTTTTAGTGCAAAATATTTCAGAATTCTTCACCATCTTTTTTAAAGACAGAATCTGATTTTAAATAAAGAAATTACTATGTAAGGTTGAAGCTCAATTATGTGAAAACACAACGTTTTGGCCACAGTGGAAATGCAGCGGCACAAAATGCTGCGTTATGGCTAATTCCATCCACTCATTGCCGGGAAAAAAATCTGCAGCAGAAAAACTGCATTTTCAAAAAATGACTGTGTTTATGAAAATTATAGCATGTCAATTATACCTACGGAAATTTCCATTTATTTTCCATATGGATATAATAGGGGTAAACAACTCAGCAAAGGAAATACTATAAAAATACAATGGAAAACACGTTTCTGCTCTGTTTTTTTCATTTTTGCGTTTCATTGCATTGTTTCAAAAACTTGTTGTTTCGTCATAAACTGTGGCACTCAAGTCTAGCAGGCTTTGTATGGTATTACAAATATAGACCATGGGCAAGACTGGAATTTTGTCTGGAAATAATCTGTAGACCAGCCTCTTTTAAACATGTAAAGTAAACATCCTGACCAGGATATTAGAAGTTTTATACCTAAAATCTAAAATACTCTGAATACATTATTTCTGATATACCTGTATAATAGAAGTGGTAGATAGACATAGCATGATATTACTGTGCCTATACATGGAAACTGGCATAGTAATTGATGGGTGCCATTAATGATTTTTTGTCTGTGTTTATGACCAGACCCTCCAATCTACACAGTATTGTTCTCCATCTCCCTGTCATTCACAATATACATGAGGATAAAAAATAAATGAACCCATTCAACAACAGGTTCTGTCTGCAAATGAGATGTTTAATATGTGATTTAGTCATTATGGGATGGAGAAAGGTATGAAGTCCTAGGGATGCTCTGAATGCGTAATAACTCTATGGCACTTGCTATTGCAGGCAGCTTGTTTGTGAGTTGCTACGTAATTGAAAATGGTATCATTATGAATCAGTTACCTCGGGCCTCACAAAATGGGTGGAAAATGATCCAGACTTAACATCTGAACTCATTATATCTACATTAACTAAATCATTGAAATTCATCCCTTCGGTATCATACTAGGAGATGTTCATAAAAATAGCTGACGGAGAGTATATTACCGTACAATATGGTTTGATGATGGAAGTGAATTACAACCTGGGCGGCCTTAAGTGTGGGGACAGGAGAGCAGATTATTGCCATAGTTTTTGTGGCTGCCCACAGATACAAACTTTCTGCAGAAAGGTTCATGTGAACGTATCGAATACAATGCACACCTGCATGGGCCCTCTTTGGTCACCTGATGCTCTGGGATTCATTTGTCCCTGTTAGTCATGGATACTTATTGTATTGTATTTCATCAGTGGCCCATAAAACCCTGAGAAACATGGCCAGCACCTAAAGTCCCCACATGTCATATATTTCTAGAAAAGGCTGTATATCTACTCCATATAGATTGGATGGATGTCTCTCTACAAAAGAGGATCAGCGTTAAAAAGTTCTATGACACATGGACCCCAGTTATTTGACTGTTACCCTCTCACGTCACAAAAACAATAAGAGACTATTTCCAGTTTACCTCCTGGTACTTGGATCAGGGCTTTTCAGGAACTGATCCTCCTTGGCCATAATCTACATTCGATTATGGGAACTTTTCACTTTGACCTGGGTAAGCTGTTTTGGTCCATTAGTGTGAGAAGATGATGCCCCATGTCTTCTCATCCAGAATTCCTCTCTCTTTTAGTCTTCTTCCTTTCCACCCAATCGCCCCCTCTTTCTACTGTTTTCCTTTTTCCAGATAATAGTCAGAAATTAAAGAATGACCTAAGGGCAAGATATCTTAAGATGACTCTCCAGATTTTGTCCTACCGATAATGATAAATGTGGGATTTGCTTCACATATTTAAGATCATCTGGAGAGTTATGAGAAACATAATCTTCCCCTTGTCCACTTCCCTCCTCATGTTCATGTTGGTTACTGGTGGTATCATATTTACAAAATACCTGACCACCATTCTTTGCAGGTTTACTTTTTTAGAGAGTTGGTGCTTATGTATGCAGGATTTAGCAGAAGACGGTCAGCCAGGACAACATTCTTTTGTCTACCATGTAGAGTGTCAGACTGATAGACCCACCAAAAAGCCAGTAAATACTCAATTGGGCCTATAAATAAAGATGGCGGCTGATAAAAGGTTGAACACTGATGCAATTAATTGCTGATCATCAAAACCAGAGCTTTTTTCACTCATTGTACCACCACAACACTGGTCTGGGGTCTAATTAACTTATGGGTTTAGTTTAAGGTCTGAGATAAATTTGGGGGCACTCATTTGTGGATTTGGGAGCCTAAATGGCCACTATGGGAAAGCATTTTAGGTGCATTTCTTCATTTTCTGTAGCTGCATCCTAAAGCACTATTGCTATGGTTTAATAATTTAGTATTTGGAGACATTGAGCAGCACTGTAGATGCAGCAGTGAGGACACCTGGTGTAGCAGCAGCACAGTATTGGTGCAACTGTATGAGAGACTTGTGTTAATATGGAATTGGCAACAGAAGGGAGGGCCAAAGATGTCTGGGAAACAAACTCTTCAACCTTCAGGAGAAATTGTCATGGCAGTCTCGACTGGATGGAGAATGGAAAGAAAGTGAATGACTTCAAACAAAGAAGACGTCACTTGTGATTCACCTGATTTATTGGTTGTACATTGTGCCTGCATTTGACTAGTTCTGTATTCTTCTGTATAGACAGCAGTGTAGTTATACACACTATACTTGTGTAAACTATTATCTGGCCATTATATGGTCACTGTGGTATATCATAGATTTATATTTTTGCCATTATGTAACATATATTTTTAAGTATAATTTAGGACCATTAGATTTGTACTTATGCATTTGTATCTTTGGAAGTGTTTATGCATGTTTATGGGTGGTCACATGTTGTTAATTACACATGTTTTACTCATTATGGGGTTAATTAGTAAGGGCATTTTTGTGTATGTGGACTAGCCTTTGTCAATGCCATGATGAAGGGGCTAACGCCCTGAAATGTGTAGGCAACCGCTACACCATGTAGGTCAGCCTTTTTGTGGAGTTATGTTGTCAGTCTTTTTTTCACTTCCTACACTGGTTATCTTGTGATTTTATGGACACTTTTCCAATAATTAGAAGTTAAGTTTTATACAATTCGAGACCGCAGTGTTGCATTTTATGTATAGATTTGTACTAGCGCTATGACAAAGGCTGGTCTTACACGACCATATTGAATGTACGATCCGCAAGTTGCTGATCAGCAACACCAGTTGCTGATCGGCAACATAGACTCCGCAGACGTCCGTGTCCTGCGGCGCACTCGTCCATAGAGTTCTATGGGCGAGTCCGTGCAGTGCCGCAATTTACAGCCATTACGGACATGTTCTATAAATTGCAGACCACGGCTGCAGCCTGGCCGCACCATGGATAAAATATCCGGTGGTGTAAGAGGCCGCATTGAATATACATATATATATATATATATATATATATATATATATATATGTAAGTGAAAAGGTGAAAGTAAGTAAGTAAGTAAGTAAGTGAAAGGTGAAATCTAATTGGATTACATGTATAACACAGGATTCTTTTTAATATTTTTTGTATGATGCCCACTTATTGTCAAGGTGGTTTGTGCAATTAAATCAGTTGAACATGGTTACTTAAAGGGATTGTTTAGAAACCCAGTTTTTAAATTCTCTATTGGTCCATTCTGAGCTGTTCTTTATGCAAAACTAGCATTGATTAGCTAGAGTAGACAAAAACTGCTAAATCTATCTTTATTCCTCCTGTATCAATACAGTCTCACAAAAAAAAACATAAATTGCCATAGTTGCTCATAATAACTACTTTATGGCCATGTTTCACATTTACAGTGTATTTTTAGAAATGAGGTCTCTGAGCTAGTAATTGCTCTCATGTATCAAAACTATTTTCCAGTGGGACCTCTCCTGTTATGCCTTTGTTTAATCTAATTCTCCTGTAATATTCATGATCCTTATTTTTTCCCTCTGAGAACAAATTCACACATGGCAGAATTGTTGCAGAATTTTCTTTGACTGTAAAGTAATTTTTCTAAAGCAATTTCTTTGATTATATAGTAAAAATCAGTTAATGAATGAATGTACCAGAAGGTATTTGTTGTTTTAATTATGCAAACCAAATGAATCTATAAATGTATTAATCTAGTATCTGTTTGTATAAGTGTAAATATCTGTATGTTCTATTACGTAGGACATTTCAAATTTTTCCATAAAGAATAATATTTGCGCTAAATCAAACTGCTTGAAAATGAATCAGATTTCAGCTTTCATTTCTCAATGTGTTTTAGAAAAATTGTAAGCTGCATTGACATTGGTTGCTTTGGGCAATGTGTTTCATTTTTCTGGTAGACAGAAAACTTGTAATTTACCATGAAATACCAATAGCTTTCTTTGCCTGCAGTCTTTTCAATGACCTAGTATACATACGTCAGAGGGAAAACAATGAAGAAGATGTACTAAGACTTCTGGAATAAAAATATGTCATTGCACATGGCAACCAATCAGATTCTACTATATTTTTTCCTAAAGTTGATTTTATTCTATACGTAACTTCTGCACTATTAATAAAGTTAATATAGAAAAATAACACTAGTAAGTCATAAAAGTATTGGAGTGCTGTTAAGTTTACTAATATGCAGCCTATTCTGATCCTTCTTCTTCTTCACATCAATGGGTGGTGGTTAGAGATGAGCAAACACTATTCGAAACAGCCATTTTGAATAGCACGCTCCCATAGAAATGAATGGATGTAGCCGGCACGCGGGGGGTTAAGCGACCGGCCACCGGCCAAGTCTGCATGCCGGCTGCTTCCATTCATTTCTATGGGAGCGTGCTATTCGGAACGACTGTTCCGAATAGTGTTCGCTCATCTCTAGTGGTGGTGGGGAAAAGTTATGTATTATATGTAGAATAGCACATTCTATCCATTTGCCAATAAGACTTGGGATGGGCCTGTATACTTGTATTAGTATGTGGCTTGTGATTTCTGTCTCTAGGACACTATTTTATTAAAATGAAGGACATCTTTCATTTTCATTGGATTATGTCCAGCAAATAAATTTACGGTATTATAACTTCTTCTGATATCAACAGGCACCATCATTTCCATAGGTTTGTGACCTTATTTTCTGCTGAAAATAGGGTAAATCAAATCTTTTGTGACAAAGTCTTACTGAGGTATTGTGTCAGCTTGCAGTTGAATGTTTTATTTGTCTAAAGAAACTGAACAACAGAAGTAATACATTGTGTCAAAGGTAATGCACACCATTTACAAGATTTCTAATTTCATGGTGCATGACAACACTTATACTGCAACACAATATGGGTTAAAATGCAGAACTGACAAAAATGTCAGTCAGAGGCCCTGGGAAAATAAGAAATTATTCAAACGCTACTTTTGTAACCTCATACAATCATGTTTCTTTTCAGCCCATGCATTTGTGTAGTGGAACAAATCCAAAGCGCACATTGAGTGCCAAGGTTCAAATATCAGCACAGAAAAGGCACCTTTGTGAACTCATGGATAACAGATGGCATGAGACTGGCATTTTCTTGTCCTGAAGGGTTTCTCTGATTGCAGATACTCTTCTGTCTAAATGAACATATAGTTCTGCTTTGACACCATTACAGAATCTAAAGTTTGCAACAAGACATGTTTTGTTAACTTAGTAAAAACACAACTGACTTTGTTTAAGAGACCTAAATATGGTACATTTCGGAAAAACGGAATATACTGAATGTTGATCAACATATTGAAATGAACCCTGTGATAAGCTGTGGTAGTGTTTCTGTGGAAAGACCATTGTAAAGTGATATTACGCAAGCATTTTCTAGATTAAAATATTTATTTTCTGTATCTAACCTTTGACACGTATGATTGGTTCAAAGATCCAACCAATCGGTATGGACATTTCACTAGTAATACACCTGTATTACTGAAGTACATGTAGTTTTTGACTAACTAGTATGGTACTACATGTGCTGTACATTAGTTACCTGTGCTAAGATCAACTGCTCCTTTGGACACCAGGTTAGAGTCACTCCATTTTATGTGTGTATTGTACAGGTCCCAGAAGAAGTTCCTTTCCTCTACATAGAAAGTCATTTACATATTTCAGCAGCTCTTTCTGAATGTTGTATGGTATGTAAGGATTGACTCTTTGTATATTAGTCACCTCATTATTTTACTTATTACTTATTTTTTCTTATATAAGAATAATATTTGGGCGCTTCAGACCAGTTACAAATTTTTTTCATAGAATTATGAGCCTCAAGTTACAATACACAACTTACAATGTTACTTATAAAGTTACAATGGTCGTCCTGAAAACACCTTCCAGGTGTTATTGCCATCATAAACTGGTACCAGTGTCTGTAGAATCAAATGATGACCTTTATAGTATGCCTTCAATAATCTTTCTGTTGCTGACCAAAAGTCCTCCTAAAAACTCCTTTTGAATGGAGCACCAGTGAATTTCCATGATCGTTGCTCCATTTATTTCTTAGCGGCTGTAGACAAGGTTGGAGATTAGAGTCACAACAGCCCCATAACCTCAGTGAATGGAGTGCCACTCATGCAAGCAACCCCGTGGCAGGTTCCCTTTAGATTTAGTACCCTAATCTTGATGTCCTCAATCACAAATATTAATATTATAAGTGTATGAGACCTGATCATGAAGTCCAATCATAACAGATGCTGTTAGTGACAATTCAATGCTACGTAAAGCAATAAATAAGAACTGCACAAGTAATATTTAAGAAAGTTTGTCACAAAAGACAAGGTAGTATCTAGTGTTTAGAGAACTTTTCTGCTGATGTGGAGTCTGGAGCAATAAGCTACATTGATTTTGTAGGTCATATGCAAATGTTATTAGGCAATGTAAACCTGAAGATCAGTGCCAAAGCTATGGTATTTACGATCCAGGAAAGTACTCAATGCTTATTGTTGTGAACACATAGACTAAATAACAGTATATAATGCCAGATATGCTGTTTCTAAGGCCAACAAGATAATGTTGTATATGACAAGAAGTAGGGACTCATGAGACCTGGATATAATATTACCACTTCACAACCTCATCTAGAGAATGCATTTAGTTCTGGGCATCAGTTCTTAGGATGGATGCCCTGGAGTAAGGAACGGTACAATCTGATATGAGGCATGGAGGGCCTTATGAGGAAAGATTATTATAATTAAATTTACCTAGTTTTTATAAGAGGCAACAAAGGCAAGGTTATTACTTTCCTTACCATAAGAACTGTGAATATGTGAAATATTCACCTCAGGAGCTGGTCACAATAAGAACAACCAACAGCTTCAAGAAAGCTTAGATGCCTTCTAACAGCAAAATAACATTGCTGCTGATATAACTATGTAGAATTCTTGTTTCCCATGCCCATACACTTCAACCATATCCTTTCTCTTGGCAATGCTTTCACCATACTACTGTATAAGTAAAAATCTGTATGTACAATGAGTACAGTAAGGCATACCTCTACTGCCCATGAAATAAATCCTGGTTATTTGTGGGGATTTTTCTTCTCATAAAGCTAATTCTAGTATATAATATGTATAAATACTTTTATACATTGTAGAATTCATGACCGATAGAAATTCATCATCCAAGATCTCTGAAAAAAAATTCCAGGACTTAGCAAGGCCACATCGATGTTCAAACCCGTACATGAAATTGTATGCATTCTACTGAAAAGTTGTACATTTTGTTAAGGATTTGTATACTTGGGCATTGCATTTCTGCCCCATCACCACCACTAATAAAGTCACAACTGTTCCATTCACTTTTATCTTTTCATTTTGATAGTAGTAAAAAATGTGGTTATTTTATTCGTAACTCAATATGTTTTGCTTAATAAATATGTAGAACTAGGAGTAAGAAATAATATCAGGTTTAAAGAGAAAAATAACACAGGTCAAAGTAAAATAACACAAACCAGCTTGGGAAATATCCTTGAACACATTTTAAACTTGCCCTTTACAAAGCCTAGCTGCTGCAGTGTGTGTTTACTGTGAACCGACCGGAAGTAAAAGTAATAATCCAAACGTGATATAAGAGTTTCATCCAAATTAAAGGTTATGGATGATACCTAAATAAAGGTTGCAAAAGCAGATGAGCAATAGTATGATAAAAGCTACTGTATGTCTTATAGAGTAAAAAGCACAAAATATTGATTTTGTTTTTCACTCGTAGTTTAGTAAATAGTTTATTCTCTCTCTCTTCCCAATGAATTTCATTAATAAGGTTTTTTTTTTGTTTTCTTTTTTGCATGATCACATTTTTATAGGAATATACATTTTTTTCTATGGGAATATACATTTTCAAAGACTGGAGCATTTTAGCTTGTAAATAATTTAGGCATAAATAATAATATAGTACATTCCCATATGAATAGTAATGCTACATCCTGCACATTTCATTAAGCAATGATGGACTAGCCAGAAAAAAAATGCCTGGTAGGCAAAAAAAACCAAAAGAATCTTTAAATAAGTAAATGGATTTCCCTATACTTAAAGGCAAGGAAAGGTTGAGGGGTTGACTGCGTGGGCAGTTGCTCATGGCACTACAAGTGTAATACCTTTCATTTTATGCAGACAAAGATGTGACAAACGAATGATTGCTCATTTTCGACAGGTCTCATGACAAACTGCAGACACTAAGATGGTCACATCTTCAAACTTCAAGTTTGGGCATTGTCAGAGCTTGACTTACATATAAGAACACAGATAGTGAGCCAGAACAGAGATTTTCTCCTTACCTTAACTTAGATTTGGTTAAGGACTAAGTTCTCATGAAACCAGTTGCATACCATATCATGACAGGCTAGTAAAACCCTTGACAGACTGCAAACTGCAACACTGGGTAGCCACACATTTACACATATAGGATAGGCTTCTTGTGAAAGAATGTTGCAAATCCATATTTTTTTGAAAAGTTGGTCTTTTCGTAGGTCACATCTGGACATGTCCAGTCGAAAGACAATGTAAGGAAGCATACATCTGTTTGTTTCTAAGAAGAGGTTATTTAACAGAAGCCACCAAGAAGAAGTAATGAAATATAAACTAAGTTCAGAGATGTTACAGAGACACAAAGAAAGGAAAGCAGAGACAAGCTAGTAGGACCTATAGATTTTATTTTATAAATTATTCATACAGAATTTTTAAAATCAAAAAATATTCAATAGCAAAAATATTGATACTTTAAGTGCTTGTACCTAAAATTCTGTTCAGTTGTATGTTAATTTATTGTAATATATTTAGAATTCAGCATGTACCAAATTTCTCCATACCACAAAAAACTTTTGTCCAACACATCTGCAAACACATGCGGGAACTTCTCATTGTCAGAAAAGGCCTACTATGAATCTAGGAAAGACCCTAACATGCCTAGAAGTGCAAGTAATGAAGGAGGCCACCAGAGTTAACCACTTGGAATGACATACAACAATCAGTAGTCCAACGCCTCTGTTGCACAGTCCTCAACACATCTGCTATAACAACATAAATATGCTGCCTGTAAAAATATCACATTTTATGCTATGTATATCTTGTTTTGCCTACTATTTCATGCTCAAACTTTCATGGTATAAAAAAGATAAATTTGAGCATTGAATGCTGGCTTGTTTTCGGAACTCTTTTTGTAACACTGTCTATTAGATCCATAGCCATTGCATTTTCCATGCTCATGGCCCCCATTTTAGATGATGACTTTTCACAATGTATTTCATGGCTTCCATCCCTACATGAGACATTATTACTATCACATAGGAATAAAAAGCCATAAAACACCACAGTGAATTTATCTCGATCGGATGCAATACTTATTTTCTTCACATGATTTCACATCTATTTCAAAACTAACCAATAATTTCATGCTACATTACGGAACATTTTAAACTATATTTCAGTGACAAGATGCACACTGAAAGTGTTACATCAAAAATTAACAAAGCTGCAACTGTCAAAGGAATTTTTGTGAAGACACAAACGGTACAATAAAACGGCTTAATCCACTAAATGTAACACAACACTGGGGACAGCTAAACTGACAAGACAACAGCTAACATGCACCAAGAAATGTGGCAGATCTTGGAAGAAACCAAGGGTTTTATTAAAGCCAACAAACACCAGCTCAAATAACACATACAACTTCACAAGACATCTGGATCAATCTGCTCAAACAATAATAGAGACCCCTTTCAACACAGATCTAGAACAAATAAACTTGTCTCTCTCTATCTGTTATGAGACATGCATTCTTTGTATGTGAGACCCAAGCAGACAATTTGATAACAGTTACACTTTATAACACAAACTACACAGCATCCAACATTATGATATTGGGTCAATAAAACATGCTTAGTGTATCTTTCATTCTACACAGAACAACAGACCACTGGCATCATTGCACAAAAAGATGGAGAAAACTGATGGTCTGGCTGTATACATTAAGTACTGTACATGCAGAAATAGAACACTAGCTATTGATTTACTTACACAGCTAGTATTCTGAAATACTGACTATAGTGTATTACATACTTACAGTAACATAGATAAAGACTCTACAACCAATTACCTCTTTTACTATCCTTACTTACCTGCTAAGTCCTGGTTCACCACATTGTGAAAAGTTTGAGTTGCATGAAGAAGACAAGCAAGTGGTAAATGAAGATTATATAATGAAATTCATTTGTCCAGAATTCAAGTACTATACATTGTGTAAAGTTTTATGTATCCTCTTTAGTTTTGAGTTATAGGCTAAACAATATTGTTTTATAGAGGTCGCTTTCAAATAGAAATGTGTTTTATAGCTCTTGGCTCTGTGTATTCTTTCTGCATGTGTTCCAAATAGAAGGCGTGGAACAAGCTGCCTTACAGATACCTAAAGTGGCAGGTTATCGCCATTTACAGTAAAAGGGCTGGGCATTAAAATTCAACATTCCCAATCCTTCTATCCAGTGGCAACATTTCTCAAGAGAGATCTAGGAAGCCTCCATCCACATTAGAAAGTTGGCATTGGGTAGTCCTGTTAAAATCTGTAGATTTGGATGATTTTGTTGTAATGTGTATGGGGACCTTTAGATTATGTTGAACATGTTGAGGTGACCTGACATGCAAGATATCGATATGATTAAATAGTTAAATTAAATTGTAGAAAAAATATTTGCCTAGTATTTGCCTAATTTAGCCTTTGCTTATTTGAAGATTATTGAAATTAAATTGATATTTAAATTGATATTAAAACTATGAATATTACAAAATATGTATGACATGACATTTCTTACATGTATGTTGGTGGGAACACAATTTAGTACATGATTTAATCATTGGTATCCTTCGGTAATTGTACTCTATGGTTAAATTATAACTAAATGAATCCTAAGCAAAGACTAAGCATATTCACCTCGTGAAGCCATTTCTCAACTAGGCCCTTGGCATTAGATGGAATTATTCTCAGCACCAGCTCAACTTTCTCATTTTCTGATGACTCCATGTGAGTAATTTCTTTCTTCATATCAAATGTAAGTTTCGCAATGCCTTCAAAGCACTTCTTAAGGTGCGGCTGAACTCTAAGTGGATCCTTTGTCTCAGACAGGATTTCTAGTAGTTCATCATTGGACAGGAAGAAAAATCTGGTAGGGTGTTAGAGGACAGAAAAAATAGTAACCTGAGTGACATCCGAACAAACATTTCATACAAACATACACAGCTGACAGAGAAAATGGACTGTTTACCTTGGAAAGAATAGCCTTTTCTTCTCCAAATAATCATTCAGGCCTTTCTGAATGTCATCCAACAGCAATTCTGCTTCCTTCAACTTATCCAGCATCTGGGGCTGTGAGATAACCCTCATGGCGTTGGCCTCCTTCACAGACTCCCTCATTATTAGCCTCCTGGTGAGCAAGATAGAATATAGTGAATGTAATAACCATACTTCACACAACAGGCTCTCTCTCTTTCAAATTGAAAATCCCCTTATTACGAAACAAGGGGTGATCTTTTCTTTCTCCATACCTTTAAATACGACTGCAACATTCATAGCTTTTTACAAAACCGCAGCTGCTTTTTAAGCTTTAGCTAAATAGAAAGTGCTGGCCAGTAATTCTACTGAGGTTGAATGCATTATTCTTGAATACACTTTGGTGAGGGGCTTTTCATTTTTAACTATATTGGACAAGGAAAGTCCTTCGTCCATCTAATTATGACTGAGCTTTGTTCAGTGCCATTAACCCACAATGCTGGATTGATCCTATTCTATTATTTGCTCTAACCAGTTCAATAAATCAACACTGCTTATTTTTTTCCCTGGGAAATGAGAGAGCTCATTAGGGGGACTGTGTGGGTATTAATGATGTCGACGGAAACAAAATAAGACAAATGTAAAGTCAACAACAAATACAGGCAACAAATGAGATCTATTGTTCTTCCAAGTGATGTCTAGAGCATTACTACATGGAGATCAGACAAAAACATGATATAGGACACATTTTATGCCATACACCATTTATACAGATAGTAAATAAAGTATGACTAATAGATACAAGGAAAGTGTATTCAGAAACATTTACAAAGTAAAAAAAAAATAAATAAATAAAAAGTTGTATTTTTAGATTTTACACTTGCCCCGCCAACAAATTTATGCAGCCACTTGATAAAATGTTTTTAAAAACTGCCTAGAATAGTTTAAAATAATAAAAGTAGTATTTTCATTACAAATCCACTGCTATTCCTATTCCGCTGCTTCCCAGTCCCCATTGATCTGTGTGCCCTGACCTCCACTGATGATATTCCGACATGTGATTGCTTCACAGTGCTGTTAACAAGTCACGACTAAGGTCAGTGGTTTAGTGGTTGGCTGAAGCATTCACTTATTCATATATCGTGACATCATTGTAGAAGTATAGGATAAAAAGACTGATGAGAGCAGTGGAGAGCACTGGAGAGTAGTGGAGAGCATTGGGATGAGAACACCAGGAGATTGGTAAAGTGAATATTACTTTTTTTGTTATTTTATAACATTATAAACTGTTTTAACACTTTTAGATAGATGCACATCTCTTTAAACTAGTGGGACATTTGGGGGACTCACTTGGCACAGGATTAAGCTCCTTGGTTAAACAATATTAAATTCCAAAAAAATCTGATGATAATGACAATGATGTCATAAAGTATAAAACAATAATTGTATTAGTGCCATAAAAATTCTATATTGAGTGAGCTGCATCAAAAGAATTTCACCATTACAGACACTTATTCCCTATACACAGGTTAAGGAATAAATGTCAGATTGCTGGGGATATAACTACTGTGACCCACAGCCATCAGGAGAAGGGAGAACAGAAAGCACCCCTGAATCCTCCCCGTGAATTAGGCTCCAGTTTGCTTGTGTCACTGGCACTTCATTCACTTTGGTGGGGCTGCTGAGTTTGCAGCAGTCCGACACTTATCCCCTATCCTGTGACACAACTCCTATACACTCCTGCAGTACCATACACGTGAATACATGAAACTTATGGGCATTTATTTAAATTTTTAGTATTTCAAAAACTGAGAATTCCCAAGAATGCTTATTCCCAATCATAGCCCAGTATAAACAGGACAGTGGTCAAATGACAAGGATAAATGCTCAGTTGTCATCTTTTAATCATGCCTATAAATCATAGGTATATTTCCTTATGCAAACAGGGGATTGCTGCAAATGATATGAAAATCTTATGGGGATGAGTACTCACAATGGCATGTCCACTATACAGTATATGTGCGGATGTGCAAGGTACAGTTCCTTTAAACAAACTGGTTATATTGTCAATCAATTCCAAGGACAATCCTAGGAGCATTCATTACTGATCATTGCCCAGTCTTTTGCTGTATTTCATTGCGACAAGACATCACTACTATACTGTATGGGGCCAATTATCAGGAATGATTATTCCTAAGAACGGTTGGTTATAAAGGGGCCATAGCTTGCTTGCTTTACCAGTGGATTAGCTGTACAGATCCACCCATTTCTTTCAGATCTGTCTAATAATATTTCTTTTGAGAAATTCAGAGAAAACTAAAAATTACTGAAACAAGAAGTTGTATAGGAGACCGAGCGACTTAAACTTTAAGAGTACAATGGAACTAGTTTGGAGAAACACTACATGTTTTATTATATTGACCTTCTGTTTCAAATCTATAGCAGAATTTACTACAGATTTAACAAAACTTATTTGTGTATCATGGCTTACATTTCTGTTACTGATGTATTCGTATTATATAACTTTATGCAGCCACCATTTCCACTTGTTTAGGACCATCAAATAAAGCCCATTTTATCATTTGAAGATCAATTGATCATAGATCAAGCCATTGACTTTTGGGCATCCAGTTTAATGGGAAAAGTGCACAAACAGTTGAAGACAAGTGAACCCAAAGTAACCAGTCATAAAATTATATAGGTCAGGAATACACCACTAAAAAAGTTGAAGACCCAAATAATTTTCATTTGGTCTGCAGGAACTGAAGCCACTTAAAAGACACATGTAATAGCAATAAAATAGTTGAATCCATAGTTTAAACTTAAGAATCAATAGTATTAGTGTACTAGAAATAATAAAATTATTAAAATGAATAGTGGTAACTAATAGTACTTGTCATATCAAATGCTGTATATTGGATTTAAATCCACAGTCTTAACCTCAAGGTGAATGTCCTTTTCACATAAAAGCAGCAGTGCTGAGAAAACCAATTATTAGTTCCTATCCATGAATTCAACTAGGCAGATTTATTTCCTACAACTTAGAAGTCATAAGGTGAAAAGGCTCCCATGCAAATTATTTCTTGAAAATTTTATTAAATGCTGGCTGAGACAAATATGGACTACAATAACGTCAGCTGCTTAAAATTCAAGACTTCAAAGGTTCCCCACATAAAGCAAGTCTTCTAACAGAAAATTAATGACTTTGGCGTATGATGTCTTTTGCAAGCATCAGTAGAAACAGAATAATTGTGAAATAAAGGAAGATTTAGAACAAAAAAGAGGTATAAAAGAGCAAAGTAAAAATGTCACTAAGGAAACAAGAATGAAAATAATCAAATATCGTGGATGAATATAGATGCAGAACTATGCCATACTTCTGCAGTGCCAATGAAGTGCAGATGGTAGCCCTGAAATATGGGGATAAAGTGCATTTCTAACAGGAATCTGAAATTAAAATTATTTTTGTTCTTAAAAAAAATGCACCTACAAATTGTAAATGCATGAGACGGCAGAATTGACTTATTAGGTTTGATATTTATAGTAAGTGTTAAGGAATCGCAATAAACATTTAGCAGAATTAGAACAAACACTTTTAAGAAATTAAATTGTTTTAATCAATCATCTCAAATAAATAACGTACCTGATAATATGACACAAAAAAAGGAAATTTCTATGTGATGTTCTCACTTTTAAGAAAGTCATTCAGTCCTCTTGTACAAGTTATAGGCCATTACCGCATCATGTGACAGTGAATTCAATATTCTAATCCCTCTTACTGTAAAGGAAACCCTTTTCCTCTAGACATAGGGGATGCCCCTTTGTCATGGTAACAGGCCTAGGTGTAAAGAGATCATTGTCAAGATCTCTGTACAGTTCATTCATATGTTTATATATGAATTGGATCAGCGGATCAATGGAATGGAGTGGAATCAATGGAATTAATCAGGTTGACAAATTATTGTTAAACTGAACAATCCCAAACGTGATAACCTGTCTTTATAGTCTAATCTACCAAATACCTTAATTATCTTGGCCTCCCTCCTTGAGACCCGCTCCCGTACAGCTATGTCTATGCAAAAACCAAAAATTGTGCACAGTATTCTACATGTGGCCCGGCCAGTGATTTGTATAGAGGCAAAATTATGTCCTTGCCATTAGCATCTATTCTGCTCTTATTGCATCCCTTGATTATGTACCTTGGAAGCAACTGCCTGACATTGATGCTAAAAGCAAGTTTACTGTCTACCAATAGCCACAAGTCTTTTAACCAATTCCACGGCCAAGGTTCATAATATTACAATTATCTATATTAAAGCTCATTTGCCATTTCTCTGCCCCCCTCTGGCCCCTAGCTTCCAGTTTCCCTAAATTCCTCTGTGCTGTTACACTATTCTCCTTTGTGTTGACTACATTACAGAGCTTAGTATCATCTGCAAATATTGAGATTCTACTCTCTAAACCCTCTAGTCTAATGGTTGTTTGATCAGCAGCTAGTCTTCCTATAACCACCATACCCTTGCACATATTTTCAGTGGGGAGTAAATCATTGTTAGACACCTCTGACAGCAGTTTGTCTCACCTGCAATCAATTGGATTAGAAATGTTAAAATTCAATGTGCTTGATCCCATTTTTACCATGACATCATCTGTCAGAGTAGAGTTACACATTCATACACATTATATCAACAACTGGTCCAGCTGAAATTGCTATGTTCCACCATGAATACTGCAATCTAAGGTGTATCGCCAACTGAGGCTTCAAAAACAGAATAATAGGATACATGTACTTAATGTAAGTCTTTTTTTGCAACCAAGGCTCAATAGACAAGCTATAACAGGCCCCTATCTGCCATAAACATGTGCATGATTCCTTTATCAAAAGAGCCTTTGGGTCCCCTCAGGCACTAAGACATGACTGGTACTGGTAGACCTCTGCATCCCACCCATGACTACAGCCCTGACAAACTGTAAACAAAGTTAGTCTATGTGTATTAATATTCACAATTACTGTATCTGTCAACAGCAAAAAAAACAAAAAAAAACTTACCAGTTCCTATCAACAATTTCAAATTTATTCCCTTCTACTGGTATTTGACTGCGTATATCTTCTGATCCAAAAATTGGTTCCAGATATAGCCAAGCCATCTGGACTCTGAGCCAAGATTCTAGAATCTCTTGAAACAGGCGCTGAACGGGAAAAAATAAATAACACATTAAAATCAGGTTATTTTTAGAAACGCTAGTGGGACTTCAGACAGATGTCTGAAACAAATCTGTGTATGATTATAGGAGCAAACTGCTACTTTCCTGCATGTTCCCTGCAATCACATATTCTAGTAGGGTTAAGAAATGCCTTCTCAACTCCTGTTTTATGTTCTACTTGGTGAAGCACAGTGAAGAATGAGCCAGCACAGCTGCCTCTTTGTGTGTCTCACTTGGATGAGTCACTCTCTTACTGGGGGACTGTGTCTATTGCATTTAACCTCACATAATAAAAAGTAAAGTGAAATCAATTTAACATAAAGAATGTTATACTTTTTTCCCCATCTTAATACTCTGCAGATTGCTGATGGCAAAGTCAAAAAGTTTTATATAATGAAAGTCACTGAAGCATGATTTGTATTGGGTGGTGAAATCTGAGAAGTAGGTTGGAGATGAAATCTAAAAGCTAATTAAATTCAACAAGAGCTTCTCGAAAGGCAACATACCAGCTTAGCCTCCCATGTTAGTATTTCCTTTTCGAATGGTGTAATAAATGGAGAACCTTTCATGGTTGTGGTTTTCACAATGTGATCTTCAAGCAAAACCTTAAAAAAGGACAAATGAAAAAATATAGCAAAGAAATATCAAGTAAAGATGCCCTTGATAACAGTATTGAATGAAATCCAAGGCAATGATTAAAAGAAACGATAAATTAGTGCCACTGAAGAGCTGAACTTCAAGCCAACCATCAACTGATTGAACCTTTTACATCTGGTTCGAGGGATATTCACCTGATACTCAAATGTAATTCGAAAAGGTCAGAGGAAAAAGACTGCACAATGTAATTTCTTCATCATTTTGTAATGTATAGTTTCAAGGTGCCAATAATATGAGATGTACATGTATTTTAAAAGGGCCCGGTTTAAGTTTGCCCTCCTATCTTACTGATGAATGATACAAGAAAATCAGATTTTGTTGTTAAAAGAAAACTCTATTTAAAGCAGAAAATGGCACTTATGGCGTGGCCCAGATTTACTCTACTTAGAAAGTGTAAATTTAGATACAGAGTCTGAAAATATGTCAGATTTATCATCGTGACCGATTGTGGATGTTAAATCTGTCATGTTTTTAGGCTATCTAGTCTAAGTTTATACCACAAGAACTTTATGACACCATTTTGGATCATTTTTGGAGAATTTTTCTACATTTAAGTTATGCCCATTACTCTGAGAAGAAATAACCACGTGTCTTTAAAGTTAAACAGATTTTAGTCTAACAGAAGCTAGATGCACCAAGATGTGCCACATTTGCACCAGAGACAGTTGATACCCACTGATAGTAATTCTGGAACAGCAGTTTTTTAAACTGACCATTTATTTAAAGAAAGCGCAGCCATATTGGTTGCCACTTATGAATATGGTTCTTAAAAACTGATTTTGAAAAGGTTTAAAATGGTAGTTTCTTAAACGTTAGTTCAAAGGTGACAAGTGACAACCAATATGGCGGCACTTCCTATAGTCCCTTATTCAAAAGTAGTAGTGTTAGTACATAAACTGTAATTGTGAAACAATATAATGCAGTAAGAGTCCATGAACAACACCCATGCTATTTCTAGATGAAAAGCAGACCTTTTTTTTTTTTTTTTAAATGTGATGCTTCAAGCTAACATTCACAGATAAAGCATTTTACAATGCAACAGATGTATTATGCCAGATTACTTGACTGAAGCCATTTTCCCATGGAATACCCTATCCTGCTCCAAATAGTATCCTCATCTCTGCATCAAACAAACCCTATTCACCATTGTCGCAGTAACTGCATAGTCTCCTATCCTAACAGGTTAACAGCGGTGGTCACAGAAAGATATTCAAAGACTAACCTGGAAGGAGATAAGGCCAAAAGCCTCTACCCATAAAGGCAAGAGCAGCTATAAAACATTTTATCCAGTACTGTACTAAGCTAGTACGAGATGAAATGCAAATAATAAGAAAAAAAAAAGAGGGTAATGTTCACAGATCTGGCGAATATGTTAGATCTGTAAAGAGTAGATCTCACGAAAGGACTGGGCTTTAAATGTTTTATGTAGTATTAACACTTTATATATGTATTATGAGAAAACAAGAATAATCTTTTTTGTGATGTTATGCTGTAACTTCACAAAGCGTAACATATGGAGGTGATATATTGTGAAAAGTCCAATAGGTATTAATCAGATTTGCTGTTTGCCGTCTGTTTATTGGATTTACTGAGCCGAAAACGAATATATGGCGTGTGTTCACATTTCTGAGCAAATATGGCTTAAGAAGTTATTTCAAGTGACTGTTCTGTATTATGGAAATAAAGTACAAACATATAAATCAAAGTGAGATATTGCATTTCCTTTATATCTATATTACTGAACATACACGAAGGCCTCATATATTTTGTTGTGGACAGTGTGCAGTGGTCAATAACAATTCAATAGAATACTTTCCTGTATAAGGAATATCAATTTAATAGTAAAGTCTTAGCAGAGTTATTATAGCCAGATATTGTTCGATGGCTTTTCTTCTAGCTACAAATATGACATTTTGAATGATGACTCTGTGGCTATTTCCCTCAGAGAGCCTATGGGTGTAGTTTCCTAGAGTTTGCTTCTAGCAATATGGCAAATTGATTAACACATTTCTTATAATGGTATAAAAGTTTCCGGAATCACTAGCAACAAATGCTCTAAGAGGATCAACGGCGCCCCTCGGGAAATCGGGAAATGCATTAAAACTTGTGGACTGCCACCATAATAAATAATATACCCCCAAAGACCTCTTGATCAGATGCATATAATCTGTAATACTACATTTGTCTTAGTTATAATAAACCTTTGAAATAATACTAAATTGACTAATGGCTCATGGTTTTCTCTTTCCTGGCTAGTCTCCTTTTACATTTCTCTCTTTAATCCATTAAAATTTGTTGCAATATAAAACAGTATAAAAAGTACAGCAGGTACATTGCTAAAAAAAATTGTCTATGAATAACCTTGCAAATAAAAAATGAAATAGTTCACCTGGATTTCATCAACAGCTGCTAATACATGACTAGTTCCATCCTTGTAGGGTGAGAAGACAAAGCGCACATCCTCCCAATCTGCTTTCATTTTGTTCAGGGCTTTCTCTAGGGCATACTCTTTACTGGCTTGCAGGCTGATCTGATTTAGATTGTCAAGGTATTTTTCAAGGCCAAGCTGCAGAATTTCAAGAAGAGAGGTGTCTCCGTGTGGAGTGATGTTAAACCCGACCTAGGGATAAAAATATAGCACTTAGTATATGTAATGCAGTAAAACCACACGCGCAGTGCAATACTCAGGAAAGAGCCTTATACTTATAACAATGCTTACTAACAGATTAAATTTTAAAAAAAAATAATAATATAGGTGATAAATTATTAGAAATATTAAAATTCCTAGAAACCTAATTCTGAATGGAACAAATCATTAACACTTTCTTGGAACAGTAATCAGAATACGCAAAACTCAAAGATGGTAATTTTTCTTACATATATAGCATACTGACATTCATAAAATTGTACCCAGCCCCAAAATTAATAGGAATACGCTAATGTACTCCTCTTCAGTCAAATTGTTCCTTGCCCAACTAACTGGGATGGTGAGAGCAAAGCTCCATCCTAGTAGAGACATCACTGGGGTTGCCATTACTGGTGTGGCCATCCCAGTAGTGACATCACTGAGGTTGCGCTCATTGGTAAGACAAGCCCAGTAGTGACATCACAGAAGTTGTATGCACTGGTTAAGCCAGATGAGGATAAACATCTGGGTTTCACAAGGACAATATCTGGAAAACGGAAAGTCTTGTTTCATATTATAATCTAAAACATATAACAATTTGGCAGCATGAAATATCCCAAGCTTTTCTAAAGGCCCTATTAAATACTTTCAGGGCTATTATGAAGGTGCAGATTATTGGCAGCACATCACTCTGTGTAATCAGGCATGTACTCCAATAGTCAATGTAGCCAAATGGGAGAGAAAGGATCGCAGAAGAGATTGTATCCTCCCCCATTCCATTTGCATCAGTCTGTCTAATAATGCCAATGCAAGAGAATGCAGATCAACATGTATCTTGGTGATCAGCACTTCGGTGGCCAAGATCTGTCTGTGTAATACACCCTTAAAGGAGTTAGGCAAAGACAAAGAAAAGAAAATAAACAAGCCTGTTGGAGACAGATCAGATGTGGTAAAGATAAATGTATTAGCACAATTCATTTTTAGCACCAGTCATTGTCTTTGTCACAAAAAGTGTTTTGTGCTAATACATTTTTTTTTTTACTTACTTTCATGTCAATGTATTTAAACCCAATAAATTCAATGCAAGTATGAATATGGAAAAAAAATCAGGTACACATAGATATTGTTATATACTTTATGCCTGTACAGAGAGAATAAACTCAGGGGCTAAATCCTTAAATCCAATTTAGCAAGCCTCATGTAAGTAGAACAACATTACACTGAAAATGATATAAACCTCAAGAAATGATCTACTCGCTTGCAGCTGGAAGTTTCAAGAGCATTTATTCCAGTCTTACATGTGAAATGATGCAACAAGAAGCACTTAAATGAAACTAGTTAATCTAGCCTTTGAAAAATAGGCCCATAGACTTGAGTTGTAGGAGCATTTATGAACTGCAGAAAGTAATTACTGAAAGATAAAATAGGATGTCACGCTGCTGTTAGTTTGCCAAATTTATTGCTCGGTATTTTCTGCCTCCTCTCATGATGTCATTTTCATCTGTGACGGACACCATTTGACAATAGCAGAAAAAGGGGGGGGTTTTTATTCAAAGGTAGGGGGTGATTTTAATATGAAATTCTCCTTTGGGGCCAAGTTTCTATAACAATGATGTATTGCCAGTGGTAGATGTTGCAATGCTGATAAATAATTCACACATTCTGTCATCAGGAAAGAAGTGAAATGTATAGAACAGTAAACCAAGCTATCCTGTTTTACAAGCCTATGACAAGGAGAAATAACAACCAGATATGTCAGCTGAAATCATTCTGAAGATTAAGGCACAATTGGTCAAGTGGCTTTCCCATTCTGCGTGTAAATAGAACAAGTTGGGGCTATAAATAAATATACTTGAACCCTGCCCCATTCTCCAGAAGTGGGTCACATACAACAAAGAGGAGAGCTGAGCATTTAGCTCAAAACAATAGCAGAGAACCCTGATAATTTGCTATAAAACATTCTACATGTATTGTAGAATCGGAAAGCAGATGCAGTACGCATTGTAAGAAAATATTGTACTGGAAACCAAATATGGTATTAAGCAAACTGAAGTCATATAATAGAACTTGCTGTCATGCCTACAGTGTGTTGTCTTTTATAAAGGGTTAGCAGGTGGTGCTGTGCTAGCATGGCACCATTGAGAATACAGAATAGGTAAAGGTGCCAACTGAAAAAGCTGAGACTTCTTGCTTTAGTCAATTCAAGAGCTTATGGGATAACTTTATGTTATAAATAAACTTTTGCTTAGAGCTCATCAGAACATAAAGCCAACTACTAAACAGTCTACACATTATACTGCACATACCACTTGGAAAGAAAGAAGCATTAAATAGCTCCCCTAGGCTACAGTCATATCCCAATTACCAGTCTGTAAGCGGGGTTTCAAAATAAACACTGATATGCTGTCATGGGATATAGAACAGTTTCTTTCTCTATGAACCTGTATAGCGGCGGGGTCCGCTATATCATAGCTTGTCACCTAGAGAGACCTAAGTAACACATTTTATTTAAACATAATCCAAGACACAGTTTGATACCACTCATTGATGTGAATCCTCTAAAGGTGTTCTTTCATGTCTCTACTACTCTCCTATTAAGCAATATGGCCATTACAGAAAGGGATGTTCCACTCAAGACGCTATTCTAAACTAAATCCAGTTTGGTAACTGCGACAGCACACAGCAAGGGCATACAGAAGTTAAGTCTTTGTTGGTCTAAAAAGACATTTGTTCTACATTCTAGATGATTCTTGTATGCTTTTGCTGACCCCAGACTGGATATTGTACCATAGTGTAGGTGATAAAACCAAAGCCACCAGGTGATGTGCACAGATGGACACCATTTTCCTTTTTGAGCTAGATCAGAGAGATAGTAACAAAGAACAGCTACCACATACCTAGACCATATATGTAGTACATGGTCGGTCATCTACCTTGGATATAGCAACTGTTGAACAAGTTATTAACATAAGACAACCTCTTTAATGTTTTAAAGGGACATTTCTTCAACTTAGTATGTATGAGTTGACATCTTTAGTAAATACAAACTTATATAACTCTATAATCTAATGCACAGTCACTCACATACAATACATATAAATGCACAGTATAGTTTGAGAGACGAAAGTGCCATTAGCAGAATACACAGTGTAACATATTAAACACAATAATGGAATGGATGTATATTTATACATTATATCTTATCATTGTACTGTACATATCTTTTGTGCGGGGAATACCTGAGCAACAAAGAGTGTATATATATATATATATATATATATATATATATATATATATATATATATATTCTTAAATAATGCTACCAGCAACAGTAAATGGGATTGTACAGTAGAAGTGGCTAAGTAATGGCTTTATCTTATTCCATTCGCCTTGCATTATTTTGCAAATTGAACTCATTCTTGACAGAAGGGACCTAAATGACTTGGCTTGTTGAAAGAATGAAATACTCCAATGATATTGCACATTACTTTAACCCACTTTATGACTACAATTACAGTTCTCATAAAAGGTTTTAGATATAGATCTATTTTTGTAAAACGTGAGCTCTTTGTGAGTTAGTGTTGTATATTCAGGGGAATTATGACTGCTTTTCATATCAAAATATGTATGGGGATGGCATTTTTTGCAGTAAGAAAACAATAACAGTAACTAGTCCAAATATAATTGTCTTTAGTATGTTTGCATCTGCCTAACAGATTAAAACTAACAGAAAATGGCCTTAAAGAGCAATATTTTTATATACATTAGGGTGTAAGATTTCTTTATCTTTGGAAATAATGAAATTAGGAATAAAAGTAAAGGCAGTAAACATGAGAATAGATCCAAAGGGATCTTTATCCATTAAAGGGATATTCCAGCCAGAACCAATTATTACCTTTAGTATGTACTGTATAGGAGACAAATGCTAGATCAGTGGTTGACTATTTTTGTCAGTGCTGAATGGGGCAGAAATACACAAGCTTGACTGGTGCTCAATTGAAACTCCTCCTAACTACAATCTAATGACTAGTGGGACAGGAAATAGGTTAAACTTCATCTATCTACCATGTATCACCTATTCAGTGAATATAAGATAAGTGCTTCCAATTGGAGTACCCCTTTAAAATAAAAGCTTTATGCACCTCCCATGCTTGAGATCATTTTCTGCATTAAAAGGATATATAACATATATTGCCTATACACTGGATAGGTGAAAAATGTTGGAATTGTTGAGATCCAGCTCCTGGAACCACCAGTGATTGTGGGAGTGGATGACCACCAGTTTGTATAAAATGGATGTTAAGGGAGTTATAGATAGGTGTGTCATACCCTTTACATATAAAATCATGGGAAATCATATATTAACTATTATAGGAGAGATTAATAAAAATAATACAGAGGAAAAGGGTTGTAGTTGCCCATAGCAACCAGGCCCTTTGGAGACTAAATGAAGCAACCTGATTAGCTGCCATAGAATGATGATGTCACACTTGTCCCAATATGGGAGCTTACCGGAGGAGGTGCTAATATAATGAAAAGAGAGATAGAAAAGTTAAAGTAATACGCATATTAAAAAATTGTAACAGAAATCACTTAAAAATGAAACATGATAACATGTATTCTCCAAGCACCTATCAGTGTAGCACACAAGCGCAAAAGTACAGGCTATTGGATTTACTAAATGTATGCAAAGGCTACCATGTTGTCATTGTGGATGGCTAAAACATTAATGAAAAGGAACGATAATCAAGAATAAGAAGGACAGAAAAACAAAAGACAAATGTGCAAAATTACCAAACGGAAATAGGATAGTTGGATCTACCAGTATATTTATAAATGTAGATATATATATGTGCATGTCTGTCTAGGACACTGTATACTGTGTGGAAGAACCCTATCTGATCTGCCCATCTGTTCAGTGGAATTAAATTTAGAAATCATATGTAATATAGAAATTTCTTTCAGAATATCAGAAAACACTGACACATCTGAGCTTTCATTAAAAAGCTTAAAGATGGGACTTGAATAACAATCTGCCATGGCTAATTAGTATTTTCAGTTTAGCATATTCACTTTCAGACATATTGCTGTATGCACATGGTAATTTAGGTAAACAGATAGCATCCACAGCTGCATCAATTAACATTGCTAATCAAAACTGAATTCAGGTAATTAGGCCCATTTATGCAAAAAGTCTGTAATTTGGGGGCGAAGCTGGAATCTTTGGTAATATTCATAAAAGAAAGAGCCTATTTTCTTCAACAAGACATCGGCTGAGGAGAAAAATAGGAATGTATGTGTGAGTAATGTGTGTGAAGGAAATTGACAAATTGAAGCTGAGTATTTAATTGCCCTATATTAGTGGGAACCTGCCTGTTTTTGTCATAAATGTTTTCACTGGTAATTAGAAATGATTTACATTTATGTAGCAGGAATAGTATTATCACAACTAATCTGGATGTGGAATTGCCCATACCATGTAACAGCTAGCCATAGAAGATCACTTAATTTCAATTTATAGCAGTAAGCTTATGCCAATTACATGTTACTGGAGAAAGAGCAATAAACCTGAACATATACAGGGATGAATTCTAAACTATACTTAGGATAAATTATAACTTACAGCATAGCTGTGGCTAGGGTTCAGTGTATTGCTCTTACCATGTATCTAAGCACCTGGCCCAGGCAAAATGGCTTGTTGCTGCCCTCAACACCTAGGACACAGTTATTTGCCTTCTCTAACTTCGCCCTGACTCACACTACTTTTATTGTGACAAAGTGTTGACTTCAAACTCATAACAATGGATTAAACGCAATGGATAGAGTGGCATTCACCAAATAAAAGGCACAATACAACATGTCACACTAATAAACTGACACATTGTTCTATTACCTTTTCACTCATAAGATTCCAATGTCTTGCCTTGATCCCTGGTGTACACAAAGCTGTTACAAGAGGCATGTTGATCTTAAACTTTTCAAGCTTGGTCTTAATGGTCGTAGCTACTTTAAGAGGTCCGTGTAAGTCCGGGTGATAAAATGCTTTTGTCAACTTGTAACTAGTCTTCCATAAATTCTGCACCTGATGACAAACAGTTTTTTGAGAGAGTAGTTATTGATTTCTCACAATTCTGTAGGACTCATCTATCATATTGCTAGGCTCAAGGTAATTCATGTCATATTAGACCAATAAAATTTAAATTTAAATAGATTTTACAGCAAAACAGCAATTAATCTTCTTTTTCAGGAATGGACAGTTCCTTTTCAGATGACTATTACAAGAGGAGCTCCTTTCAACATCAGGACAAGCTTAAACATTTCATAAATATAATCCATTCCTTTGGTACTGCATGGCAATAATGGTTGACAGCCAAAGCTGCCAATCCCATATGTGTAACTAGATAGAGTAACATGACTTATCACTCACCGCCTCTTCCACTTCTTCTGCATTGACCTGTAGCAAAGGACCATTCATCCATTTGTCGTAACAAGTGCTAAAGTGCAAGGCTGTGGTCCATAATTTCTCATAGGGCTCCTTTAATTTACAGATCTCTGCTATTTGATTATAAGTGCCTATTTGCTCACTTCCCAGAAGCTCCTCCTCCTTGTTAATATCAGCTTTCTAAAAGATAGAAACCGGAAATTCTCTCATTTTCACACAATTCATGGTTTCAGAGAAAACATCTTCTAAAGTGATATCTAAGGTTATAGAATAGCATATCAGTGATATGAATGCCCTGACAAAGCCAGATATGAAATGCCATTCTTCAATTAGATTTTCTCCTTTACAGACGTCTTAGCTGATATATAAGACACTGCTTAAGCAGCAGCTCTCCAAGACAGATTTGGGGTCAATTCTGTTCTATGCAGTAGGACCAATCCCAAAATTTGTTGTAATTGAGTTTCTATCAGGAAACTATAGATCAAATGGAAAGTACAGATGGCATTTACACTTACTTTAATGCTTTAAGTTGCTTATGTTTAGAATATACATATAAAATCATTTTTATATAATTGTTTTGTATTCTCACTATGTTATGAAATAGCTTTGCATCCTATTGCCTATTATGTTCTGAATAGCATTAAAGTGGTGAATTTTTAGGAAAGATTAGAAATTTCACACAACAACCTGGTTGCTAAGGAAGGATGATTTAATATTCACTCTGGCTCTATATTTATAACATATGCACATATGCACTTTATCAGGCATTCATTACACAGTTACTCATTAGCATATACTCATATTTAGTTGCAGCTGTGCTATGGTTATAGTAAAATATAACACAAAAACAAAATAGACAAGACATTTCACAAAGCCCTCTCTATGCTCACAAGCTTTCAGATATTTCAGCATCACAACTGAGTTAGTTAGCCTATTAAACGAGACATCGAGGACTACGTAGCTTGGCCAAGTTTAGTTAAAGAATGTGTGTTATAACAATATTCCATGAACCAACAGTAAGGCTATGGTAAAACTAGGCACTACTAAAAAATGTCTCTTATACGTGTAATTTGGCCAAACAAGTAAGGGAGACAAAAGTTATAGAAAAGCAAGCATGAGCCATGTAAGACAATAGGGACAGTAAGGAGCATACAAGACAAAGTGACTATTAAGTATATGTCATTCAAGGCAATATGGCTAGAGATATAGGTCTTATAAAACAATCTGGTCTCTATCTACATAGATAGTAGACGTTTTAAAAAAATAAATTGCAGTTTTGTGGGAAGAGTCAGATTCAGACAACCTGTAAATGGCATTAGATACTCTCTACAATGTATATGCCAAACAGGTACACACATATAGTAGGCAGACAGCAAGATAACAGTGGGAGAAACTAAGTCATATCAAATAAAACACTGAAGCTCTACAACACCATATCAGTATTGAGTCTGTCTCATAGGTTACAATACCAAATACAGTCATTGTCTTCCATTCCAAATGTCTTAAGTATATAGTTTCAAGTCCAAGAGAAATCTCTGTACAGGGCTTGACTAAATTACATACATTATATGATAATAGTATGGTGACTAATGTTAACGTAATGGTACTGCATAATGATGCGGCTAAGTAATAAGAATACTACAACTACTACAAATACAGTACAATAGAAATAAATCAGTATTCTCTATTATATCTTTATTATAAGCATCCGAGGAAACATCAGCTTCTATGCAAAATCATCTTTAAATATAGATACAATGCAGCTAATGTGTCATTGTAGAAAGCTTTACATGTAACAAATGATAACTATATTGTATTATTTCCTTGTGGACTTTCATTTGCAGCATGCAAAATGTTCCATTATCTATACTGAAAACAAGAAGCTTATCAAATAGCCACAATCCTAGTGCATGACAGAAAGGAAAGCTCTATTCTATATGCTATAGCAGGATAAAGGCAGAACATACCTCTTTCATAAACTCCTGTATTCTCCTGTTGATGGTGCTGAGTTTCTGTACATAAGTACTGGCCTCGCTCATCCTCTCTTTCTTCTGGAAGTCTTTCACCTCAATGATCACATCAGCCAAGCGCTTTGTGAAATCCTTCTGCCACTGAGCAAGCCTTGCCAGAGCCCCATCATGCTCCCTCTGCAATCGTGTCACACTGACAAAGTGATTGCAAAGCACATAAGAAAAGGGGGGTGGAGAAGAAATGGAATCTTCTTTTTATACACTCTACTGGTATGCTACTTTTTCTGTGTTCACATTTAAATTGGACAGAATCATTTCGAAGCGGCTTTTAATTTCAGAGAGGTTAATCACCCTAATAAAGGTCAATCAAATTTAATCTTCA
Organism: Leptodactylus fuscus; assembly: GCF_031893055.1. Taxonomy (NCBI): domain Eukaryota; kingdom Metazoa; phylum Chordata; class Amphibia; order Anura; family Leptodactylidae; genus Leptodactylus; species Leptodactylus fuscus. Next base: position 156,835,448 of record NC_134269.1, read on the forward strand.
CTAAAACTGCAAGAGCTTCCATCACCTGCAGGACATGTATTATTACCCATTTCACATGCAAAAAAGAAAGACGTGGGCAGTACTTTCCCTATGCATTGCTAATGTCCCATCTCTATCTGCCATTAACATTTCATTAAAATTAGACATTCCACCGGAATTATTAGAGAGGTCATTTTAACAATTCCAAGAAGAAAATCCTGTTTAAAATATACTGTACATCAGCTGTGACACCGGCTTAACTGGCCTCTAATCCTCCTTCTCTTTTCATCACCCAGCTAACGTATAACAATAGGCTAAATCTCAATTATATTAAACATTACTGGATTTAGGTTAAAACAACAGTCACATTTTCCCGCAGACTAATCTTCTGTGTAAGCCGTGGTGACATCATCAATCCACTTCTTATTATTTATATTCAGCATAGGAAGCTCTTATTGCATTCTCGGTGACAGTAAGTATATGAAAAAAATCCGTTTGTCTAGTATCCATTACCTGCCACTAATGATAGGAATGATTCTCTGAGGCCAAGAAAACGTGTTTCCGTTGAGAATAATGTCCTCCTTTGATAAGGATGCATAGTCCATTAGGAAAAGCAGGTTCTCTGCAGCTACTGCCAGTTTATCCTAAGAATTAAAAGAAATGTACCAGCATTTGCATCAAATCCACCAGCAAAGAGGACAGAGGTGAGCAGTCTCATTAAATATCTGCCAGCATGCTTAATGCTTAACACACAGTAAAAGCACCATTAATGGCCCCATTAGAAAAACTACAAAGTATTGCACACATCAACATTCCCCACCTTTACACTAGTTGTATGACACCGACGGTTTACGATTAAATGGTCAAACCACTATCTTTAGAATAGTAGAAAAATCAGACTAGTAATTGAACAAAAACAATATATGAAAAAAACTGGCTTTTGTCCATGCGCTCCTAAGAGCTGCCACTGCACCAGATGAGAAATTAGAAAAAGCACAAGATAAATGTACACTTTAAACCTTACCATAATGGGCCTGATAACCTACGAAACACTGGGATCACCTCCATAAAGAACCCTATTTATAATCTAAATTGAGTTATCAACTGGAAAGCTGGAAATGTGACAATATATAAATAACGTGTGCTTTTACCCTTCAACTTCCTACAAGTTGCATTACTATTAATGTATGCTACAAGGCGTCTCTCAGTCACTGTCAACAGTGACGCTCATTAACCATGTGTCATTGTGGCATTTTCACAACATCATCTGCAGAATAGATGCCTGACTGAGCAAAGAGGAAAATAACCAAACTCTGGCGATGTCGAGAGGCACAAATTATATTTAAGCCAAAAGTAAATGGTGGAAAACATTTAAACAGGGTCAATTCATGTTTTATGACAATGTCATAGATCAATGTCCCAAAGTTGTACTTAATCTTTAAAAAGCGTAAAAGTATACTACCAAGAGACCGTCCTAATATAGTTAACCATTCTTTAAAATACATTTGAAGAAGCTACACATATGGTAGACGGAAGATGAAATGGTGGCAGCGAGGCTACGAATAAAGTCAATGACCTACCTCAATCTTCAGAAGCTCCACAGTCCTTAGCTTGTGAATGTAGTCTTGAAGTTCCACAAGGGCAGACGTTGATTCAGCAATGGTAGTGATTTTTGTGACAATGCCATCATACTGCTGGCAAATTTTTCGATTAAACTTCTCAGATGTAGTAGCAACTTTGTTAATTATGATATTAGTCAGCTGGCGGGTGCGATCAATCATCCACTGTAGAAAAAAAAGTCAGACAACGCGACATCTAATCATAGATAAATTTTGTTCCTTTCTCATACGTGTCACAGATTCTATCCCTCCTGACCCTCTACACAGCCATCTACTGTCAAATTTAGATTCAGCGAGCTTCCAGCTCTTCTTTATCCCTGTGTTAGATCTGAGACTCTTGGCTATCAGGAAGACAAGCGTCACCAGCTGTCTCGGAGCAAGGAGGCAATCAGGTGAATAGTACTTATTATCTTTCATTGCTTTCTGAGGAGTGACAAGATTGATTTGGGACCAAGAGCACATCCCTATATCACGAGCAATTACAGAGGCCTTAGGTTTCCTCCTTTGTACATATGTAAAACTGCGGAGTTGGCATCTCCTTCGCTCACCTGTGCTATAAATAAGAGATTACAAAAAGCATCTATACATTACATATACAGGAGAGCTTTATTTAAAAATAACCTTGGTATTCCAGGGACAAAAATCTGTGTAATTCAATCTCACGAGCACTCGAGAGGCATCTTTTTCCAGTACATTAGTCTTAATTAGGCCCAGAGAAGCCATTAGTGGGTGTCGAAGTCTTCTCTAGGTATATGGGAAGTGACAATTTTTTAAATAGCCTTTTTACACATTAAAATGATTTAACAATGTCATTATAACAGTAATGCAGGTGTTTACAATGACAGGAATATACTAAGCAGCCATTATATTATTTTGGGTTATATTTTACAATACTCAGCATTGCAGCTCTATCTGCCATGAGGACTCCCACATACACTAATTGTAATATACATTTCACTCTATGCTTTTCCCCGCATGCCAGCATAAGGCAAAACTCATGGGTAAATAGTGATTTTGTTTCCAGTTTACAGGTTCAAGTGACATTTTAATAGGAATTCTGAAATTGAAAATGGTAAATAAAATGAAATTGAAAAGCTGAATTGTTTCTGTTATGAGGATGTCTGTGACATAAAACCCATAAAGGAATGTGATAAAATAGATCTCGGAGACCAGTGAATCATTGTCTAGAAAACCCTTTACCTTGATCTACTTTTCTATCGTTTAGTGCCATAGGGGCATCTCCGGCTCAGTCTTCTGCTGAAGCACAGATTGCCATCATTTATTACTTTCTAGCAGTCATGAGTATTCTGTGTATCAGTAGATGGCATTAAATATGAAAGTCTCCTCAAAATGCCTTGCATTTACTAAAGCCTATTTAGATGTGATAGAAGCATTCTGATATTAAGCATGTATCATTAGCTTCAGGGTCATTTGTACAATTGGAATACATTCATTTATATATAATTACTGAGCACTTAAGCTCAGCTTTTGTAATTTTATTAGTAGGTGTGTCTCCCAGAACTTGTCTTTATATATTCAGGATTACCTTTGTAATACACTAGTGCATGAAAACAGATATTAAATACCACACTATAGGTCTACTAGTCTTCAGTAAAATCAATTCCGCCATTTAAGGGATCAACTATCTTAGTCTAACCCTATCCACATTCCATTTTTGGGTACATGTATAAAGAGGGCTATCCCCTGCTTGAACAGCCCTCAAACTGATTTGATCACTGTGGCTGACTGCTTCCCCCACTGATAGCAATAGCCAACATGTGGCCCTGTAATCGGCTCTTTCCTGAAGGATCTACTATTTTCTAAGGAGCTGTCCATTCTGAGAAACGCTAATATATTATGCAAGCACTGTATATGTCAATGTTTTCAAATATATTTGGGAAATATGTTTCAGATCAGCATGACACTCACTTGGGGTAAAAAAAAATCTAAATTAATTTCTCAATTTAAAGAAGTTGTCCAATGAAGGTCATTTATCACCTATGCATGCAACAGGTCATAAGTATTAAATTTATGATGGATAGAGAGCCACCAATCACTAAACCAGAAGTTCCACCCCCTCCCCATCCTCCTCACTGCACAACCACAGTAAGTAGTTTGGATGGAATATTGGTCATTTAGGGAGCAATTTATCATGATGGGAATTTTCAGTCAGTTTAGTTGGAGCCAGCATTATGTGCCAAATCTATCATTTGTTGCATCTATAATTCAAACACTACTGTCCTAATATGTCGTTTCACTTTTTACCCCACCTACTCACTGAAGTAAGATTGTGAAAATTTTTGCAACTTTTTAAAAGTTACATTTGATAAACCTGGTGTATATACAGCTAGACAGGATAACCAAATCCACTTTTCCACCCACTTTTCAGAAAATAGAGTAAGTAGTGTAAAAATAAAAATTGTTGCAAAATCTTTGCGAAAATAAACTCAACAAGCTGTAAAGTTCAATTTTGTTACTTTTTTACGCCAGTATTATAGAGTGCAGTGCTTTATAGACTCCACACAATGGGGGGAGATTTACATCCTGGTGAAGAGGGATGATATTGTAGGGCACATTTGGCAAAGGCCCTTTCTTCTGTCAAACATGCACCACAACTGCAAATGTGGGCAGAGCAGGTGGGACAAGGATGCCTCAGGCCCAATTCACATCAGAAAACTGGAAATCTACTCCAGTTAAATTTCTAGTCTGTCACTGGGACATGCAGCTGATTTATATAGAGGTCGAAGCCTCTTCATGAATCACTGATTCCCTGAACTTGTCAAGACCTTTATTAAGGATGGCATACAATATGCCAGTCTTAATATATCTGCTCCAATGTCTTTTGTAGAAACTCTGCACTGGAAACACTGCGATTCTACGGAATGATAGTTGGGAGATACTGCATGATACAGGATGGGCAGCTGTGAAAATGAAAGGCTGATGAGACTTATATAACTAAATTATTTAGAACATTTCTGTGCCAGACCTAAAAGCCGGTCTTCCAGTCTTAGTACATTTTCAAATCAAAATATAGTCTTTTTGAAAATATTTTTGAAATGATGAAAATAAAATGGTATCGGGGTCAACATATATTACCTGATTCACTTCTGAACAATCCATCAGCAACATCTTCATGGGCACATACACAGGCAACAATGCAACATCTGATGCCAGCTGTTTCATATTGTCCAATTCTCTGGCATAGACCTTAAGCCCAACATCTTTTTGTACTAATGTTTTCAGGTGCCTTTCAGTAAGAGGTGAAAGCAGATGTAGAAAAGGCTTGTATACCAGAGTATATCTAAAGGACACAAATAAAACTCATTTTCTAAGTAATTAATATGGCACTGAATAGAAAAGGGTAAAATAATTCTTAATGCAACTACATTACTAAAATCTGGCAACCTCATAGAAATGTAGGACATTTTTTATAATTCAATAATAACACAGTCACACAATGAATGTCCTCTGGAGCAGTGCTTTTCATATGGCATATTCTATTATACCCAACATACAATACTTTGGCCTATATATCAACATAGCCAAGCATGAACATGTATTATGTCAAAATAAAATGGGCCTAATAATAGAAATGAGAGTTCTGTTTCATTCAAAAATATTATTAAAATAAGACATACTGTGTATTGCTATAAATGTCAACTACTGTACATAAGAGATATGTGAGCATTCTCTGCTGAGATTTCTATGGCTTCTATCCTCTCAGTAGGTCACACATATGCAATAATGGTACAATAAAGTACAACAAAACTGTCTTAGAAAGCTTCCTAGTTGCTCACAGTATCCACAGTAGAGCAGCTGTTATGTTGCCTAGAAGGTAATATTTCACAGCTGCTTTTGAGTATTTTTCTCAGGGTTTTGTCAAGGTTTGCAACATTTGTGACAACAAGAATAGTGCAACATGTATTGCTGTCAAAACAAGAGAAACCTTGATGGAACCCCAATAGTCCCATTATAAATCAATGAGCTCCATCAAATTTAAATTCAGCAAGCCATTATGGCTTCCATCAGGACCAATGCAATGCATAATTAATAGGTGAACAGAGTATTTCCTTACAGTAAGTAACAACTATGGATAATGTGAAGCAAGAGTAGAAAACTAGATCACTGGGGACCAGTGAAACAGGGAAAGACAAGCTAGACAAAATGAAGACAAAAATAATCATAAGCTTTGTATGTCCTAGATATCCAGAGAGATATGGAGCCTCCATAGTTACAGATGTGTCCTCTCTTACCTTTCCTCTTGGCTGGGCATGTACAGATGCATGTATGATGGTTAGCTTTTTAAGACAATATAGTTATTGATATTGTATCACATAGTGATACCCTATGTGTGTCTATGTAGAGATGCCCTATTTTATGATGTCTAGTTATTCATAGAAATTTAAAAAATACATAGTAAAACAGTACATTTATAAATATACATTGGTAAAAATAAATAAATATACACAGGGACATATAGGTACAACCAATTGATTTTTTTGCCCATAGAGAATTTCATCTCCTTTTATCAAACATGTCCCAATTGTTTTTTCATTAAATCCTTTTGGCAGAAGTTTCCACAGTCTTTCCCATTTAGGTAGCGAAAATGTTGCCTCCCTAATTGCTATCATTTAAGAACCTGAATGTATTTGGACATGAACCAGATTACTCGAGTATGGCACAGTAAGATAGGAGTATTATTTTTTTAAAAAAACAAATATGTTTTGGAACTTTTTTAAAGATTTGGCTCCATTTGGTGGTCAACGTTTTACTAGAAAACCTAGTAAATTAAAAAGGTATATGAATAATGTCAGTTTTATTTTTAGTGTGATGGAGAGAAGAATTAGGATGGCATGATCCCTGTAGATAAATACATTAATGGTCAACACAATAAATGTTCTGACAGTTTTATTGTCCTTCCTCAGACGATACAAGGTCACCCTTTAAAGCTAAAATAAGAGATTTCATCTTCAACTACATGTTAGTTTCTTTACTCCTCGAGCCATAAAGCTATAAAGTATACTGCCACATGATTTGTTATTGGCTGAGAGTGATATTTAAGAAAAAGCCAATTTATTTTTCTTCATGAAAAAATAATATTGCTAATTACCGATGAAGGTCACAAAAGATTGAAACAATATGAAACATAGGAAACAATTTGTAGTATATATTGTAGACATTTTTCAGACATAAAGATAGTTTGATATAAATACATGTGTGGTAAAATAAATATATTCAACATGAACAGAGTACATGTGTAGGTCTACCATTGCAAGAAAGAGGGGGACCACCAAAAATTGCATTGAAAATCTGTGTTCTAGAGGAGTAATCTTCTCAAAGATGAGGATATTATCTAAAGTATAAGACAATCTGTCACAGAAAGTCAGGTCTTGCACAAAATGTGGTTCTCTTAAAAAGGTGATCTTTTGGAGATGTTTCACTGTATATTATTAAACCCAAAATGAAAATGATCACAAAAGCCCTTAGTTTTTTTCGGACTAGTGATAAATCTGATGATAGTACAACCAATATATATAGTACAATGTTCATAATACAGTGATGAAACAAAAGTAGACCATCCACTACTGATATTGGTGTAATTTTTTCAAAATTTGTGTATTACCATACACTGAAAATGAAATATTTACCTCTATTTTTTTTTATTATATCAGTCCAGTTGTATTAGAATTTTTTATATATTTTATAAGCTACAGCTCAACATTCAATTATTGACTCTAAACTGCCTAAAGCCATTAACTCTCCATCACTCTCCATCTCCCTCCATTAAAAAATATAGACTTAACCAAAAATGGACACTTGTATTTCAGGATGATTTAACATAAAATAGAGATTTCATGATAAAATGTCATGTTTTAAATTATCTTTTGGCTGAGGGGGAAAAAACTTAAACCATGATGTTGTATCAGTCTATTTAATCTTATCATTGGTCAGCCAAAGGTAAAGCTGGTCAAAGTAAAAGCACTTGAGGGTTGGAAAACCTGAAGAAGAATTCAGCCTTTTTTATATAATCGTTACATTTGACTTTGAGAATAGAATGAAATTGTGCTTAGTTCAGTAGTATATACGTATGTTATAGGCTAACATCACTTAACGTATTGTCAAATGTTCAATGGGGTTTATTATTGTATTCCCATTCTATTATCTACATAAGTTTACTGTCCAGTCATTGACTGTCAAACCAGAGAACAAAGCAATATTGATATATTTAACTGAAAAGGAGCAATAGTTGGGGTTGGCAAGATCATGCATTAAGATGAAAGATGAAACAGATGCAATGCACGGCCAAGATCAAAGCATCCCATCAATTCATTCTGAGAGTCAAAATCCAGCTGAGCATCAGGAGCCCTGTCTGCATAATAAGGAAGGTTGACTAAAACATAAGGATTAAACAGATGAGCTGTCTCTTGTGGATGCATGGCTGGGAGGCCCTGCTGAGCCACTTGTAAAGGCACTTTGGAATCATACACCTGCTACTCAGTAGTCAGTTGTACAGAAAGCTTGCCTGGAGAATAAATTCTACTAATGGACTAAATAGCTTGGTTAAAAATGGGATTCCCAAAAGTCTACAGTTTACATAGTTCTAAAATTGTGTTTCCAAACCAGACATGAACATGAAATGAGATCCCTATGTCTCAATATATACAAGGAAACAGTATACTGTGCACATCTAGAAAATAAATGATACTTTTTATTATCAATTATTGAATTTTGACATATATCAATTATACATATCTGAAATGTTTGGTGGAAAGAAAATATACTTATACTCTACATGGATGTCAAAGTCAGCATTCAGTACAGTAGCTTAAATATAAGGTAGATTTGGATTTCCAAAATTACCAAGTCTGAGTACATGTTGCTTAGAAACATTTCATTTTGTAACCTCTATCAGGAAAAGCTCACAAAAAAGGTACTAACCTGCTTGGACCATGCATGTTGTTTTCAATCACAGCCTTTATTCTCGCTTTGGCTGACAGGACAATCTCTTCATGGATTTGTACTGAGCTGATGTATTTGATTTTCAGATTATCTACAGCCTGCAGATACAAGTACCTCCATTGTTTATTTTTGGAAGCTGTAATGAGCAGGCATTAGCTTGCTCACCAGAGACAGATTTAAGAATTATTCACCTGTTTCTATGAATTTCATCATGTTCTAGATAGCAGTATAACATATGCTGTCAATGAGTAAATATACAATATGTTGATAGCATTTTGATTTTAGCGCTGCATGTGTAGTCATTAAAACTATGTGAAATTTGGAAATCCAATGTAAGCCTGCGGTAGCTAAAACCCAACGTTCAAACTAGACAGAAAAAAAATCTGCACTGATTTTAGTTGCTAAACGCGTCTAGTCCCAAATCGGAGGGTCATCGAACGTCTAAAAACAAGTCAAAACAGCTGAAAATGTTTTAAAACAAAAAAAGAAACAAGTCTTGCCTCTTCTTTTTATCAGCAATACAGTGCTGATGATCCTGCAGTTTTCCAATAGTCACATACTGGCCACTTATAAACAGAGACTGGGAGCATGGTAGGGGCATCAGCACTGGATTGCAGAGAGAAAGAAGAGGTGTCTACTGTTTTGCCTTGGGATATTTGTAGGTTTTTTATATTTTTATAGTTAGATAACCCCTCTTGTGGGATAAAAAGCTCACCAGTGTATCACTATGTGTGTGTGTGTATATATATATATATATATATATATATATATATATATATATATATATATATCCCTACCTCATGCTTAACTTTGTAGAGCACAGTGAGGAGATGTAAGTCTAACTCCTCTGCCTCCACTGCTGATGCTTTGGTCACCTAACAAGCTCCACTCTACTCTATACAACCAGCAGAAGTAGAGTGGAGTAGATGACATCACAGAAAGTCAGAGAGGCGGCAGAAGAGGCTAAACACAAAGACTTCCTGTACCTCGCTACACTCTGAAAACTAAGATTGAGGAAGTTGAATATATATGAATTAATAAGCTTATACAGTGGATAGAATGAAAGCTTTTTAAAACCCTGTGTTACCCCTTTAAAAATTGTTTTAGAATTTTGTTATATTTTCTTTGTCACATTTGAGCAAACGTCTTAAATATTACAGTATCCCACCACTTTTCTTTTAAATCCAGCTATTTACTTGACTTTTTTCTTGATAATTGAGGATTTCCCCATATAAATAAGATTCCCCATTCCACTGAAATTAGATGATAAAGGTGACTTTATCATGTGCTAGAAAGGCTTTAGTAATGAAAGCTAATTCCTTGCATTCTTTTATAACAAGTAAAATATGCTCAACAATATAGGGGTCCATTCTATAGCACAAATATAAAAATATATATATATTTACTCCTATGTAGACAGTTTAGTGACTGTACAAATACTAAATATTAAAGTGTAAAAGATGAGTATTAAATGGAAACTTTGCTACGGAATGTAAAAGCTTTGGCCAGAAGTAATTAGGAACTCCATATTAAGTATATGTAGCTCTAAATATTGGATGCATGTATGTATCTATTAAAAAGGTGTGACAATAATCAAATCAAACATAGTATACTTTTCTTATTATCTTTCTAGAATCTAAAAAACCTAAGCTACCATTTTTAAAACTATCAATTTGTTGTATTATGTTTTATTCTTTTGCCATTTCATTGCAATTATTGTTCTGAATCATATGGAAATGCCTAATATAACCAGTTTCCTCATATTACTAAAAGAATTTAATTCCACAAGTCCTTCCAAAATGTGTAAGTGCGATCAAGTCTATGAGTAGCTAATAGTGTACAACATGAATAAAGTGCTTATTACACAATAGAGATAAGTGATTATTAATATGTGAAAATGTGATTATATGTTACCTTAGACCAACCATTGTAATCAAAAACTCTTTAAACATCACTGCTGTGAAATCAAGCTGGTCGGAGCAATCTAGCCTGCTTTAGATTACGCAAAATAATACTAATCATAAAAATATTAAGCTACATTGTTCAGTAAGATAATCAATACTAAGACCGGCCAATTAATCAGCATGTTAGACCAATATTAATTCAATATCCTGCTATTTGCGTTTCAGCAAAAATACAGATATAAGAAAATGTAACATGACCTTTAACACATTAGATAAACAGTTACAGCAAACTTTATCTTGACCAGTTCCATGGCTTGTGTTAAGTTGTCATGCTGCAGTAAATATAAAGATTGAGAGTTCCCAGTAGTTGATAACTTTTTTAATGACTAACAAACAATGATGACATATTGCAAGCTTTCGGAACTGCTAGGTTCCTTCATCAGGCTAATATCAACTACTGAGAACTCTCAATCTTTACATTTCATATCCACTTGCTAATACGGTACAAAGATAATTTTTTTTATATACATGCTGCAGCAAGTTATTAGATTCAAGCTAAACCTTCCTACGTCTATATAGTGTGTTCCATAAAATATACCTCCTTTTTCTAAAAGGTAAAATAAAAATAAATGACCCTATTTAGTTTGTTTCTGTGTTATAAGGGAAGGTTCATATAACCCTTATATTGAAAGTATTATGGATACACTGTAAATGTCATTACTATGTCCTCACTGAATTTCCCCATGGTGGGACAGTTAAAAGATTATCTTATCTTATGCAGTTAATGTCTGAATTGATATGAAATTAATTCTAAAGTGTTAAAAATAGAATAGCTTGAATATTTCTTGTAATAGTTTGCCAACAGGTTGCCATGTGTTTTATATGGTATGTGAATGTAACTGCAGCACTGTAGCAACAAGTAGCAGATCTACTATATAAAATCCTATTAAAACCTTAAGTTATCTTTAATAATATGGGCCATATTACCCTCAGCAACCAAACAACATTCATCTAGTATGCTTACTAAGTATTTGCTTGCTTTAGAAAGCTATGGTCATACTGGTGAGATCGTTTTTGCAATCATTTTTCAAGCTTTTTGCCAGTGATAGAAAATATCATACTGATAAAAAAATAAAACCTGCTTTACATAGAGTCCTGCTCCCCCTGACTATAAAACTGAGTGAAATACATGAGCAAAATTTAAATAATGGTTATTATTACTACTATTATCTTAGAATTGGCAGTATTTCTACGTGCATACAAATTCTCTTTACTGCCTAGCCAATAATGAGATTTCACTAGGGTTACCGGCACTATGCTTGTCTCTCGCTGTCTCTTTTCATTTTGGCTAATTGATTGAGAAAGAAGAATACAATGGATTTGTAACAAATTACCTGAAAAAGAAAATTCTCAATCCTTGGCATCTGCTGGACACTGATAACTAAACTTTCCACTACATTGTCAAAGCCACAGACAATCTCTTCAACAGATGGATTAAAGCTGACATCCGATTCTTTTAAGAATGGGTTCTGCAGGAGGAAAACACACTATTGTTGGTTTATTTTACAAGGGAACAATAGCTATTTAAATAAGTCATGTTTATACTTTTATTGGTCTTGGACACAGAAGCCATATACCATTCCATGGAAACAGCTAATGCAGATTTCACATCTTGTTACCATACATATTCTGAAATTCAACATTAACTTCTAAAAATATATGCTAAAGTATGTAGAAAAATGGAAGGATTTATTACCAGGTTTTTAACTCATGCCAATATTAAGACAATAAATCTAATCTTCTCAAACTCTTTGGGTAAATTAGTCCATTCTCCAGTGTATCATATGAGATGGACACCACTTCACACAGCTCCTGCCTCCTGCTTGTAAAAGCTAACAACAAAAAATCTATCAGTTACAAGCAGGAGGAAGGGAGTAGCACTATGGGGCTACTGTATCTCTAATAGGGTAGAATACACTTCCTACTCACAGCACTTCCAGATAGTAAAAACAAACAGGGAAAGTCGAGGAAGTTTTATAACTCTGCAACTAATCATTGTAAGCAATCCAGGGAATAAAGAGATTAATAGCGACACACAACCAACTTCAGTTCTTCTTTATTGAGATCAAGTAAAAACAGGCATACCAGGGACAAGATGAGCAGCTGCGATGCGTCATTTCGCGTAGTATGCTCCCTTTGAGACGGATAAAATTGTATTTTCAGCACAACTATATGTAAGGAAAATGAATATTCAAATGGGAACTGGAAAATTCATTCTAGTGCCCCCTTTTAGAAGATAGCTCCCCACAGATTAGTCTGGTTATAGGGTGTTAACTTCCAAAAACTGGAGTTAGAGTGAGTTTTCCTTTTTTTATCTAGTAGAATTTATTTGAATATTCTTTTCACATAATTTTCTAGTAAAACATGCATGGACTGATAGACTCTATGCACTGTAGAATGGCCTGAAAAGGCAGTCTCCCTATGCAAACACAATATTCCTCCTGACCTATGGGGAGAACAAAGAGAAACAAAGAGGCTGTATCTCATCTGATAGGGGTGGTGCCTTAGAGCTGCCAGGTGTGGATTATGTAATCCTATAGTTCACAGTCAGCTACGCGGGGAAGACTGACATGTTGCCTGCACAGAAGAGCAGGCTCTGGACTGCTGGTCAGACTGTTGATCATATGGCATAGTTGCCCATAATGAAAGCTTCCAAATTGTATGAAAGCAACAGAGCTGAGATAATACCATTGCTACAATATTGCTGATGAGTTAGCATTGTATGGCCAAAAACATATTATACAATATAATTTTGGATATTTTGGTTAATCAGTTACCGTAATTCAATAAATTTACCCAATGAATATTAGTTGTGATCCCACACGATTTATGTGAAACAATCTAATTATATCTCATTATTATTGTTCTCATTTCTTTAATATGCCAAAAGGCAAATGGCTCCTGTAACACTGCACTGAAACAAAGCTTAATTTTTGCGTCATTGTTTCAACAATTCATAAAAAAAGGCTTTCTTCTTACAGTCTTATGTTTTACTTATAATTTGGAAAAGTCATTAACATGTCCAGTGAAGAATTGTCATACATTTTCAAGAAGAGTTTAAACCTAGGCAAGTAATCCACTCATTAAGAGTCAAAAAGTCCATTTTGGTGGGAAAATCTTTTTTTTTTCTTTAATTTGTGCTTGTCATAAAGTGGAATTCTAAGGATCACCTAAAGAATAAGGCTTTACATAATCTTTATGGCTTTAGCAAGACAAAAAGAATACTAATTGACAGGTGAAATGTGCATTCTGCTCAAAAGTCTTGAGAGCTTAAGTCACTCAAAGAAATACTAATTAAATAAACCTTAACTTGTATTTCCAGTTAATATAAAAGAAAAAAATCTAAAAATAGAAACAGTCAAGTTTGTGGTATTTTTAAAAGTAGGGTGATGCCATAAAAGCACTATTGTTACCTGTACATGTACAGTACAACATAGGGATTCGGATGTGGTGCATACATCGCTACATGTTACAGAGCTATATATGCCATTGTATGGTAGGTAGCATATTACTCTCTAGAAGTAATATATTATAGTCTTTGTAATTTCTTTTATTAGGGAATCAAACAATATGAAATTAAACACAGACAAGAACATTAGGATCCTACAGAAGCCTATGAGTGCTGTATTATGGCGGTATGCAACACTAAGGTAAAGTGGAGACATAATACAGTTCTGTGCATGAATGCTAAGCTATATTTGTATTATATTCTTGGACTAATGGTAATATGAGGAGGAACAATACAAGTAAAAAGAAAACATGGCAAATATTGAATCCATACCAACAAATGAACTTGGTTATTGCGAGTATTACTCTAGGGAACATTCCTATATTAAGCTACTTTACCATTTTCTTCTGTCAATAAACCACTTAAATGTAAATGTAGCAAAATTTATGACTTGAAATAGTCTTTGCAGGTGTTTGAAAATGGGTTCTGAGATTAGAGAGCAGTGATTACGTCAAACTAAGGAAAAACATTGGTCTTTTTTTTTTGTAAGAGTAACAATATAACATCTTTCCGATTGCAACCTATCAGATCATTACTTCCTTCCATACAAAAAAAATGGATATCTCAAAGCAATATTGGAAACACAATATTTTTTCTACAATAATTTTGATCAATGAAATCCACTTGAAAAAAGAAAACAACATGAAAAAAATCTAAGCTAAGCTATGCATGTTTTTGTTTTTTTTTTTATAAAGAAAGTTTATCAAGGTTGAAAGATATTCAGTTACATATTTAACTATACACGTTTTATAGTACCATTTAACCAAATAGAATTATGTCATTTTCTTACAGTAATTACCACTTTATTTTTGAAGTGGATATCCAAGATGTGAATTGGAATCTATTTTGTTCTGAATGTTTATGGTTAAAATTTAAAGGGTGTTACACTTTAAAAGTGGCGTGCCTCTACACGATGAGCACTGATTGGTCAGAGTCAGACTGTGTAGGGACCCTCCCCCAAATGATAACACTCAGTTCAGAAGTTTTTGGAGGCACAGTACAGAGTTATAAGAAAACAATCTCCAAAACTGATATATTATGGAGAATACATGTATGTACTAAACAGACACTTTAGAAGAACTGACAGGGCCTCCTTAATGACATGAATTTTTTTTTGTACCATATGAGCATAAATATGACCAAATTGATCGTCCTGTAAAAAAAAGATTTGATAATAAAGCTTTTTCACGCTGGAAATCATATCATATCTAATAAACAAACAAATGTGTTTGTCAAATATTTGCATGTGTTATGGTGTATTTTTCCTGTTCAACTTACACAAGGATGCTTCATCGCCATCTGTATTTACGGCTCTGCAAATGGGCTTGATTTCTAGCACAGATTTAGTGCCAGGATTTTGCTAAGACTGACAGAAGTTAGTGTTGCATGACACTGTCGACATACATATTTATGCTTTGTGTGAAAATAATGATTTGTAATTCAAACCATCAAAGGGATTTTATCAGACTTGCAGACTAAGTGCCATTATTAGATGAAAACAAAGAGAGCTGTCACATCATTCACATGTCAGTCATATAACTTGTGTACAACACATACAAGAAGAAAAACGCAGATTATCATTAGACTGTCATTGTAACTTAACAGTGCTTTTAGCTACTGAAGGACTGAATAATAAAAAGTAACACTTGGTCCTAGTTGGTTTTTGCATTGGGTCAGAAGGTTACAGGACAAGTTAAAGAAATATAGTGGGAGAGAAAGTGATGGAGATAGGGTGTGAGGAGAAATGAGAAAAGAAGGAAGGAAGGGAGGAAGGGAGGGAGGGAGGGAGGAAGGAAGGAAGGAAGGAAGGAAGGATGGAAGGAAGGAAGGAAGGAAGGAAGGAAGGAAGGAAGGAAGGAAGGAAGGAAGGAAGGAAGGAAGGAAGGAAGGAAGGAAGGGGAAAAAAGAGTTGACATATAGAGAGAGGGTAACATGAGATGGAGGGAAAAAGACGGGAGTGAAAGATTCACAGAAAACAAGTCCTTTACATATTTCAGCAGCTTCTCTGAAAAGTAAAGTAGATTAAACATACCATAAATAAGACAATAAGATGAGGTTTCACTGGGTACCAAAGATTGTCAGATGGATAATTTCCTTCATAGTGATTCCCATCACTGTAGGTTTCAATCATTTCCACTAGGTCAGTTAGAGAGGTCTCCACTATGCGTCTTAGAAGATTGGACATTAGAGTCGCTAAGCTGCAAAATAAATGATCCATTTTCTTTCGTCGTAAACCCTAGTAGAAAAAACAACACATAGGTGAAAATCACTAGTTCACGTTCATGCTACCTTTAAGACCACTAACAGTATGTCTAATACAGTACATATTATGCAGGAGAAACATGAAATGAAATTAAGGGGGGAAAAAACAGTAGGCAGATGCAAAGCTGAAATGTGCAAATTCACACTTTGTGAAAGTGAAATTACAATGGTTATTTTGAAAATGAAATAATTCTTGCTCAGAGAATGCAAAGACTACATGGTATAAGCATACGGTTGTATTTAACAGCCTGAATTGCCTATGTGAATAAAAAGGAGTCTAAAATTAAGAAAATGTACTTTTAAAGCCATGATGCAAGAGTTTGCTCTTCACTACTTTATTTAATACTTAACACTTATAGATAATACACAAAAGTCAAGAAAAAACACACAAGTAATTACTTATGGGATGGAACGTCCTCCGCATATACGGTACAGGACTAAAATACGCTGAAAAAAAATAATCAATACTAGTACATAGCAAAATTAATTGATGAAATGCTAGTGTTGATAAATAGAAATCTAAGACTTCAAAATAAGTTCTAACACAATGGCATCTATTGATGGGATTGTTAATCCAATAATAAAAAAATGCTGCCCATCTTCCAACAATTCCCAGATCTCTATTTCCTGAATTATTGGCTAAAGTTGGTCACTGCTGCAGCCCCTGATAGGGTGACTATTCACAGTTCCCTGGTTCATGATGGACCAGGCAGCATCTGTATGGGAGAAGGGGGGATTCGTGAGGTAAGTATGACTTTATTGAGTAGAACTTTATTTTTTATATTTTATGTTATAAAATTATTGGCTAGAAAACTCCTTTAATAGAAAACAATAGTAAAACTGAGAACACTGGGGGAAATTTATCAATCCCTCAATGCTGGTGTAGAGAGATGATGTGGTGGAGCACATTCAGTGCAAGGCCCTTTCTTGAGTCAAACGTGTACAACAACCCCTGATCCATGCCTCAATGACTGCTTTATGTAATTGTGGGCAGAGCTGTACAGGACAGGCAGTTTTCTGGCATAGATTTCCACTGTGGTGCTGGAATGTGCTAACGTCTCTTCTTGAATCAACCATTCCCTGCACCAGTTGGGGTCTTTATCAAGACTGGAGTACAATACACCAATTTTAAATCTTCCTCATTGTGTTTCTGGGTTATAAAAAGATAAAGAAAAATCTAATTTCATTATTAAGATTTCACTCTATTACCTATACTTAAGTGGATTCTGCTGGGCTATTAGTGCAGTAGTTATCACAAGGGCAAACATGAAGGGATAGATTTACTGTATGTTTACACCCAGAATGTAGAGCAAAATACACCATAATTTGTTACTTTTCTGGGGTAAAATGATGAATCCAGTTTTAAGTCACTAAAATTTGCTTAAAAGAGACATGACTTAGTGGAAGCAGCATGACTTAGGGATTCAGCATGTTATAGAGCAGAAGGAGCTGAGCAGATTGATATATAGTTTTGTGAGACTGTATGACATCTTTCTATCTCTACTCTTTCTATGCTAAGATGCCAACTAGGTGGTTCTATCCAGTGAATGACAGCCTCCTCTCTGTCAGTCACTCATAGGACCACCTCCTTGACTTCTCTACATGGAAAGTGCAGACATTGCATTGGATAAATGACAGGCTATACAGATTTTATTTCCCACAAACCTATATCTCAATCTTCTCAGCTCTTCCTGCTCTATAACATGTTACCACCAAAATTGTTTTCATTTTACGTTCCCTTTGAAATGCAATTTTTATGCAGAAAAATGCAGCAAAATTAAAATGTTGTATTGTACATATAAGAATATCTCCCATTTGTGTTCTATTTTACAGGGCATGTATGAGGTGTTCTATTATATGAGATTAACAATACAGATTATTTTTAATGGAGAGCTAAGAGATATATACATTTTTAAAAGATTTTAAGTATCCATAATGTCCGCTCATGAAGTTCCCATGATCTCATGCATGTGTCGCAGGGAATCTTTTGCACTTTGATCTGATTGAGGAAGGCGTTTAGTGGCAGGAATACCTATTGGGGACACTTTGCAGCTACCTGTAAATATTGAATACTGTCAGGTGACAGAAATTGCCAGTAACTGCTATGTAGGATCTAGTAATAGCTGTCAGTCATTAGACTAATGGATATGTATAAAACATAACTCTTTTTATGGCAGAAGACTTGACATTGATACAGGTTTATCTTTCCTATGCCAAATCTTGACTATGCAAAGAAGAGTTTTCCATGAACTTCTGTGCACATAGATCTGTCTCACTTGACAAGCATGATAAAGTGTGTCTCCTTTACCAGGGTTCTCATGAGTGATTTCCCAAATGACTTGACAACTTTAAGTGTGTGATATCACTTATTTAACATCTTCATACATATGAAATGTGTACGAATGGCAGACATGAAAACCAGACCTATTATGAAAATCATGTCAATTTTGCTCACTTAAACCTGATTGTAATAAACCTACCATAGCAAAATACTCCCATTAATTTTTGGCACATGCTATCTGTATATGTAACATGGTGGAGTAATTGATTTCCATTATGTTTAAACTGTCTTATTGCAATGTGGACAAAATATTGTACTCACCTCATCCTCTGGCATTATAGATTCTATATTGCCTCTGCTTTGTTCTACAATATCACAACATTCCTTCATCCATGTTTCTTGCAGAAGTTCAGCCCTCTTTTTGACAATGCCAGTTATGTACACAATAAGTTTGTCTAGTACCATAGGGACACTTTGGAGGAGGCTTTTAGTATCAACTAGGCTAAACGTTGTGTAACTGAAAAGAGAATGGATAAAATAGACTTAAATGTTATGGAACCTTAGATCAGCCCCCAAATCATGAAATATTGAAATGTCATATATTAAGTCATCCATCTGCTCACTCCAACCCATGATACAATTTTCTAGTTGCTGGCAATATATCCTATGTTTAAGTGAGTCAAAGGAGTTAGAGGATCAGCAGGAGTACATTAGTGATCAGTCATGAAGTGGAAGGTCAGAATGAGTGATTATAGTCATTTACAGTATGTGAAGCCTGCTCATTGAGTACATGTGGAGAAGCAGATGGGTTAAGCCTTAACAGGTGCTTCTTGTCTTTGGCAATACATAAAGAACTTTCATAATTCATAGATTAAATATTTCATTCTCTTAGATTTCCTCTAACATAGTAAAACTACCAACCAAATTCTGTTATGTGTTGGAACATCATTGATAACATACTTTCTATAGAAGTGATGGAGAGTCTTGGTCATGACAGGATGAGTGATGTGCAAGCTGTTCTTCAATTTGACACATGCCATATTAACACTATTATGCCATGGAAAGCGATTTCGCCCAGCACTGTTACAAATCTTTGTGCAAAAAAAAAAAAAAAATCAGAAACGGGATATTTTATCAACATTTTTAAGAGACAATTTTGTATCATGCATTTTATACTTATACTTTCATTGAGTACTTATGATAAAGATATTTCATGATAAAGTGAAAAGTTAATAAATAGATTTTTTTTCTTTCATTCCAGATTATAATATAAGTTAATTTTTTTCCATTTGGAAAATTAAGATTATTTAAATTCTTAAACATGAAAAAGCATAAACGCTATGCAAAAGTCTAATAAAATGACATTAATAATAAAGTGGATAGCATTATACAGGCTAAAGTAACTGTGTGTTTACTACGGAATATGTACAAATAGCTATCGCAAGCTCTATCGTAGCATTTAAATAACAATACACAATGTATATACTGCCTGACAGGTCTTCTTTCTAAGCTCTCAATGTGATTGCCACTCTTCTCATTTCAATGCAATCACCCTGTCTGCCTGTCTCCTTCCTTCCTTTGTCACTTTCTATCATCATGACCACAGCATTTTTATTACTGCCACCATTCCCCTTTAGCTTTGCACATTTCAGATCGGTATCTACAGCGTACATAGAAGGATCACATTAACGGGAGAGGTGATAGATGTGAGAAATGTGATGGCAGTGCTATACCACCTTTCTATGCAGTCTACTGAGAATAGAAAATGCTCTGGTAAACCATTGTACGAGCTCCATCAAATACACTGCTCCCACAGGGCCGGCTCCATTACAAATATAAGTCTCATTTGTTCCACACATAAGGCACACTTTTTTCCGCAAACCACAATAGCTCTCTAACTTCAGCCGTGAAGCCTCATTATCAAGCAGAGAAATGACCTGTGTCTGTTTGGACAAAACATGCAATTTGGGACACTTTTTCTTAGACACATGATTTCTTCCACCACCAACACAATCTATAGATGTCTATTACTCAGCTAAATAAACTAGGTATCCACTGGTAGTCTATTTATAGAGAGCGAAGCCTGAAGATGGACTGTTGAAAAGGCCTAAAAAGACAATCATGTATTGCTGAAATTACCTTTGGGGTAATTTCAATTCCAAGCCTCTGTTGTTCCGCCACATCCAACAGTATATAATCAAGCATTGATTTCTTTATGGCATATGTATAGTTTTCCTCTACCTCCTGGGGAAAGATAAAAATACAATATTTTAACAGTACATTTTGGAGGTCAATCTAAAACTTTCAGACATTACATTTTTTGTAACTTTTTCAAAGATGTATAAGAAAATTAATATAAACTAAAAACTTGAGTTATGGTACAGCGCCTCTTCCCACCCAAATGATAGGCTTTTACTCTATTTGGTTGCCCCACAATACCACATATTAGCACAGGCTAGAAAATTATGCCAATGTGAAACTAGAGATACCTTAGCCTACACCTGGAAAATCAATGAAACCAGACACAGAATCTGAAAGTATTGGAAATATGGAATTAGAACATTTTAGGCATGAGAAGATATGTTGTAGATATTTTCTATATTTTACAGATTAGAGTATCCTTATGAAATTAGTGCATTCGTTCCTAAGGCTAAAATAATCACAGAGGAAACGCATTGTGTGCTTGGGATTATCCAGAATCCCATTCGCTTTGCAGGAACTGTAAAACACAGCATTTTCACAATGTGGGGCTTCAGCCTAAAACTGTTTTAGTTCAGTTTTTGTGATTGTCATTACAAACCATCAAAAATCCAGGCACATCCCTAAACACGAATATTAGCTTCTATAATGCACTGGGACAGTAAGTTTTTTATGGTTCAGATCACTTTATAGAGTCTTTTGTTTTGTCCAACTTCTTAAAATTTATATCTTGTTTAAAATTCCATGCCACCATTGATCCAGCAAGGAATACTGGGAGAGTTTAGCTCTGAGGGCTGCAGAATTGTGAGGCAATCTGTATTCACATGTTTATACAGTTACTCAAGTTTTTATGTAGAATCATTTAATTTGTAAACTGTAAAATGGTGCTGTTTTATGGTTGGCGAAATGATAATGGGAATGAGGGATGCAGACACCTTAGTAGTATAAGTGAAACATGGCTTTTACCATGGATTATGCAACAACAAAAAAGTAAGAAACAATGTGCAGAAGTGATAATAAGCAAGTAGCCACTAAAGTCAGGCCTCTTCTTTATTCTGAGGGGAGCTCAATCATTGTGGCGCCAACACCCCACGATATCAAAGATATTAGTTAGCCAATTGATGTGTAAGCCCAATGAGCTATCTATTTTGATGTACACATAGGTTATATGCTACCCTAACCTATAATAATATGCTATTATTGTGATATTGTACTATTGCTATTTTCCTAATATTGCTGATTTGCAATCTTTCAGACATGGGTTTAACCACTGATGGTAGCATTGGCAAGTCATTGTTATGTCTGGACTCCCTTTAGCTTCTTTTCTACACTCCATGTAGAGTCTACAAACAGAACTAGCAAGGTAAATTCATAGATTTGTAGTAGTGACATCACTTGTCTTCATTATTATTGGAAAGAAATATGGAACAATTGAATTGAGTATACAATAGTTTCCTTCTTCATATTATGTGGCTTGTCTATTTATTACAGATATACTGAATGAAAAAGTGCTGCAAGAAGAATTATAGAATTAAGTGCTATGGGTCAGAGGGGTCTATAGTAGTAGTAGCAGTGGTCAACAGTACATGCAGTTTTCCTTTTATGTTTCATAAATTATTTTATCAAAAAGTAAAATGAAATTAAATGGTAGAGGGTATGTACTACTCATCCAATGTTAAGGTTACATTAAGGCATAAAGTCCTGTATTCAACCAAATCCCACTGGCATTGAAGCCAACAGAAAGCAACCACATGCAGTTAAACTGCAGCCTAATATAAAACTCTAATGCATTTAACCTCAGGTTAATCTCCCGATTCCCCAACGTGAGATGCTGGGTGAAAGGAGGATCAGGTTGTTGGGTTTCAACATGCTCACTCCTATTGTTCTCTGGGAACATAAACCACTGTCACAGTGACTTATTCCCTCACACTGGTCTTATGTATTGGAGTTTGTAGATTCATACAAAAATTGTATTCCGATTTTCAGTTCTTGTATGTGGGCTAAAAAGTTTAAGAAATTAGTTTTATAGTGGTTATCTGACTCACACCATAATCATATACTGATGGCAGTGGATCCTGTTGCTGGGAACCCTAATGATGTGCTGTAGCCTATGGAAGAACCTTTCAGCAAGTGATGAATCCCCCTGTAGCACCACCACAGGTGAAGTGAAGCCCTACATGGCGCTCATGGAAATTAATTGGTTCGTCTTATAATGTACAGACATGCTGAATACTTCAGAGAGACACTATCTGTCCTGTAGCCATTCTTCAGTCTGGATAATTGATGGAGGTCCTGAATAATGGACCTCTTCTATTAACTCACAATGCCTTAAGGGTAGAGTATATTCACAAGTGGCTGATTTGTTGCAGAAATTTCTGCAACTGAAAAACAGCTCCATACTGTATATCTGAATGGGGTTACTTATCCAGCAAGTGTATGGATTTGTGTGCCGAGGATTTGTTGATGAGAAGTTCTACAATTACAATTTTCTTACTTCTGCTATTGGATTAAACACAAGCATTGGATGTGATGCCATAATTTCAGCTGTTACTTTCTTCTTTGGATAATTTTGTCTTAAAATGTATATATTTTTCCATTTCTTAATGAGTGTATAAAAGTTGGGTGCGTGCAGGTAATTTAATCATAACGTTACATAAAATAATTTATCAAGCTCTAAATTAAATAGAATTTTAACGTCTTATCATCTCTATTTCCAACTATTATTATTGCATCTCTTCTCAGTGCCAAGGTAATGCTTTAGAAGATGTGCCGCGGTATAAATATTTCATTCATTTGGTTAAGCAACTTATAATTAAATGATGCAGATTTACAATATTAATATCAATGGTCAATAAACGGCTAGCATGCATTTTAAAAAGGGATAATATGAAAGGACGGCTAAAATCTGAAATAATGGAATGCCTGATGTACATTTTAAGCTGGATGCTGCAGCTGCTATTTGAATGGTAGGAGATGGAGAAGAATTCTTAATAAAACAACCAGTTACATCTGGGCACCAGCTGTTCCATTTTCAATGACATTATCTTTGGTGCAAAAACTCTACAATCTGTTTGTAAATATGTTATTACTGATGTGGATAACACAGGGATCATTTCATTCTAGTAAAATTAGTCTTTTTAAACTTTTTGGGAAGAAATGTGGTTTATTAAAAACAAATAAAAAATAAAACAATGGACTAAGCAGTAAATGGGTATTTTTAAAGATCTTTTCATACCTAGATCTGTAAACATGATAAGGGGTATCCAATAGGTCTAGAGAAAGGAAAGATTCACTAATGTCAAATGAAGATTTTTTTTTTTACTGAAGTGACACTAGGGAGGAGCCTGGTTCCCTTCCTTGAAAGTAAAAATATTACAAGCTCTGGCTACTTAGATTTATAGAGAAGGTCACCACGATTTGGAGATTCATTGAGATTGCCATAATGGAAATTGGGGAAGAATAATAATAAGAATAATACCTCATAGGTAAATTTTGTCATCCTCTGGATCAACATGGTAGGTTTATAGCTAGGACATGATGGATCTTGTCATTTTTTGAATGATTATTTATAGTACATTCCTACAGATGTAACATTCATTTATGAACTTTCATAACAAGCTAATAAACGTTTCTATCACTCTAACACAATTTTCATAGTGTAGCTGCCCATTCATTATTCATTATGCATGATAGCACCAACGCTACAAAATCTGCTAAGTGCGCCATAGCACAAAACGAATATAAGTAAAGATAATCCTTTAATAGTCCCACCATGGGGAAATTCAGTGAGTTACAGCAGCATAGATAATACAATAATAATACAAAATATGAATACACATATAAGCCCATGACTTTATACAACAAATCTTCATTTGGTGGAGACTACATCAGTACTTTATGTTAGTCTGTATAGAGCTAGAGCAGCTGTAGCTAGAGTTTCTGTCATCCAGGGCAAAGGTTTAGTTTACTACTCTTATCTGTACTTGACCCCCCCCCCAAGCTTCCCCATTCTATTAGCCAAGCTAATGTACACAGTTCTTAATTTATTACTACAAAAGTAAGATGCTGTAGATATAAGAATGTTTATATCACAGTTTCATCCAGGATTTTTTGTACGGTTAGTAAAAAAAATCCAATAGCTAATAACTATAAGCAGTTAGCACAAAGCAAGTTAAGATGTTGCAAATTATATCTAAGAAAGTTCTTAGAAAGGCCTTACAAGTCCAACTGCTCAGTTACTTCAATAGAAAATGCTATAGTTCATTGTCTAGGTCTTCCTCCTCATTGTGTTACATGATAATAGATAGTAAAATAAACAGCCATACGATCCAGCCTATAGGATACACACAAATCCTCAGTACAGGAGAAGCTGAATTATAGTAGCTTAGCATACATTCACACTTAAATGTATCGTAGATATTGAAACAGACAAATATATCTACCATCCACAACATGAATCGACCATACATGCTAATATGTGATTGTGGTTCCCCAATGTAGAGATCTTAGCTGTTCCTCTTCAATTTAATTAATATACCATATGTATCTGTAGTATAAAACCTCTTTAACACAACTTACTCGAAGAGCTCCAAAATGTCCTCCAATAGAAACATTTCAAGGCCAATTATCTGTAATTTGCTTTCATTCAGATATCAGGATTATATGTACAACAAACTTTAAATGATTCTCCTCTATGGAAAATCCTTAAAAGTTGGCAAGCTACAATTTTCACGTAGCACCACTACAGGTGAAACTATGCAATATACAGTGCCCATGCAAATTAGTGGATTCTCTATGTGATAAAGAATAGGACAGCACCTCCAAAGCAGGAGGTACTCCTTGTAGTCATTCTCCCATCTACCCAAGAGGTAAGGATCATGAACTGAGTGAGGACACTTGAAATCTTCTAAACAATGTTTTATTTCCAAACCAGACCACTCATTTCAATACCGTGTCTCTCTTTTGTGAAACAACCATGGCCTTGCAATGTTATCTTGATGCCATACCATTATCATAAATGGACAACATTTCAGCACAACCTTCTGTCCTGTGCAAAATTAATATTGCATCACATGAACATGTCTTTTAGAAGGTTTAAGTGATTGTGGGATTTTATGAGTCATATTCCCCCTTATAGAGAAATGCAGGTTGAGAGAAGGATTTCCATCGAAGCATTATGTGTGGGAAAAATAACTCCTTACAGGGAGTCTTTCATATATCCAACTATAGATGGGGTTCACTGGAATAAAACATTTCTTCCTCTTCCTGATCATTGCCTCCATCGCTGATATATTAGCTTGTATCCTGATATGCTAATGAGCTTTTTGGTTAATTGAGGATGTCACCATTGCTCTTATTGCACCTAAAGCTGTATACTTTCCAGCCTCCAGTCCCACTAATCCTCCCTCCCTTCTATGATTGATCTACACTTCCCATTCCTTCCTATCAGATTGCTCTATAGTGATATGAAAACAATGGTGATGGCCCGTTTTGCACCAAACAGCTCAATAGCATATAAGCCTAAAATAAACCCCCCTGTGAAACCCACCTATATAACTGTACTCATAGTTCAATAGGGACCGTTCTAGTGACAGACTCCCTTTAACAAATATGCTGAAATGATGTCTGATTATCTCAGCTACCTACCTTTACTTTTTGTTGGCTAATTCCAACTATACGTTATATTAATAACTGGTCAATTTGATTGTGAGCTCCTCCCTATGGTGGGAAAAATATATCTGGAAAATGTACATTAAAAATAACTCTCTAAATTTTAGGATCACTTCTATAGGTAAAGGTCATTACAGTAGATGTATGTGATAACTAACATTTTCCTTTAAATTGCCATAATCCATGTCAAAAAACTCAATAAAAATATATTGTCCAAAGACAAACATAATTTTACTACAAGGTGTCATATAAAGCTATAGTACAATAATACTAATTCTTTATAAATTCTTATTATATTAACGTGACCTGAGCCAGAGGGGTTAAGGTAGACTGAGATTTATAGACAAACTTCATATTTGATTAAAAATCCTAGACTTTTCTAATAATTCAATGAACAATTCTAAATACAAGGACGTTCTGTTTTTCCTGCTAAAAATGTCTCTACGGCATATGTATTTTCAGAACAAATCATCTGTTTTGCAGAATGGCTTATTTTATATCTAGAGGGTAGTATGCATAAGAATAATTCCTCCACTGTACTTGTCAAATATTCATGTATTAATAGCAATGAGAGCAGCTTGCAAAATATGACACAAATCCATACATACCTTTGTTAAATCCTGAAGGGATTTGCTCCACACCTTGCAAAGTTCTGCTGGTATGTATGAATAGATTCCCTGAAGCCATTTTACACTAAGTGGAGACACCATACAAGGGTCGATGGATTCTTCAATAAGCCTGTAATATCTACAGAATGAAAATGCAGTGTGAGAACAGTTTCAAAAGCTTTGCTGTTCCCTCAGCAGATATTATGAATAGAAAAGATTTCCTTTTTTTTTTCCAAAGTATGTGACACCCTAGTTAAAAAAAAAAAAAATCTGACAGCCTGTGCATCCTGTCACAACCTTGTGCTAGGAGATGTCAGAAATGAGCGTATAATAACAGTCATTCTGAATAATACAGTTAAGCCTATGATAACAGACTGACTTACTATTCCCTTGATTAATGTTCTTCACAGTAAGCGATGCCTCGATTTCAGCCATTCTAAATTAAGCTAATTATTTCTTCACCCTGCTGTCAATTAAGTTCAATTTTGCAATATCAACAAGTTTAAACTTAAACAGAATTTGCATAATAAAATCATTAAAATCCTTTTAGAGGACATATGCTAATGGAAAATTTATGAAACACAATTTGAATTTTTCGGTGGAACCCAAAATAGAAAAGAGAGTGTGCTATGTTAAATCTTTGTACGTACACGTTTCATACAAAACAAGTAGAAGGAAAATTGGAGTTTCTATATTTCACCATAGACAGACTGCTTATTACTTGGCACAATGGTGCAAACTTGTGGCTCTCCAGCTTTACTGAAACTATTGGTTGGAGCATTTTTTACGTTAAAACCCCACATAATGAACCACAGCTAAAAAAAAAAAAAAAAAAAATGCTGCAGAAAAAAAACTGAGAAAATGCATTGCATTTTTTGCAGCATTTTTCAGTGTTGACTGTGTTTTTCTTCCCTTATTGATATTAATTATTAATAGAGATGAGCGAACAGTAAATTGTTCGATATTCGTTTCAAATAGCCGCTCAATATTCGACTACTCGAATCGAATATGGAATCCTATTATACTCTATGGGGGGAAAATGCTCGTTTCAGGGGTAGGCAACATTCGATCAAATTACACTTACCAATTCCACGAGTGAGGGTCGGGCTGGATCCTCTGAGAAGTCTTCTCCGTGTAGCGTCCCCGCGGCATCTTCCGGCTCTGAATTCACTCTGCTAGTCATTGGGCCTGGGCAGAGCCGACTGCGCATGCCCGTACTACAAAAAAATGTCCGCTTACAGTCAAAGCGGCCATTTTCTTGTAGCGTGGGCATGCGCAGTCGGCTCTGCCCAGGCCCGATGCCTGGCAGAGTGAATTCAGAGCCGGAAGACGCCGCGGGGAGGCTGCACGGAGAAGACTTCTAAAGGTAGGAGAAGAACCAGCGTTGATTGGCCGACTGTATAGCATTCGGCCAATCAATGCTGGTTCTGCATCAAACTTTTCCATTCGAATAGCGAGTGGTACTCGATCGAGTACGAGTATTTTGAATACCGTACTATTCGGGCGAGTAGGTATTCTCGCTCATCTCTAATTATTAAATCTATAGGGAAAGCGCTTGTATTTCCACAGCTAAAATCAACATTCTGCATTTCTTAAAAACACATGTTCTTGAAAATGCAACTTTTCCATAGCTTTTTTTTCCCCCACAATCTGTGGTTGAGATTAACAAACATCTCATTCACTTTGCTGATATTGTAAAAGGCAGCATTTTTTTTCCACAGCGTTGCGTTCTGGGACTTTAGCCTAAAGGGAAACTCCATCTAAATTTAACTTACAGTATATTGTATGTGCCAGTCTCTCATCTGCTATTTTTTTCTGCTTTTATCTCTGTATTGCTCACTGTGGTGTTGCTTAGCAGTGAGAATCACGTGACATATTTTCTGCACTATAGTCCATAGAGATCTATGTGTCTCACAGAAATTCCTCAATGATGATGTTGCATGGACTGTATTACATAAAGAGGAATTCCTTTTGCAGTAACTGCAGATGAATATACAGGTACTGTCACAAAGTTATAATACATATGTACTCAGCATCCCTGATGGTTTCCTAGTTTATATTGAAGTAGTATAGTAGAGAAAAAGAATTACACTGTCCTCCTAGCATGTAAAGATGGTACTGTCTCTAGCTGTCTATGTGATGCTGTGCATAGGCCGAGGGAATCTGATTAGAAGCAAAGAGGAGATTGAACAAAAAGTAAGTACAATATGTACAAAAGATGTTCAGAGTGATATAGAGTCAGGTGGAGCAGACTTGGAAAGTTGGGTTTCTACTAGGGGTATTCTTCAAACAATATCTGAAAAGTCTTCTATATAGACAAATATAGCCTATATACAGTAAGGGCAACCTATTACAGATACAGGTACTCCTATTAACCAAAACACAGACAAATGCTGCGCTATTTGGCCAATAGAATTGATTAAATAATATGGTGGACTCATAGTAAATGATTCCACTATATTCACAAGGGAAGTACTCCCCTCCTCTGCAGTAACTAACAAGCTGCTAAGTAAGCATGTATTGGTGGTGGGTAAAGGGGGGCATATAACAGTACTGTATTCTTTTTCCTTCCTTATTATCCAACAGTGGAATAATTATAATTATTTTGGCTAATAGTAGGACAAATCTTTATAATATGGTTCCCTCTACAGGGCAGGATATCCAGCTACTTTAAATAATTAATATTTTATTCTCTACCATTAAAAAAAGATATAAAATTGTAATACTGTGCAAGTAACTACTTTGTGCATATGCAATACGTATTCCCCATGAAGAACTTATTAAATTGTACACAATGCTATGTCTTACGTACATTAGATATATATTGCCTTCAGCATTGGAAAGGTTTAGCAACCCAACAAGGCAACAGGAGGAGATTAAACTTCCCAATGATTCAAGAAGTTGTGCATAAGTGAATTTATGAGAGTAACATTTACAAGCAACATGCAGCAGCCTGCAATCTGCTAAAGTAATTGTCAAAAAACGGCAAAGAAAAGAGAGGAGCAAATTTACTGACCATGTCTATTGTTTTACGAACGTGAACTTAAAGCAGACAATCTAAAGAATTTTATCATAATGGCTCATGTTACAAGATACTTTTTTTTTTTCTTTTAAATATAGATTGTGAGCCCCCCATAGAGCTCACAATGTAAATTTTTCCCTATCAATATGTCTTTTATTGGAATATAGGAAAACATACAAACTCCTTGCAGATGGTTTTTTGCCCTTGGTGGGATTGGAACACCAGGACTCCAGCGCTGCCAGGCTGCAGTGCTAACCACCGAGCCACCATGTGGCCCCTTGTTACAAAGATACATTTGATGCATTTTGCCTTACAAGTTAAACATGACTAGGATTGCTCCAATATGTTGCAGTAAGGTTTTGCGCACATTGTTTTTTAAGCAATACACTCTTACCATTGAAGCACACTTAAAGGGGTTGTCCAGGGAGCTGTAATTTACTTACCTGGCCTGGGGGTCATAATGTCACTGGAACCTCCATTCCATTATCACCCTTGGACCATATGATTCAAAGCGGGACCATTTGATCTGACTATAGTAAGGCCAGTCCCCATAGCACAGCTATGAGATTGGGGGAGGTGGGGACAGAGTGACCTCAGATGGAGCAACATGAGGGGGGAAAACACTGCTTTGGATCACAAGTTGTGATGTTACCGTGATCCCCAGGACCATCATCAGCAATTCCCAGACCAGGAAAGTAAATTACAACTCTCCAGACATCTTTAATATCTCATTGACTGACATGCCCCCTTATCACGTGAAGAGAAAATAGTGTAAAAACACATAATAAATGTTTTTGACCAGATTAAGACAGATTTCTGTCACATTTAGCTTAGTTTCTTAATGTGTGTAATATGTTCATCTTATGACAGAGGTCCATCCAGAAGGAAGACAGAATTCTCATCTCTACTGTCACCTATAAATGGCCTATAAGTTATCACCAAAGCTTAAAGGCTTATTCCTGCCACAATAATCATATTTCACAAAAAGTACTTTGCAAAATATCAATGTCACCCATTCAAAGTAATCAGTGAGTATGTCACTAGAAAAATCCCAATAATATTCCCAATAATTTCCTACCAACGTTTGAGCATTGTTACCACTGGATTTGTCTTGTACCCCATCCTCATCCAGATCAAGCAGGCTTTCTAAGTTTCTAACAGATGGAGCATGTGATAACAAATAATTCCTGTTATGAGGAATGGCCAATGCAACAGATAGGAAGTGTACAGAGTAAGGTGCACATAGAAGGACCACCCTTTCTGGCCGTTGTAGGCTGTAATGGGGGAGCAGATTTTGGATATCAGAGGGCACATAAAAGGTAGGTAAAGTCACAGTTATTGTGCAAATAGTTTATCTACTCTAGTTTTTTTTATTTTTGAAAAAAAAAGATTCATGTTGGGTAATCTCCTTTAAAGGTGCATTCACACTACGTAACGCCAGCGTGTATCACAGCCGTACACGCCGGCATTACAGCAGGGCTGCCGAACACTTCCCATTCATTTTTATGGGAGCCGGCATGCGAGCGCTCCCCATAGAAATGAATGGGCTGCTTCTTTCACTGCGAGCAGTCCCATTGAAGTGAATGGGAAGTGCCGGCGTATACGGCAAGCTCTGCTCATGCCGAGCCGTACACGCCGGCACTTCCCATTCACTTCAATGGGACTGCTCGCAGTGAATGAAGCAGCCCATTCATTTCTATGGGGAGCGCTTGTATGCCGGCTCCCATAGAAATGAATGGAGCTGCTTTATACGCCGCTTATTCTGAACGTGTTTTACGTTCAGAAAAAGCTTCAGTATACGTAGTGTGAATGCCCCCTAAGCTTGGAGTTACCCATTCTTAGTGCTTATACTACAAACAATGATCAAACATTTTGTTACCAATCATTGCTAGTAAAAATAACACTGATATGTTGTCATAAAACAAATATTTCCGAAGGGAAAGTTACCAGATTACCAATAGTATTGGATTTCACTTCTGAATTCTCAGAAGACTTTTCCCTTGTTACCTACTTACATTAGTTGGCAATTCCTTCAGACACATCTACAAGTATTAATGATTCCTACTAATAATCCATCCCCTGGACTACTTTATTGTTGAACTTATTGATACTGAGAGCAAGATACTATTCTTTACCTCTTTGTGGTCCTATTGATACTTGGCATTAGACCTTAAGAATCTAAATTATTCCAAACAATACATTGGTATTTGTGCTAATATATTTACTACATAGCTATAATAATAATAATAATACTTCCTTATTTCACAAATGTATACAGATTGAATAATAATGGGCATGATTTAGTTGGTCACTCTGGGAACTATGTATAGAACATCTTTTGTGTCTTGTACAGAGTATCGATTTCCATTTCATAAGCCCAAGAAAGAATATAGTTAAAGCTTAACCTCCATCTACAGTGGAGAGAATACTGTAGCAATTAACAACAAGGCCAAGACATCTGGGCTATTAAACAAGCCTCGAGGCCTTAATATGGATTCTGCTTCACTTGATTGATTTCATCTATAGGCATTTATTATAAGGAGGTTGTTTCCATGTGAGTAATACAACACACCAATATTAAGTCATTATGCATGGCAAGCAGATTTCTATAGAATCAGCATAGATACAATTGTTGTAGATGTAAGAGTAATATTCTACAAATAGACATGTTAAGGCCTGATATAATATTTCACAATATTCAAAAATGTTTGTTAATATTAGGGTCAAACTTGTGGACATAGGGTCAGATTTACAAAGACTGGTGTTATTAATGGCAGTCTTTATAACTGCATCGCTGGTGGGAGGTGCCCCTCTTTTATGACTTGGCGCATGCCTCCTCATAAATGACTCATCCTCTGCTGGGAATTTTGCTTACAGGGAAATCTATGCCAACTCATAGCTAATGTAGATTACTAGCATCATTTACACCAGATTTCTGGCATAAATTATAACAAATCTGGTGCAGTCCCCCGCACAGCCTTGCCAGACCCCTTTTTGGGACAGTGGCAAGAGCAGTGCAGAAAAGTTTAAAACTAGAGATGAGCGAACACTAAAATTTTCGGGGTTCGAGATCTGATTCGAACAGCCGCAGACTGTTCGACTGTTCGAACGGGTTTCGAACCCCATTATAGTCTATGGGGGGAAATGCTTGTTTCAGGGGTACACAACATTCAATCAAATTCTACTTACCAAGTCCATGAGTGAGGGTCGGGCTGGATTCTTCTCCCTGCGCAGCGTCCCCGCGTCCTCTTCTGGCCTTGAATTCACTCTGCTAGGCATCGAGCCTGGGCAGAGCCGACTGCGCATGCCCGCACTACAAGCGGACATGCGCAGTCGGCTCTGCATAGGCCTGATGCCTGCCAGAGTGAATTCAGAGCCGGAAGACACCACGGGGACGCTGCGCAGGGAGAAGACTTCTAAAGGTAAGAGAAGAACCAGCGTTGATTGGCAATGTATAGCATTCTGCCAATCAACGCTGGTTCTGCATCGAATCTTAACTTCGAACAGCTAGTAGTACTCGATCGAGTACGAGTATTTAGAATACCGTAGTATTCGATCAAACACCTACTCGATCGAGTACTACTCACTCATCTCTACTAAAAACCTGACTTAAAAAAAAATTGCAATTTTTTAAGAGCCTTGTATGCTAGAAAACTGGAGCACAAGGCAGATCTAAATCTGCCCCATAATTTTCAAGAAATACCTGTTTATGTATTAATTTACAACAGTATTTTCTCCAAAGATTTAACCAGAGTTTTTTGATAAAGCACTTACCAAGCAAAATGTATCAATTGCCACTCACTCCTATACTGCTAATAAGTGGAAATAATATTTTGAATCTTCTGTCTGATGATCACAGGCTGAACATACTCAGTTGAAATACAGTAGGTTATGGACGAGATGGTTCACCTTATAAGACCGCATTTAAACTGTTTGTTCAAGTTCACTTTGTGAACTTTAGAGACAATGAAGTATGGTATAATTATTGATAAGATTATCATAATCTCTGTAGTGCATATACCCAAAGTGTAATTTTATAAATGCACTGAGAAGGTCCATATATCCTATTAGGGGACCAACCTCTTTGAGCCCTAAAAAAGGATACCCCCTCAATTCCTCTGAACTTAGATCAGCTCTTTAAGAAAGTTTCTAGGTCTAGCAAATGTGGACCATCTATGTATTACATCTCAGTGGCTGCCATATAGTCACCATTGTAGAGAAAAAGAAAAAGCAGTTAATGTCTCTCCTGGCAATAAAGGTTGATGCTTTCACCAGCTTCCAATTGTCTTTACTTCCCTTTTTTTGCACATGAAAAAAAATTAATATTCTAAATATGGACTACAATGGGAAACTAATTTATCAAGGTACATGTGAACTGATCCTATGTTAATAATAACTATGTGCATTACAACACACATTTAGAGTATTATATGACTTCTTGACAGTAGTAGTCATGATTATTTGGATGCACTAAACTCATCAGTCTAGTTTCTACCACTATTTTCTGCTTTTAACCAATTGGTTATATTGTAGAAATACATTTTTCAGTACTGTACAAAGAATTTATTCTAATCTGTCCATGTCCCTATGGGAAGCCACTTCAAGAAGTTCTCCACTTAAATGTATTTCTAGAACAATCTGATTAATAATGCAACTTGAGGAGGGGATGGCATAGACTGACGGCTGCTAAGCTGCTTTTTTCTCTTACTCTGCTATCTACACAGTTTCAATAGTATTTTGGGATGAATAGCTTTGTTCCTCTATGTCTATAGCTCACAGAACTATAGTCACAATGTCATTCTCTTTTGAGGAAACATAAATTTAGGTGGGGGCCTCCTTAACCATAGATGGAAAACAGAATATCTGGATCAAAATAATTTAAGGTACACAAACTTAACACATAGTTGCAGATTTCAATCGGATGTAAAGTTGTGTCCTGTAACACTACCGTCAGGCTGAGGCCCCACGTTGCGCAAATGCAGTTTTTTTTGTTGCACATTTTGATGCATTTTTTTCAGCCAAAGTCAAGAATGGCTACAAAAGGAGTGGGATATATATAGGAATCTCTTTTTTTTTTTTCTTTTAAATGTAGATTGTGAAACCCATATAGGGATCACAATGTACTTTTTTTTTCATTTAAAGAGGACCTTTCACCATATCTGGGCACATGCAGTGTTATATACTGCCGGAAAGCTGACGGTGCGCTGAGTTCAGCGCACTGTCGGCTTTCCCGATCTGTGCCCGGTGTGAAGAGCTTATGGTCCGGTACCGTAGCTCTTCTATGGTTAGAAGGGCGTTTATGACCATTAGCCAGAGACGTCCTTCTGCCTCGCGGCGCCTATCACACTGTGCTGTGGAGCGGGGAGGAACGCCCCCTCCCGCTCCTGATAATGCTAGTCTATGGACAAGCGCTGCGAGCAGAGGGAGGGGGCGTTCCTCCCCGCTCCACAGCACAGTGTGATAGGCGCCGCGAGGCAGAAGGACGTCTCTGGCTAATGGTCAGAAACGCCCTTCTGACCATAGAAGAGCTACGGTACCATGACGTAAGCTTTTCACACCGGGCACAGATCGGGAAAGCCGACAGTGCGCTGAACTCAGCGCACCGTCAGCTTTCCGGCAGTATATAACACTGCATGTGCCCAGATATGGTGAAAGGTCCTCTTTAAGTATGTCTTTGTAGAATGGGAGGAATTCCACGCAAACACGGGGAGAACATACAAACTCCTTGCAGATGTTGTTCCTGGCAGGATTTGAACCCAGGACTCAAGTGCTGCAAGGCTGCAGTGCTAAACAATGAGCCAGCATGTTGCCCCTTATATAGGAATCTCTTATACTTCTACCTTCTGCTCAATCTACTCCAGCCTTTGGCTAAAAAAACATAGCAAAATCTGCAACAACAAAAAAAGCTGTGTTTCCACAATGTGGGGCCTTAGCCTTAAAGAGGGTTTGTCAACAGGGCTGAAAAGCCCAATGCCTTATATAATCTATAGGTATTGACACTGCCCATTTGGCTAGTATACCTTAATTTGCATCAATACTAATGGTACTTATATCTTTGTAATGGCTGAACAGATTTGGATAACCAATATACTAAAATGCTTAAGATGACCTATCAGAAGAGGTATGTCATTGGACAATTCAGACCAAGTGACAGGTACCTTTTTTATATTATCATTTGTACAATTATTTGAGAAACTACTGTATCTCAGGACTTCATTTGATGTTCAAGCTTTACAAAGGACCTGATAGGATGAAAAGTTGGTACTTTTGTACTAGTTATACCCTAAATGATCAGTAAAGGTGAAGTTTACTATAGGTACTTTGGTGGTACTTTAGATTTCAACATCATTTTTCTGTAATTCTTGTGATCTAGATCAGATTGCGCAGGGAATCACTGGAATGGTATTCTGGGTCTATGTTTTGTTTGCAACACAAGTGTAGATGTCGTTCTGGTAAGATGAACCATTTTGATGGCAATAGAAAGAGTAGTATTACTACATTTACGTAAATGTCACTGGCTATTGTTCATGGTTCAATTTGCCAACAAAATATTGTCGCTCTTTTTTTGGATAGTGTTCTTTCTGGTCATAGTAAGGGCACATTCTTAAAATATTCAGAAAAAAAATCTGAAAATACTATTGTAATAAATAACTGCAAAAACAGACAGCTATAAATGTCAAATTTAGGATTAATAGTTGCTTTGATAGTAGGTCTATACTATTATGTATGCTGATGTCATTAGTACCATTAGTACATGTGAAAAACATAAAACAGCTGCAAAAGTGCAAAAGGATACCATAACAAAGTAATAGGGGAGTTGCAAATTCAGTTTTTAATATCTTAATACTACTTTATTAATTAAATACAATCACTTGAAGCACCCATCTGTAAACACATTAAGAAAGACTGTAAATTACCCATTAGTTAACCGTTTTCTCTCTATGGCCATTGAAATGTCAGTAACTCCCAAGAAACTACAATATCTTCATGTTGAGATAAAGGAAACAGGAGGAGAACTGAGTAATGAACTATGACAGGGAAGCCCATGGGATCTTATACATATCAGCTAAGTATACTATAAATCTGATACAGATGTCAGAACTTTGAAATGCAGGTTCTCATGAGTACCATAAATGATCAAAATCATCTATTAAATGGACAGACTTCATAATGATTGTCATGTCAGATGGAATAGAACCATTGTTCTGTGCAGGAAATCACTCCAAACAGATTATTATGTGGTAATTACTATAAATGTTCAATATATTTATCATTAGCAGTGAAATAGGCTATATAATGTGCAATTCTTGATTTATCAGTTTTATGTAACCAGGTTATATAATCTATATGTTCAAATATGAGCAAACCAGTTAATAGTCAACAATGGCCACTTTAAGACAGTGCTGTTGTGGCAGCTCTTATGGCATAGTATTGGTAGACAGATTATTATTATTATTATTATTATTATTATTATTATTATTATTATTATTATTATTATTATTATTATTATTATTATTATATGCTTTTTTCGAACATTTAAAGTTTTATACTGCTGTCCACAAATTAAAAAAAGTAACCAAAACGAATTAGACTAGAATAAGTATAATGATATATTTCACATAATGAAATCAATAATAATAGGTATACTAGCTAAGACCTTAAGACACAATGAACTGTTCTGAACTGTACACTGTATATACTATATTACATCATCATAAAGGAGTTAATTGGAGTTAACATTGGGGAGGAGAAAATTAATTTCCATATGCCAACTATGCTAAGATAAATTGATTTTGATACACTATGATTAAACTACTCATCTTACCCTTACTATGTGATTCTTATTATATTTAAGGATGCCATGTTGACATCAGGGCATAAGCTGGCCATACACTTTCCAATCACCCATGTGTTGTTAATATGGAAAGGAGAGTAAGCCACTATAAACACCCCTTATGGCAGCTTATCACCTTTAGAAATGTTGGAAATTAACAAGATTTAACTCTCTTTTACCAAATATTTGTGTCAGGGGAGAGACTGAACACCACTATACTTATTAGATGGTCGACCAGTCCAGTCAAAAATATCAGGTTTGGCAGATATTCATCTACTGCATATGACCACCTTTAAACCTATAACAATGGGTGACTTAAGAAGTGTTATCAGTCTTTACCTATACCTGTTGTAGATGGCTTATAGACTCATGAAACTGGCACATTAAGCAGATACTCTTAGTGACATGATTTCTAATAATCAGGTATTCCTTCCATAGCTAACTCTGTATTGTTACTGGAATTGGGCTTTCCTGTTTTTGTATGGCAATGATGTTATCTTATCTTATCTCATATTATGGCCTATATATGTGAAATACTGGCAAGATGAGGATGCTATGATGGCTCTGATTATTCAGACCATCACTATTACCATGTTTGTTGTCATGTGACCCAACAGACCAATAAGAAACTGGTTTTTGGAACTATAAGGTACATTGACTATTTACTTCTATTGTAACACATGAATTTCAACTTCTAAAATTATTTTTTTTATTTATGTTACCAATAATATCTGCAAGCCTAGATAATATAAGTTTGTTAAATAAATGAGAGTGAATAATACCTAGCTTAAAAGGTAATTATTCTTCTGCCTTGAGGATATGTTTCATGATTAATTTCACTTTTCAGCATAAACACATTTATGATGTCAAAAAGTTGTGAAATTCATACTTCAAACTAAATTAACATCTTTCACATTCTCATAAGCTGTGGAAAATTAAAAGTGCATTTGCAGTATATGATAAAAACATTTTTGGAAGCCTTGGGTCAATAATAATTAAAGAATCGAAATTACCAAGCTAAATTTGGAGCTGTCCAGTGCTGAAACGGCTATTTGCAAGATGTCTTCAATGTTTTACTAGAAATTATAGGCAGAAATGTTTAATTTACCTAAAAGATATTAAACTAAAGTAAGGATTTGTTTAGGCTTAAGACAATATACCAGTTTCACACATCTGGTATACAAATATATTACATATAGTATTATAGTATTTAATAGCTGTTTTTAATGGTTCATGACATTCTGAAACTGGGAAAAGCCCACAGTCTGATTAACTGTAATATGTCTTATACATGGCATTTTTGTAATATGCTAATGAAATTATATTTGATAATTTACTACATAAATAAACTCTTTTGCTTTTCCAATGATTGACCATTTCAATAACCAGTAATACATCATTAACTAGATGGCCCGCCATTTTGTTATATTGTGTTATCTAGTAGTTATTGGCTGCACTGTTAACAGAATAAAATATTTGCAGTATTGCTTCCATGATATATTTGTGTGTTTTTTGCTTTTTTACTTAGCTATTAGCTTTTAAACAAAACAAAATGGCAGAAATTTCTTGCTATGGTTTACTTATGTGGAGATGGTTATGTCTACCATACCTTATACAGAAAATAGGATTATTTCAAAGTTATTTTATGAAAAGAGTGGTACATTTATTTCTGAATGCATAATAATATTCTTTTTATTCATAAATGTATCCATTTTTTTTGTTATACATTTATTAGAAAAATAAATATCATCAATCCCTCAACTTGTAATATCTTCGGTTACAAAGTTTGCAACAGTTTTGGCTCACTGTATCCTGAAACCACATTCAACATACAAGACCAGAGACTGATCTGATCTGTGACCCATGACATGAAGACCCGGCCAATCTGCATCAGTCTCTCATTAGTAAAACACCAATATTACTGGAGTGCATGCATTGGCTGTCTGTCTAGTAGAGCCTAGTGGAGTACTAGCTATGCAAAACTCTACTATACTGTTGTGAGGCTCTACTAGACAGTCAGCCAATGAATGCACTCCAGTAATATTGGTGCTTTACTAGTGAAAGACTTATGCAGATTGACTGGATCTTCATGTCATGGGCCACAGATCCATTTTTTGTGTACTGTGTCCACTATACAGAACCCTATAGAAGCTCCATCCTCAATAAAGAGTGATTTACAGTATTACAGTAGTTATTTTTTTATGCAAATACATTTTCAGTGCTTAAAACCCATTTACTAGTTTTTCATAAAGTTTGTGTACTCCAAATACAACATTTAAAACTTACATCTGTGTCCCCCGGTATCTGTCCTCTTGGTTGGACGTGTTCAGAAATGTGTATCAAAAGTTAAGTAGGTTTTCTAAACACAACTTGCTTTTGTGGCAAGTTATAACAATATGATATGTTACCTATATTATCTGTGTCTATGTGTGACCATCCATTTGGGTACAATGCTTGCCCCAGAACAAATTAATATTGTAATTTGAGGGACTACTACAGTCTAAGTAAGAGATTAAAAATGTTCTTACAAGGATATCAGAAGCATTTTTATAGCCAATCAATACATTAAAGTATAAAAATATAATTATTTATATTCAGATTTGACACTTTAGACGTGACTATAGGTTTTCTATTTTAGTATAAAATAGAATTGTGGTGAAGAAATAGCAATACTGTTCTTAAAGGGGTAGTGACACAATGGGCAACATCACATATCCACAGGATAGCCATAAGAATGCCTTATGATTGACAGGGTTGTTCCCCCTACTCCAGCATCCAATAAACACTGTAGAATTCTGCCTGATCCTTTTATAAATATCCACAGGATAGGTAATAAATGTTTAATCTGTGATCACCTCAACCTAGGGATCCCCAATCATCACCAGAATGGGGGTTCAGAGGCCTCTTTCCACTCCATTCATATATGGGGCAGACAGAAACAGCCCCATGGACACTGAATTGTCCATTCAAAATTCTCCTTTGTCTAGTCATACACTTACCTCCTTCTTATAAAGAAGCATTGCTATGAGGGTTCGTGTGAAGTAGAGCATCATAATGATTTGTTGAGCGTAAGAAAATAGTCAGGTGCTCCTATACAAGAGGTTTTCTAATTTAACAGAGTAAAATGTTTGAATGAAATTTAGTTTTTTGTAGACTTTATGTTAAGAATATTTTAAAATGTCTTTAGTTTAAAGCACGAATGCTTGAAGATGCACTTTAAAGCAAATCTAACCAGACTTTTCAAGAACGTGTGTAGAGTCATTCTCAAGATCCTGCATGAGCCATTTATCATATTATCAAAAAGTAACAAATATCTGAAAGTGTTCTGTGACACTCCAAATTGGTTAAAGTAACTGCACAGGTAAGTTGTATATGGTTGTTGGATATATAGATAGTTAGACATATTTTCTGCCAGATTATTTGGCATGATATTCCAATTTAATTAGCATATAATATCAATTATTTCTGAAATTCTTGCAAGTGGCTACACAATATAGTGTGGCTTATGTAGCAATATGAAACTCATTTTTACTAATTTGCTATCACTGCTTTATCTTATTGACCAGAATTTTCTTCCAACATTTACAATAACAGTTCATAGGGATTTTTTTTATGTCTACAGCTGGTATCACATTCCCATGAAGGATACACCATGCGCTTACCTTAGATATCCCCAATATGTAAAAATTAAAGGGGTATTCAGATGGCATTAATTTATGAGTTGGTGGGGGTCTGACTTGTTAGAGTCCAAAAGGTTTGATCCCCAGGATCATTAAGTGATGACATTTGGTGATATGTCATTGCTTCATACTTTTAAGATAAAATAGTAGTAGTATCATTTTTCCTGAAAGTTTCTTAATATTGTGCTATAACATAATATTTGTCCAATGCTCTTTAATTCTCCCCTTTATACCAATGAAAGATCCTTATCACTAGTGATTTAGTGACATATAGTACAGTGACGTACCAGCAAAATCAACCTACCCCTTTCATTGGAGGGAGGGTAGATAGGTTTCATGCAATAGGAAGCTATTGCTGCTAGACATGGTATGTAGGTATATATAGTATGCATAGGCTTAGTTGCAGGACGAGAAATTGTAGCAAAGCTCTGCTGTCTGAGAGGACCCAAAGATCCCTTTGCTTACCGGAGTTATAAATGATAGTTGGTGGTTGAAAGCTTGTTATAGATGTTCCAAAGTAATTAACTATGCAGAATATTATTACATTGTTGCATATTTATTC
Organism: Leptodactylus fuscus; assembly: GCF_031893055.1. Lineage (NCBI taxonomy): Eukaryota > Metazoa > Chordata > Amphibia > Anura > Leptodactylidae > Leptodactylus > Leptodactylus fuscus. The sequence continues at coordinate 156,877,596 of NC_134269.1, forward strand.
GGACATTATTGTAAAAAAAAAAGTGTGATTTAAATGTAAAAAAAAAGTCACATTATAATATAGATTATAATACACACATTTAAAAAAAATATGTTAAATAGTTAAACTTTAATTTCATAGGTCTTTATATAAGATATATAGTACAATGTGGTAAGTATTTTTGTTCAATACTTGTAAATTATTAATTCTTAATTTTTACATTTCTATTGTCTGGGAACATACAGTGTTATGAAAGTGTTTCTGTGTTGATAACATAAAAAAATAATTGTTTTCAGGTTAAGAAATAGCAGTGTGCACTAACATAAAAAGGAACAGCCCATTAGTGAAATGGATGTGCTCAATCTCAGGTGGGGTTCATGCTGAATTTCTGCAGCCATACCCTGCTGATTGATTGATGTAACACTGCTAGGTAATACAGATCCAAAGTTCCCTCTCATAATGATGGAGGAGACCAAAACATTCATGCTGGGTGCACATTAATCTCTGCATAAAAAATAAATTAGACGAGTTATGCTTACACAGAGCTGCAGTCTTTCACCCTCATTTGCCTCTCTGTCATGTATGACTTTAACACTTAGCATGCAATAGCTGCTGCTCCTGAACTCAATGGAAATGAATAAATATTGGATGAAATAATGTGTATCGTCAGGGAATCGGCAGAGATTAATCCGGCTGCATTGTACACAGCCTTTTGTTTTTAGCCTGACGACAGGAGAGCAGGAACAAGACCTCAAAATGTAGATTTGGTATCAGAAATAGGGAGCCCTCGCCTGCTTTGTTCAAGGACCATTTGACACATTCTAATTACATCTAAAATGTGTGTTCCTGGAGGGGCAAAATTCATCCCAGCTATCATTTGAGAATGTCCAGGAGCAGAGAATGTCTCATCAACTCCCAGACATTATAATATAATGACTTGCAGCCAGCCACATATATTACAGCAATATGACATAGAACAATCACAAGGATAGAGGCTTATAGCAACTGTTACCATTATGTTAACTAAATTGTTTCCATCATGTTTTCCTTCCCAGCAAATAGCTGACATCCCCCTTTGCTCCTGGAAATCTCCATTTTTTGCCATCCGGAAACCCGCTGTTACTGTGGTGGGGATGAATAATTGCCTTAGTATTGGGCTATTATATTTAATCATCCTCAATGTAGACTGCAAAGGGCTATAATGTATTTCAAACCAATTGACCTTGATAAGCAACAGGGCTTGCTGATCTTTTTGTACAAATATATGTCAGATCCAGCAATTTTGACATACTCAACCTAATTATGAAGATTTATGGCACTGCATATAGTTTGCATATTCCTCAGATTTCTGTAACCCTTTTCTGTAGCATCCTCACCTATCTGACAAACCTTGAGGACTACTAAAGGTATCTTACAGCGATAATACATTACCCAAGATATTTCTTTGTCTGGGCTTTATACTATAGCACTAAAGATCCTTTCTTTAAAAAGACAATGTCATATTTATCATATTTTTAATGGAATTTTGCATTTCATTGGCATCTGTACTTACAAACTCCCATTATGTAAAATAACGCAGTTATACAAACCAAGGTAACCTGGTGAAAGCAAAAATATATTTTACGCCCTAGTTTATAATACAAATTAACTTGCAAGAGACTGAATTCCAATAACACTACATTTCCAATTCGGCCAATTTCACTTTCCCTCCTTTTTAAAATATACCATGTATTAGTATCATGGAGTGAACCCCAGCTACCAAATACATCTAATGTATGCAAAGGATTAGAGACCTTATTAGAGGTAAAGACATTTACATGAAGGCTTTACATAAAAAACAATAAGTGGATTTAAATCCCTTCCTATACCCATTGGTGTGGAAGCTAAAAATAAAAAGATTAGATCATGCTATGTCAATCATGCAGGGCCTTATAGTGATAGAATCCCCCATATCATCTTAATACTTATATTACTTATTAACCCCTCCAAATTAGACAAGTCATTAAATACACTTGTATCCAGCTCCCAAGGGTTTGACCAATACTCTTGTCTTAAAATCAATAATGCAACTTTATTGCTACATGTTTTTTGTCAATGAATAACGCCATCATAGAAACAATATAAATGTATTGTAGATTAATTCTGGAATAAACTCGCATTTCTTGAAATTAGAACACAGAATGCCATTCAATAAGCGAAAGAAAATATGCAGACACTTAAATTATTTTCTTACATTTATTATTATTAAGTAGTAGTAGTGGATAACTATCTATCTATCTATCTATCTATCTATCTATCTATCTATCTATCCATCCTTATATTCATCCATGCCATATCTACCTATCTCATTTGTATTCCTTATAGTCTGTTTGCCTATCTATGGATCTAGATATCTACCTCATATCTATCTATCTATCTATCTATCTATCTATCTAATATGCATGTCTCTTTCTACATGTCTATTTAATAAGCATTCATCTATCTATTTATCTATCTATATAATGTCTATCTATCTATCTATCTATCTATCTATCTATCAATCTGTACATCTATCTAATATGCATGTATCTTTCTATATCTATGTATATATCTATCTAATATGCATCTATTTATCTATCTATCTATCTATCTATCTATCTATCTATCTATCTATATCTATCATCTGTATATCTATCTAATATGCATGTATCTTTCGATATGTCTATTTAATATGCATTTATCTATTTATCTAATGTCTATCTATCTAATATGCATTCATCTATCTATCTAATGTCTATCTAATATGCATGCATCTGTCTATATGTCTGTCTAGCTAACATACATGTAACTTTCTATATGTCTATTTAATATGCATTTAACTATCTATCTAATGTCTATCTATCTATCTATCTATCTATCTATCTATCTATCTATCTAATGTCTATCTATCCCTCTGTCTATCTAATATGCATGAATCTTTCTATGTCTATCTATCTAATATGCATTTATCTATCTAATGTCTATCTATCTGTCTATCTAATTTGCATGAATCTTTCAATATGTCTATCTAATATGCATCTATCTATCTATCTGTCTAATATGCATGAATCTTTCTATGTCTATCTATCTAATATGCATTTATCTATCTATCTAATGTCTATCTATCTATCTATCTATCTATCTAATATGCATGAATCTTTCTATCTATCTAATATCTATCTATCTATCTATCTATCTATCTATCTTCATGCCTTCTATATTCCTATACTTATCTATATCTTGCAGACATAATGTGTTGTAGAATGGTCTAAACATCCATCTGCAGCAGCAGTAGACGGTATGGTGTGAAACATGTAGTAAGCCTCATTAATTTTTAAACCTATGTGACCTCAATACAGTTTACAGGGTGTAAACATAATCACAAATTAGTTGATGGAACATTGTTGTTTAATATTGTATATATGCTGTGAACAGCGTGTCCCCATGTCATATACTGCTGATTATAAAGCACGCTGTTCCAATAATGCTGAAATAATAGTATCCCACATGAAAAGATCCTAAGGCTTCTTAGCCAGACTGATTCCCAGGAATAATGTGTATTTTTCTGTCTCATTGTGTTTGTACTAAAGCTGGTAACAGCCTGGAAATGACACAGTGCTAGAAAGTTACACTGCTTTATAGAACAAAGAACATTGTTCCCAGGATATGTAACATTAGCCTTGACTTTACATGAAAATCTGCTTCCTTACCTACAAATTAAATTAAAAGAAAAAGAAATATCAGTGGTCTTCTCTATTGTCCTGCACCCATGCTGTCTTGCCACCATGGAGATTGTATCTATAATGTGTATTACTGTGTGCCTGTTACAGCTGTGACACTAATCTGCCTTTGCAGAGCAATACAAGGGGGTGGAGGAAGAGGGAAGTGATAGCCTGCTGACTTCTAGACTGGGAACCAAAACCTCAGGCCAAGTCAAGGCTGAATGGAAGCGACATCAAGTTAATGCTTCAAAGTTCTGTCCTTCATCAAGAAGGTATGCAGCGTTTTTTTTTCTGCTCTTTTCTTTTAATGAAAGGTAGACTGTCATTAGGGATTCTCGTTGAATCCTGTCTAACAGAGACAGACCTTATACAGATTGCTGGTGTCTGCCAAGTAGCCCATAAAGCGTACAGGTGACTATTGTTCCACAGGCAGACATGAAGCCAACCGCTTCAGTCTTTGACAGATCTCAGCAAGAAAATGCCCAGGTTTTCTTTTTAACTCTTAATTGACTCTTGGATTTGGCTACTGTATGCTTCTCAGTAGCACAATAGCTGGTCAGCAGAATGCTGCACTGATCAAAGTGAGAGATAGAATACATTAGAAAACTGTTAACTATTACATTGTATGTGTGGTGCCATTTATTACATTATACTGGATTATGTCTTGTCTTTATCATACACAATACTTTTGACACTTTCTATGTGTCTTACACTAATCTTGACTCTTAAATTAATTTTGAAGTAAACGTAAGATTTAAAGAGGTCACAGTATTGTGACCAAAGACTAACAGCTAAAATGCACTGACCATGTGACCGATCTTCTTGGCAATGACTATGTATTTCATTATATAAGTGCAGTGATAGAGATATATAATATATAGTGTTTATCTGGCTTTTTTACCTGCTGTTAGGACAGGATATTCAATTCTATTGCCATACTCACATATGCATTAGCATTAATGTTTTAACACATTAACATTGAACAAATACAAACAAAGTGTAATGAAAATAATCAATGGATGTTGCACAGATCAGTAACACAAACTCACATTCAGTGTATCATGCATTGCCTTAGACTCATTGACACTGGTAATGCAACAAATACTGATCTCAATCCTTACAGCCATGGAAACAAACTGAAATTCTTAATACATATAACAATAAAAATGTTGACAATATGTGGCAGACTGTGACTCATAGTTATGGGGAATGATATAACATACTGTATTGAGCATAAATATTGTGTGTCTCAAACCAAGGATACTTGATCTTGCAGGATCCTTGTCCATCTAGTTTAAGGCAACAGACATGCCATTCGTATTGCAGTTTCATGACCCCAGATAACACTGTGTTAGTTAAGCTTTACACTTGCCTCTTCTCTTAATGCTATTTGACAAGCAGAAAGCAGGTCTTAAGGAAGTCAATGAATTTGACCAAAATCATCTAGAAGTATTATGCGGACTGACAGATTACATAAAACAATCACATTGTAACTATATTTTTGTTTGGCATAATCCTTCAATTAAAATCAGATTTTGTAGAAAATAAGCGACTCTTTCTTAGCTACACTCCACTTTCTAAGGTAAGTGTGTACTTGTTATTTTTACATTAAGCACACTAATAGGAAATACTATGGAGAAAAATGGGGTCTCAGAATGGGGACATCATTTAATTGTAGTGTGATTTATTTCCTACTTAATCAGGGGCTCCATTATGTGAGTCCTCCGTATTTAGCATCATTGTGAAAATACATGTATAGAAATGCCTCCCTATTCTATCTAAATACAATAGGGGAGATTTATTATACAGACCAGACCTAGTAATTATGAGACGCAAAGCATACTTACTTAAACAGCCATTTGGAAACAGTGTGATGAATGGGAATTTGCTTAGATTAATGGACCATTTATACTTTGGACTTGTTGCTGAAAAGGCATTGTGGGCATTAACTTTGCAGCAGGACAACACATAGCTGCTCGGATTACTGGGGATTAACATTGCAAAAATTTAAGACTCAATACACACAAAAAATGGTTAAATGAATGCAAATGACTACCACTGTAATGGATGTAAAGATGTTATTCAACAGAGAAAATGGTGAGTGATGTACAACCATTTGTCTATATATATGGAAGGTGATTGACTACCTATGAAAACTTACCTATGCAGATGCCTTTCATTTGGGGAAGCTGGTCTGGAGAGGCCATGTGTGGAGGAGCTCGGTGGAGGGAACAGTATAGCGAGAGCTTCCTTGGTAGCTGCATCGTGCTCTCTCCAGTCCACTGCAGCAAAACCTACAATAAAAGTTCAAAGTGATGCACATTGATTCAAAGTCAGGAATGTAAAATGTCATACACAGAAATAAATACTACATAACACCTATCTCCATCAACTGCAGATATATCATTTGTTGTAAATCTATTTCCAATTGAGTTTAGTTTTATTAAATAGATAAAATATAAAGATTAATCAATTTTAAATAATAGTCTTAAAGCTGAATTTCCAGGTAAGCAGCTCTTATTGTGAGAGATGCTGAATTAGTTTCACTTACCAATGTGTTTGTTCTTCTTCTTCTTGTGAGCACTGCTAGAGACTGAATGGGTTTCAGGCTGTGTGGAGTGTTTAGTCCCCTCCAGTTCCCTGTGCTGTTCAGTTGCAGGTGTGCTGAAAGAATGACTGGCTTTGTCTGGAGATAAAGACAGTGGCCTGTGTAAGCCAAGGCTCTCTGCATTGTCTGATGATGTTGGAAGAAGTGGCAAACTCCTATGGGGAGACAGGTATTTGCTGCAGTCTGCAATCCAAACAGGTTCATTTGTGCTCTTATAATGACAGCAGCCTTGGTTTTTGTGTCTCGGAGTGTCTGTGCACTGATTCGAGGGATGTCTCTTCTCCTTAGTATTTATTTGCTTCTGGATTGGAGGGAGAGGTTCTGAGTTTCTCAGTCCAACATCAAAGGCAGGCATGCAATTGGATGATACACTGTTTTCTGACTGGCATTCAGTTCCCCGGGTTGCTGCATTGCTGAAAAACTCACAGTGGTCTTCATTCCAGGACCCAGGAGCTCTGTGTGATTTAAAAAATAATCATTTAAGAAGCAGGCTTGCTCTACACTCCTCCCCTCATCACATTCTTGTTTTTTTCTAGTGCAAAACAGTAACTATTTCAGCAAAGGGATCACTTAATAAAGCCAAGGTCAGATGATTGGAAAACGGTGTAATCTGCCATAACAAAACATTAACCATAACATCATACAAATTTATGAATTTTATTCCCCTGCAGTCACAAACATCAGACATTTATTCTAAAAAGAAAGCTGTTAGATCCTTCCTCCAGTTTCCATAGTGATTTCATTTTTCCCCCTTTTATCACAGATTGGCTGTAGAGCTACTAGCCTTTGTTGTATAAAAGGCTTATGCTACCGACTGTCAATAGAAAGAACAAGTAAACACAATAGAGTGGGAACTGCCAATTGTGGATATGGATAGAAGAGTAAAATCAAAATGTACAGGGGTTCACAGAGCCATGGGAGACTTATTGTATCATATATATATATATATAGAGAGAGAGAGAGAGAGAGAGAGAGAGAGAGAGAGAGAGAGAGAGAGAGAGAGAGATACTGTAGATAGATAGATAGATAGATAGATAGATAGATATAGACAGATGATAGATAGATAGATAGATAGATAGATAGATAGATAGATAGATAGAAGATAGATAGATACTGTAGATAGAGATAGATAGATAGATAGATAGATAGATAGATAGATAGATAGATCAGAGTTGAGTCTGTTCATTTAGAAGAACTCATTTGGCATAGCACATCTTGATATCACAATGGATTTTCAGCCGTATTCCTGCTGAGTTAATTTCATTCACCGTGCACAAATACAATGCAAGCACTGCTACATCTTTAGGTATGTATATTCATAGGCAGACACACCAAGACAAGTAACAATATAGAAGCCTTTATTTTTTACTACTTTCCTGCAATGACAGCTACTCAGCTACATAGGTGTTAAACATGGCAAGTCAATGAAAGTCATGAAATGTATGAGTGCAAAGATTAAAGATTCCAATTAAATGTGATTCCTAATCCTCACTTATGAGACTAATAACCAGGCAGCGGTGTGGTCGGTCGGCTCAACTCTTAATTATTAAATTCATATTTAAAAGCTTTTTCTTTGCACTCAACAACTGACTGCACATTAAATCTATTGATTTTCTGTCAACATTTGATATATGCAATAAAAAATGGGCTTCCAGCTTTAAATCCCTAGCATTGACATGAAACTGCACGTTGGAAGGCTTCTGCCAGCAGCCACTTCTTAAAGCTGTACGCAGACAGTCTTTACATTGGCAAGTATTATACAGTGCACATTAATTGAAGCTATGCATGTGCGCTGTCTCCGAAGAAAGGGAAGCTGATGGCAGATAAAGGCTGCTTGGCCTATTCCCTTTCTCAGCGATGTCAGTTTAGATGAGAACTGGATACAAGCTTTGTGCCTTTACTACTCAGAAGATTAGAAGATGTAAAACTCAAAAGGCTGCTACAAAAATACACACCCCTGCATAATTAACTTAACATAGCGTGCAGGGGGAAGCAACTGGGCATGATGTCTAAGATCATCAGAATGTGTGACAGCTCTAAGGAGTAGTAAAGTAGGGGTCACAAGATAACTTAAGGAGCATGTCATGAGTAAGTTTGTGTATCAGAATTGACATGCTATATCAATGTTTAAGGATATCAGTAATGAAAGCTAGAATATACATTTAATAACGCAACAATTGTGATAATGTGCCAATCTAATTAGATATACAGACACATATATATGGATAGATCAGACACATTAGAAAAAAATTCATACTGAAGTTTGTTGGTGTAAACTGTGCAACTTTCTGCCAATACACAGTATGCACAGTTTACGCCAACAAAAGATAAATCCAAATCAATATAAAATTCTAAAACAATAAGACAATATTTGTTGTGACCGCCCTATGGAGGAGGAGTCCTTGAGGTGATGATATGGTCCCCACAGAGCTCTGATCTCAATATCATCTAGTCTGTGTCTGGGATTACTTGAAGAGACAGAAGGACTTGAGCAAGCCTACATCCACAGAAGGTCATTGGTTGGTTCTCCAAGATGTTTGGAACAAACTCCCTGCCGAGTTCATTCACAAACTGTACTTGAAGAATTTATGCTTATATGGAGGCAAAGAGATAACACACCAAATATTGATGTGATTTAGATTTCAGTTGATTTTGCTAATTGACATGGACTTTTAACACCTCTAGTAACTGTTCTTACTTTACACCATTTACTCCACACCTGACTAATACTTTTACACAGTAATACTGTATATGGTGAACAATTATCTAACAAATTTACCATTACAGACAGAACATTGTATGTATATAATCTATTGATATCAATAACATCAAGTAAAATGGCATCCATATGACTTTAAAACCAAGTTGGTGGTGCTATATCTTAATTCAGTCCTGGGATTACAAGTAAGTGAAACACAATTACTTAAGGGTTATTTCACATTACTGGTGGTGTGGTAATAAGAATAGCCCAGAATTACTTGTGTTTATATTACATATTGGTGAATGCACCGGTGACCCCAGAACTGAATGCTGTTAACTGAAACACTATGTGGCTTAACCTCAATACTGCAATACTATTGGTTTGGAAAGCAAAATCAGACTTGCCCACTAGGGTAACTTTTGGCGGGTATTTACTCTGGCATAAAAGCTGACAGGATAGTGAAAAAGAGAAAGTGCCTCACTGCTATAAGAGTGCTGTCGCACTGGGGCCCAAGAGCCTTAGGGGGCCCATAAGCACTGCCATCAGTAGCAAAAGACCCACAGATTACTCTAACCACACTAAGGTTCATTAAACTCCTTAGCACCCATAACCATCGCTATCAAAAATTTGTTGTAGGGATGCGGTAGGGGCCCCAGACAAAAGATTGCATCTGAGCCCACAACACTTTAGTTACACCACTGCTTGCTCCAACTTTATCTAACTTTCAATTTCTTATTCTTCTCGTGGACCTGAGGAATCTTACATTATTCAGATTTTTGTACTTTCCAAGAGGAACTAACATAGTGATTAATAACTATCCCTTACCTCTGAGGATCCTTTAAAAGCGGACATGGTTTCAGATACAGTTGTTCTGTTAGTTAGGCTGGAAGTTATATACTTGGAAACTGGACACTATCCACCTGGGGTATAGCATATTTATACAATATTCATAAATGGCATGGACTAGTGTGAAATGTTTAATAGACAAAAGTGTTAGATCACAAGGTGTACATGTATCACAGTTCAACACTCAATGAAAGATGCTCTAGCCACTATTTCTAAAGTATTTTAAGACACTACTACAGTACTATCGAAAATGAATAAATTCGTATTTTGCCTTAAAGGTTTTCTACTACTTTTCATCTCTGTTACATACTGTACACCACTTCACACTACAAAACTAGCAAAGATAAAAACATATATCTGTATACACTTGCCACACTTCACTCCATTGGTTGGCATGCTATATGGGGCAGGGAAGTAGAGTCTTGAGTTCCTGCAGGCTGTTCGCTCGTTCCCATTTCTACCTGGTGCAAGAGCATTAGAGTACCTTGGACCAATAATAAAATAAAATAGCATATCATCTGTATAGATGGTACTTGCTGCAGTTGTATCTAATATAGTTTAGATATATTACCCTAATAGAGTATTGTAAGCTGTATTCCTGCCTCTGGAGGAAACCTACTAGTTTAGCCCTGTAATTGCTGCAGCCTCAGCACTAATCTTGTATAGAGGAAATGGTAGCAAGTCTGATATGAGCTAGAAAGCTTGTAGAAACAATGATATTTGCTGAGGAGTGTATACAGCTTCACTGTATCTGGGGCTTACTTTCCTGTGCATGGGGCAGTATACTGTTTGGGGGTTATAAGGAGGTGTTACACTGTGTGGGTTCCACTAAGGAGGCACTATACTATATTAAGGAGACATTTTACTGTGAGGGTGCACTTATGGGACAATTTACTCTGTGGGGCACTAAAGAGGGATTATACTGTGTATGCGGAATTAAGCAGGTATTATGTTGTATCTAAAGGCTATTTGTGCTGTTTTGCAACTTTCTGATTTGCCACAGAAAATGAGTTTTTTCATTTTTTGTTATAATGAAGTTAATATAAGAAAGAAAAAAAAAGGAAGACTTTGTTTCTCTCTTATAATGACTTCAATGGGACACTTTTTCCAATTTTTCCGGAAACTCTGGTAGATCAGAATAATAGAAAACAGGGCACAGATGAAGGGGGAGCGCAGTTTGCCTAAACTGCCTTGGGCACCATAATACCTTGTCCTGGCCCTGACACTGAGTATATAGCACAAGTAGGATTAAGATATGAGGCATGTACTGTAGGATTAACCTACTTGAACTGTGATGTGGAAGTATGAATAATGTCTGTTTTAAGATGACCTTGCTGGGTGACATTGATTTTTGTTTCCTGCTCATTCTAGCCTTACATATTACCCTGTGATGATATTCCCCAAGCCTAAATCCATGAAGTCATGGTTTCCATATCTTGCATTTAAAAGGCTAGAAAAGCCTGACACAATAGTATTCAAATTGAATTTCTAAGCTGTATCTGTATATACTCCTGTTAACATATACATAATACATACAGCAGCTCACAATAACACTACAGTTGTATGATAGATAGATAGATAGATAGATAGATAGATAGATAGATAGATAGATAGATAGAGTAGATGATCTAGTATTAGATCTCTCCAGATTTTTACCCCTCCCCCAATAAAATGTCATGGTTAATCAGGATTCTTAATGATTGTACATTCAGACATTCAGTATCATTATTTTAGGGAGAGGAATAAGATGTGCTCTGCTGGTTTTCTCTACTTATGAGGTCCACTCTTCTTCATTTAAATGATGGTAAATCTATCAAAATGACATTAATTTATGCAGAAAGAGTAAACATTGTAATGGCCGAATATACATGCTGATTCGCAGGGCGAGGAAGCATCAATATTGCATAAAAGGATTTGCATATCAGGAAACAAGGCGAGTGTTAAAGTGGCGCTGTGGTGAAGGCCACTGCCAGGTAAAGATGTACAGGATAAAAGCAGCACAAGGTATTAAAGGCCACATTAGACCCTCCTGTGAGTGATGACACAGATGCACAATGTTCCTTGTCAAAAGCTTGTGTTTCAATTGATTTTTTTTTTATGCTGGATCGATCGCAGTGTCAGGAAGAAGAACTTATAAAACAATAAAGGAAATTTCAAGGAAACTATTGTAATAGTACAATTACAGCAAAAAAAACAAACAAAAAAAACCCCCATACATTTCCAGATTTTATATTTCGTTTTATAGTTTTTGTAATTAATGTCTTGCCAAATATGACAAGCTGCATCACTGGTGCACCAAATAAAAGGTACTGTGTATGTAATGTATAGAATGTAGAGTGCAATAATATAACCTTGACTATGTTAAAGCTAACAGGGTTACTATGTCAGATATGCTGAACTATTAAACAGAAGCAAGGCCTGGCTCTGTGCCAGATGGTGGAGCTCTTTTCTTCCGGGCCTCCGTGGAGGTCCCAGCTCAATGCACAACATTGCTGTTATGTTCTAATGTGTTTCCTTGACATTCCAGACAAAATTTGGACTAGAAAATAACTTTCACTGAAGTTCACTATTAGAGATGAGCGAACACTAAAATGTTCGAGGTTCGAAATTCGATTCGAACAGCCGCTCACTGTTCGAGTGTTCGAATGGGTTTCGAACCCCATTATAGTCTATGGGGAACATAAACTCGTTAAGGGGGAAACCCAAATTCGTGTCTGGAGGGTCACCAAGTCCACTATGACACCCCAGGAAATGATACCAACACCCTGGAATGACACTGGGACAGCAGGGGAAGCATGTCTGGGGGCATAAAAGTCACTTTATTTCATGGAAATCCCTGTCAGTTTGCGATTTTCGCAAGCTAACTTTTCCCCATAGAAATGCATTGGCCAGTGCTGATTGGCCAGAGTACGGAACTCGACCAATCAGCGCTGGCTCTGCTGGAGGAGGCGGAGTCTAAGATAGCTCCACACCAGTCTCCATTCAGGTCCGACCTTAGACTCCGCCTCCTCCGGCAGAGCCAGCGCTGATTGGCCGAAGGCTGGCCAATGCATTCCTATGCGAATGCAGACTTAGCAGTGCTGAGTCAGTTTTGCTCAACTACACATCTGATGCACACTCGGCACTGCTACATCAGATGTAGCAATCTGATGTAGCAGAGCCGAGGGTGCACTAGAACCCCTGTGCAAACTCAGTTCACGCTAATAGAATGCATTGGCCAGCGCTGATTGGCCAATGCATTCTATTAGCCCGATGAAGTAGAGCTGAATGTGTGTGCTAAGCACACACATTCAGCACTGCTTCATCAAGCCAATACAATGCATTAGCCAGTGCTGATTGGCCAGAGTACGGAATTCGGCCAATCAGCGCTGGCTCTGCTGGAGGAGGCGGAGTCTAAGATCGCTCCACACCAGTCTCCATTCAGGTCCGACCTTAGACTCCGCCTCCTCCGGCAGAGCCAGCGCTGATTGGCCGAAGGCTGGCCAATGCATTCCTATGCGAATGCAGACTTAGCAGTGCTGAGTCAGTTTTGCTCAACTACACATCTGATGCACACTCGGCACTGCTACATCAGATGTAGCAATCTGATGTAGCAGAGCCGAGGGTGCACTAGAACCCCTGTGCAAACTCAGTTCACGCTAATAGAATGCATTGGCCAGCGCTGATTGGCCAATGCATTCTATTAGCCCGATGAAGTAGAGCTGAATGTGTGTGCTAAGCACACACATTCAGCACTGCTTCATCAAGCCAATACAATGCATTAGCCAGTGCTGATTGGCCAGAGTACGGAATTCGGCCAATCAGCGCTGGCCAATGCATTCTATTAGCCCGATGAAGTAGAGCTGAATGTGTGTGCTAAGCACACACATTCAGCACTGCTTCATCAAGCCAATACAATGCATTAGCCAGTGCTGATTGGCCAGAGTACGGAATTCGGCCAATCAGCGCTGGCTCTGCTGGAGGAGGCGGAGTCTAAGGTCGGACCTGAATGGAGACTGGTGTGGAGCGATCTTAGACTCCGCCTCCTCCAGCAGAGCCAGCGCTGATTGGCCGAATTCCGTACTCTGGCCAATCAGCACTGGCTAATGCATTGTATTGGCGTGATGAAGCAGTGCTGAATGTGTGTGCTTAGCACACACATTCAGCTCTACTTCATCGGGCTAATAGAATGCATTGGCCAGCGCTGATTGGCCGAATTCCGTACTCTGGCCAATCAGTGCTGGCCAATGCATTCTATTAGCTTGATGAAGCAGAGTGTGCACAAGGGTTCAAGCGCACCCTCGGCTCTGATGTAGCAGAGCCAAGGCTGCACAAGGGTTCAAGCGCACCCTCGGCTCTGATGTAGGAGAGCCGAGGGTGCACTTGAACCCTTGTGCAGCCTCGGCTCTGCTACATCAGAGCCGAGGGTGCGCTTGAACCCTTGTGCACACTCTGCTTCATCAAGCTAATAGAATGCATTGGCCAGCGCTGATTGGCCAATGTATTCTATTAGCCTGATGAAGTAGAGCTGAATGTGTGTGCTAAGCACACACATTCAGCTCTACTTCATCGGGCTAATAGAATGCATTGGCCAGCGCTGATTGGCCGAATTCCGTACTCTGGCCAATCAGTGCTGGCCAATGCATTCTATTAGCTTGATGAAGCAGAGTGTGCACAAGGGTTCAAGCGCACCCTCGGCTCTGATGTAGCAGAGCCGAGGCTGCACAAGGGTTCAAGCGCACCCTCGGCTCTGATGTAGGAGAGCCGAGGGTGCACTTGAACCCTTGTGCAGCCTCGGCTCTGCTACATCAGAGCCGAGGGTGCGCTTGAACCCTTGTGCACACTCTGCTTCATCAAGCTAATAGAATGCATTGGCCAGCGCTGATTGGCCAATGTATTCTATTAGCCTGATGAAGTAGAGCTGAATGTGTGTGCTAAGCACACACATTCAGCTCTACTTCATCGGGCTAATAGAATGCATTGGCCAGCGCTGATTGGCCAGAGTACGGAACTCGACCAATCAGCGCTGGCTCTGCTGGAGGAGGCGGAGTCTAAGATCGCTCCACACCAGTCTCCATTCAGGTCCGACCTTAGACTCCGCCTCCTCCAGCAGAGCCAGCGCTGATTGGCCGAATTCCGTACTCTGGCCAATCAGCACTGGCTAATGCATTGTATTGGCGTGATGAAGCAGTGCTGAATGTGTGTGCTTAGCACACACATTCAGCTCTACTTCATCGGGCTAATAGAATGCATTGGCCAATCAGCGCTGGCCAATGCATTCTATTAGCGTGAACTGAGTTTGCACAGGGGTTCTAGTGCACCCTCGGCTCTGCTACATCAGATTGCTACATCTGATGTAGCAGTGCCGAGTGTGCATCAGATGTGTAGTTGAGCAAAACTGACTCAGCACTGCTAAGTCTCTGCATTCGCATAGGAATGCATTGGCCAGCCTTCGGCCAATCAGCGCTGGCTCTGCCGGAGGAGGCGGAGTCTAAGGTCGGACCTGAATGGAGACTGGTGTGGAGCGATCTTAGACTCCGCCTCCTCCAGCAGAGCCAGCGCTGATTGGTCGAGTTCCGTACTCTGGCCAATCAGCGCTGGCCAATGCATTCTATTAGCCCGATGAAGTAGAGCTGAATGTGTGTGCTTAGCACACACATTCAGCTCTACTTCATCAGGCTAATAGAATACATTGGCCAATCAGCGCTGGCCAATGCATTCTATTAGCTTGATGAAGCAGAGTGTGCACAAGGGTTCAAGCGCACCCTCGGCTCTGATGTAGCAGAGCTGAGGGTGCACAAGGGTTCAAGTGCACCCTCGGCTCTCCTACATCAGAGCCGAGGGTGCGCTTGAACCCTTGTGCAGCCTCGGCTCTGCTACATCAGAGCCGAGGGTGCGCTTGAACCCTTGTGCACACTCTGCTTCATCAAGCTAATAGAATGCATTGGCCAGCACTGATTGGCCAGAGTACGGAATTCGGCCAATCAGCGCTGGCCAATGCATCCCTATGGGAAAAAGTTTATCTCACAAAAATCACAATTACACACCCGATAGAGCCCCAAAAAGTTATTTTTAATAACATTCCCCCCTAAATAAAGGTTATCCCTAGCTATCCCTGCCTGTACAGCTATCCCTGTCTCATAGTCACAAAGTTCACATTCTCATATGACCCGGATTTGAAATCCACTATTCGTCTAAAATGGAGGTCACCTGATTTCGGCAGCCAATGACTTTTTCCAATTTTTTTCAATGCCCCCAGTGTCGTAGTTCCTGTCCCACCTCCCCTGCGCTGTTATTGGTGCAAAAAAGGCGCCAGGGAAGGTGGGAGGGGAATCGAATTTTGGCGCACTTTACCACGTGGTGTTCGATTCGATTCGAACATGGCGAACACCCTGATATCCGATCGAACATGTGTTCGATAGAACACTGTTCGCTCATCTCTATTCACTATCTAAAAATAAAACTATGTTTAAAAATACAACTTAACTAGATTTAAGTAGTATTCCACAATACTTAATCTGCAAAAGCTTTCACAGATACATCTAAGGGTATGTTCACACAAAGTTATTTGGCAGCGGATTTTGACGCGGAATCCGTCTCAAAATCCGCTGCTAAAAACAGCTCCCATTGACTTCAATGGAAGCCGATCGCTTCTTTTTTCCACTAGCTAGTAGCAGAAAAAACAAGCGACATGGCCTATCTGGCTGACTCAGCTGTGGTGTCCATGGTGCGAGACTCCCTCCCGATTAGGCCCATTCATTTGGGCCTAATCCGGAGTGGAATGCTGCAATGGGATGCCAGTGTACTGCCCTTACAAAGAGAACGGTTACATTACATTGATATATCTGAGTACAAAAAATGGTCTGGTTATAAATATGCATTAAAAGTAAATATAACAATAGAGACTTCCACTATTTCAGTACCTGGGATTCTATCTCAGTACAACCTAAAGCTCCTTGCACACCAACATGTTCCAGGTCAGAGTGCTATCCTCTACCTTGCAATGTCTATACCTTGGAGCTTTTCTATGCTGCTGTAACACACTGAATTTCCCCATGGTGGGTCTATTAAATGATTATCTTTTCTTATCCAGGTTTTTCCTGGCTAGCACTCTGACCCATTCATTTCTGTGGGTCTGTGCACATGACCGTGAATTATATGGTCCCATGTGCAAGTCGACAGGCCGAAACTATGGCACAGGTCCCATTCCTGTCTGATTTTGCGGCCATGCTTTCACAGCACCTATTCATTGACGGAAGCATGGCTGCTGTACTGTGCAGTTAATTTACGCCCGCCAGCTAGTACTTGGTCATGTGCAACCCGCCTAAAAAACAGAGTAGAGAAAAGAAAAGATGCAATATGGAAAATATCAGATTCACATGCTATAGAATTGGAGATCCCAGAAGTCCTAGATGTTATAAGATCTCATACCGTCTCCAAAATGATCATTTCTGGTGATCTGGCAGCTATGAATAACATACAGAGCTCACCAGTGCAGGACATAAACTGGCAACTCTATTTTATCTTTTACTCAATGACAAAAAAAATTCCACCTGCACTGTACATCGTGGCCTGCAATTGAGAGTGTATTGACACTCCATATTGTATCAGTACTTTAATATAAAGTAGCTCAAGTAGTATCCCTATAGTAGAACATTGGAGAACACAGTATAGAACAAAATGTCATCCCCAATACCCAACAGAGTTAGCTAAGCAAATACATGCCGTACCCTCTACTATTTCCTTTAGGATCTATTCACACAACCTTGTCCAATTTTCAGTCATGCAGCGCAGATGCATCTGTCTGTTTTTCATGGCTGATTTGTAACTGTGTGGCTTCCATTTTTCACAAATCCCAATAGACTTGAATCTAGTAGTTATCTGGGAATAACAATTTAGACTAGGATATACCCTAATTCTACCCAGATTGGACAGATAGGCTTAAAAAAATGCTGTGTGAAAAAATCCTTGACTTCCATGGGGGTCTTGTGCTCCTGTTAAAAAAAAATCTAAATGACAAAAGTTGTTGTTTTTGTAAATATAAGAGATGCCAGATATGTTAAACATTTTATAAGATGTTATTTGTTGTCTATGTAACATTTTGCTAATGTAATTTTTTCCCTGTATATTTGAAACTCTATGTATTCTCTTTTTATAGAGAGACCATTGCCACTCAGTTATAACAGATAGGACATGGCTGTGCGTCATCAACCATGTATAGGAGGTGATGGAATGGAGAGCAAAGTGCTAACATTTGCCAATACTGTCCACTAGGGGTCAATACTTGTTATAATTAGAATCAAGCAGCATTATTAATATGAGAGTATTAAATAAATGAAAACTTCTTGTAAGGGACCATTTCTTATGAATATTTGTATTAATATGTTAATAAGATGGGAGGACAAATTAATGCTAGATAATAGAAATTCCACATTCTACATCATAAGGAAACTACATAATGGCTGCCCACCATTACATTTATATGACCAGAGTTTTAAGAGTTATAGTGTATATTGTACCTAGTAGGCAATATTATAGGATATTTAGGAGCAGCAACATTCTAGTTGTAAAGACTGAGAGCAACTGACTGACAGACAGCAGCTCCTAAGAATGGGTTTCATGGTGCTTTTATAAATTAAAATATGTGTTTTCTTATTTTAATAATGCCTAGCATATTTTCCTATACAATTCAGCTGGAAGCTAATGGCCATTAAATTGAAAGCTTGTGACAGTGCTAGACACTATTATACTTTATGGGTATTTTACGTATTCCATTTGTAAAGTTTTCCTTGTATCCTGTTAAAAGAGCTATTACATTGTATTTAGAAATCACTATATAAAGATGAACAATGAATTATAAAAAAAAAGTCCACTAGTTAACAGGAATATACTGTATTATAACTACATCTCCACTCTGTGTCTGTACTGTGCCACAAAGAATATGTATGCCTTATTTAACATCAAGCAAAAGAAATGCTGTGAACTCTTGCCAGTCATGCAGGTTCAAAATGAATTTTTAATAGACTATGTGAGATTCATTGTAATTTAATATCATTCTTTTCCTCTCACAAAATAAAAGACCATAGGATATCCTACCTATATAATGGCATGTTGAATGTTTTGTGACATATTGTAAAATAGTACATATATATGGATGCCAGATGAAAGGCATGACGTGGCCAAGTAGATGATGTTCTCTTCTTAAAACACTATATATATATATATATATATATATATATATATAGAGAGAGAGAGAGAGAGAGAGAGAGAGAGAGAGAGAGAGAGAGAGAGAGAGAGAGAGAGAGGTAGGGAATAGCATCTACCTGGCCGCGTTATGCCTCTAATCTGGCTTCCATATTGTTCATACCCCCTTCTGATTATTGCAATCTGTGTCTGAAGAAGGTCACACTGTGATGACCAAAACCTTACATACTCTATTGGATTACTTTCTTTGATACTCACTATATAAAAAAGCAACAAGCTCTTTGGATTGCCGAATTAATATATAATTGTGAAATGGACTGGATCCCTACTCAAGTAAACCACCATTTGGGGAGTGATGTATATCTCTTCTCTGGTATTGGAAAATTTGGTTGGAAAGATGGTATAGTCTCCTTTATTCATTAGATGTTGTTCTAGTAATCTAATCGCCTTAATGGTCCTGAATGACAAAACCTTGCAGCAGATTCCCCAGTAACATGACATAGTGATCAGTGACATCAAGCTAGCCATTTACATGAGAATGGTTTAGCAATTAAACTGCTAAAAATAATAAGACTAACAGATATGGATGAAGACTGATCATAGCACTTATGTATTAAAAGGTCATTCATTATACACATTAGATGACTGTTGGCCAAAACAACATATACAGGAGGAAAGAAAGGTCAGACATGGTGAATTTCAATATGCCTGATCCTTTGCTCACAAGGTAGATACTAGTGGTGTCTAACAGCTGCTTAGTCTGCTATCTATATTGAGTATAGGGTGTTCTGGATTAACTGTTCCCCATATGTGCATCTAAAGTTTCCAGTATGTCATCTTAAAGGAAATGGTTTTCTTTATTTAGTTCATATCTTTTCGACATAGTGAAGTCTGGATCTGACCCATTTGTTAAAAAAATAAATAAAAAGTGCTAAACACTGTGAACTTCTTCTTATAAGTCTGTTGCATTGAGGAAAGTGGTGTTGCGCATCCCCGCCCCATCCAGGTTCACAGTGATGGCTCTTTTTCTTTCCACAGTTACACAAAGAAAGCCTTCACTTAGCGCTGGCGTTGGTGAGGGAAGGTGTATTTCATGAATAGTCTATAACCACTACATGAAATCTAGCTTGATATTAAAAGACCACAACTTTTTAGGGCCACAGACACATGAAGGTTTCATACTTATGTTACCCTAAATGTTTGGGGTTTAAATAATAATAATAATAATAATAATAATAATAATAATAATAATAATAATAAATTAGAAAACCTCTGCTATTCTGAACCTATATATACCCATAAATATATTGTTAATTCAATACATACATTCTAAGACCCCCATTTCTATATACAGTAACCAATGCCTAGAAATATTATTCTGACTACCTCTGCATAATGACATACAGTAAGTTACAATGGAGATTCCTATAGATAACAATAGAATGGCCATATTCCTCTTACCTACAATGAACAACTGCAACACAAAGCACATGGGTGTCTTTTACCCAAGACACCAAGATAATATGAATGATGACAGGCTTATGCAGCGAAAGGACAAGTTCTCTTAATGCATCACCATCAGCAGCTGGTGTTACCATGGCAACAATTACAGCTTATCTCTACGGCGTTCCTTAGATAAATATAAGATAGCGTCGCTCTAAGGTGTGCCTTAGCCTAAATTATGATTACCATTCCTAAAATGTAATGTATAATTCATATGATTGACCAAATGTGTGAGCTATCTGTGCATAGGAATCTCCATTAACTCTAGTAACAATCAGAATACTATGTTTCTATGTTATTCTTTTTACATGCATGTACAAGTATAAGCAATGTTAGCCAGAGCTCTTCTATCTGTTCTATCTGATCTGGTATATATGCTATATTGTAAAACTCTCTTGATATTTGTATGTATATTCCTTCTCATGCCTCCTACAAATACCATGATCATGTAGCGGGCTGCCAGTCCACATTACTAAGATGTAATTATACACTACAAAGCCATTAAGCCCAGCTGCCATTTCTTTTTATATAGTACTTCAATATTTTACAATGTAGGCACTGGAGGAGGCTCGCACTGTAAATGTGTGTAGTGTTACACTCAAGAAAATGTGTCAAATAGAATTAAAAATCAAATACATTTACTGCACTTATAAGCCTTGTACATTTATACATAGCAAGAAAAAACTGGAGTTGTGAAACATCTATGGGGAGATTCTGATGCAGATTAAATCTTCATCCATCATAGTGAGAATATGGTGTGATCAGGTGCAATTAAATGGAGGGAACAAATGTTCAATTCCCCTGCAGCGCCTCCACAGGATCAACGAAGAATAACACTGTGAATTAAAATCAATGGACTGCTCATGTAATGCATGGATGTGCTCAAGGTGTGTTTTGGGGCTAAAATATTGATGACTTTAGAATAGGTTACCTGTATTACACTGGTGGCTCCAACACCTGAGACCCCTAGCTGATCAAAGTGGCTTCCACTTCCCAGGTCATGTGATGTCATATTCATCAGTCACAAAGGCTGTTTGCAGTGCAATCCCATGAATAGTTGATATTCAATGTATGGTGCAGTTCTGATTGTTCAGAGTGCTGAACCCCTCTAATCTGATATTGATGACCTATCCTAATATTCTAAGATCAGTCTTGAAAAAAATCCCTTTAAAGGGATTCTACCATTAAAAATCTTTTTTCTGTGGCTAACACTTCGGAATAGCCTTTAGAAAGGCTATTCGTCTCTTACCTTTAGATGGGATCTCCGCTGCGCCGTTCCTTAGTAATACCGGTTTTTACCGGTATGTAAATTAGTTCTCTGGCAGCGATGGGGGCAGGCCCCAGCGCTGAAAATGCGATGAAGGCGTCCCCACGGCTGCCTGAGAACAGGATCCTGTGCCGCCTCTATCTTCTGCTGGATCCTCCCCTTCTTTCTTCGTCTTTCTTCGGCGGCTTCACCTCTGTCGGCTCTGACACTAGTAGAGCCGACTGCACATGCGCAGCCATAGTTCCGAGTCCGCAATTGCGCACATGCGCAGTCGACTCTACTAGTGTCTCAGTGGCAGAGCCAACTGCACACGCGTCAGAAGAAAGCCGAAGAAAGAAGGGGAGGATCCAGCAGAAGATAGAGGCGGCGCAGGATCGTGTTCTTGGGCAGAGGTGGGGACGCCCTCATCGCATTTTCAGCGCTGGGGCCCGCCCCCGTTGCTGCCAGAGAACTAATTTACATACCGGTAAAAAACGGTATTACTAAGGAACGGCGCAGGGGAGATCTCATCTAACGGTAAGAGACTAATAGCCTTTCTAAAGGCTATTCCGACGTGTTAGCCACAGAAAAAAAGATTTTTAATGGTAGAATCCCTTTAAGACCTTTAGATTGAAAAATGCTTCTTGTAGTCACTGTCTGCCTTGGTTAATAGATAAGAGTCCTAAACAGAAAGGCTACTGGACACTCATCCAATCAATCTGAAGGAAGTGAAGGCTACTGAGTACTTCCAGTAGTCCATCAGTGATGGAAGTGCTCATTGGGGTAACTGTGAGTATGCATGGAGATGGCATTACTCACCACTCCCTGGATTCTGATGCTAGCAGAGGAGAAGTACATGATCTGCATCAGGAAGCATCATCTACAGTGTACAGCAGAGTCGAGTGTGTCACCCTGAGCACATGCCACTGTGTTTGACTCCAACGTCAAGACCTAGTTCAATGGAGGTGGCACACGGAGCAGAAGACTAAGAGTGAGTAAATCTTTGTCTTGTCTAAGATCTGAATTTGGAAACTGGGGTCTGAAATTATTATCTGGTTTCTGCAGTCTTTAATAATTCGACATCTGATCTGGGATCTGTATTAATATTGTGACTGATCCAGGGTCTTTAATAATTTTGATCTGATTTGGCATCTGAATTACTCACTTTACTTATATATGAATTCCTCACCTTGTCTTTGAGGGATAAAGGTCACATTGCTCAGGGTCTGACTGCTGAGTACCCCGACAATGTAACATTTATCCCCTATCCTGAGGATAAATGTCTTTGATGGGACAAAGCCCTTTAAAGTCACTACTGGTTTTGCTTCAAAATGCTACACCAAAATTCTGCAAGTACCATCCATAAGTAGCCAATTTCCCAGTAGCTTCTGAGATCATTACATCTTACTGTACACATGTCCGTATAGTTTATAAAATGGTATCTGTCATAGCTAACTTTATCCTAAGGCCTCATGTACAACATGTCAGGGTACAGGTACTAATTGTGTTTCTCACGGCTAGCACATTGACCCATTCATTTCTATGGCCCAATACACATGACTGTGTATTTTTACAGTCTTGTATATGTGACTATAATCCTGGGGCAAAACTCAGGACAGGTCCATGCCATTTAAGTATGGCCCGGCTACACAAACACAGTCATGTGCATCAGGGCTGGCGTCAGCGCACGGCAGTCGGGCAAGTGCCGGGGCCCACAGAGCCTCTGGGGGCCCCCTGGCACTTGCCCGCCCCAGCACTTGCCTGTCCCGATTTCAGCTCATAGCTGAATACATAGGCGATTAAAGCAGGAGATGTGAGCTCAGCTCCTGCTTTAAAGCTGCGGCCTGGCTTGCGTGTGTAGGCGCGATGACGTCATCACATCGCGCCTACACACACAAGCCGGGCCGCGGCTTTAAAGCAGGAGCTGAGCTCACAGCTCGTGCTTTAATCGCCTATGTGAATGGAGTGAGAGAACGGAGAGAGGAGCATCGGGGAGCGATGGAAGGTGAGTGTAAGTGTTTGTTTTGTATTAAATATTAAGGTGGAATATAATGAAGGGGGCCCATGAAACTGGGGGGAAAATGAAGGGGAGGGGGGGAATGGCATGACACTGGGGAAGATGAAGGGGGTGGGGAGAGAACGGCATGAAACTGGGGACAGAGATGGAGGGGGCCCAATGAAACTGGGGGGGGGGGCAAATGAAGGGGAGAGGGGAACGGCATGACACTGGGGCAGATGGGGGGGTGGAACAGCATGACACTGGGGCAGAGACGGGGGACATGAAACTGTGGGCAGATGAAGGGGGAGAACGTGATGAAACTGGGGACAGAGATGGAGGGGGGGACATGAAACTGGGGCAGAGGAAGGGTGTATATGAAACTGAGGGAGAGATGGAGGGGGGGCATATAATTTACGGGTGACTGTAGGAGGATTATACTGTGTGGGAGCACATGATAAATGAATGAGAATGGGCGGAGTCAACATAAAAGTGAGTGTAGCCAAATTTGCTGCGGCGGGCAGAGCGCGCCGCACATTTTGCCCCTCTTTCTACTCTTTAAAAATTGGGAGGTATGGCGTTGGTGACGCCACACTCCTGCATGATGTCACTCGCTTCATCTGCGACGCACAGTGTCTCGACTCCCCCCGTCTCCTTTATAAGCGGGCCCACTGAGGCTCTGTCGCCCAAGGGCCCATAAAGATCTGGAGCCGGCCCTGATGTGCATGTCACCTTAATGTGTGTTACCACCAGTTGAGTTGGATTCAGATCTGGGCTATGTGCTGTACAATTCTTTCTAGCTTCATTCAGTATCATTGACTTGTGTACACAAGATATTTATGTCAGGTGACTGTAGTAAACCAGGGTCACTTTAATATGAAGAACAACTATCAGGTGCCTGAATGTCCCTCATTTTTGGAACCCTCTTCAGTGTAATGTTTCGGTCTGTTTCCATTATTCTATTTTCACTGTCATATTCTGTCTTTTTCTTTTTATGCTTTCATGTAAGGAAAGATGTGACATTCATCTTACATTTTCTATTTTTATACTAAGAAATACTGTCTAATTAAACTACCATTGTCAGACTAGTTATCTCAGTTTCTGTTTGATATGTTTTCGCTACAATTAGAAATATATCCTAGTACAACAATAGCATATGTTCATCACAGGCATTACATCTTCCATATGTATTGTGACTGTAGAAATACAAAACTAAGTCTATTTTTTGTGATCTTCTGACATGCGTAATGGATATTACTTATAACAAGTTACATAACCCACAAATGTTGGAGCTCCCATAGTCAGATCAGTTCGCACCCCTCCTATGGATCGGCTGCAGGTTTGGATGGCTTCTCAGTTGTTATTCACTATTACACTAATATCTCTCCTGTTATCTGTTGGATTTTGGGAATGGAATGACCATGACTAAAGTGATATACCTTGAAAGAAATTTCTATTAACATAATTAACTCCACGGTTTCCTCTTCTACCTTACCATGTCTCCCTATTGTCCCCCATTACCCTCCCCCCCACCCATTTTGCCTAATGCCTACTGTTAGTGGATTATGTACTGTTTCTATATCTTTGCTGTTTCTTCCCATAAATTATGCTGTATTGTTTAACATATTCAATAAAAATGAGAATTAAAAAAATTACAAACACTAAATATATGTTTAATGATTATTTTGGTTTTAGAGGCCGAGGCTTTCTAACACCAACCGGCCTGGTGTGAAAAATTAATTGTCACCCTCGGTAAAACACAATATCAATTAAGCAAATATAATAGATAATTGGATTTAATTACACTAGGCACACCAATATTTAATTACTGATGTCCCAGCTGAATCTAAATATCACTTTCCAACAATGTGCAATAGGGTAATATGGTTCACCAAGCAGCACTATATATCCTGATCAAAAGATACATAAGATGCAATTTTTACTTGTAACAGCCCTACTAGAGACACCCATCTGTAGTCAGATGTTTTAGGGTCCTTGTCCCTCATCAGTACAGAGCATTACTGAATGGCTGGTAATGTCTTGGACACAGCTTGGGGGTTACTGCTTCCCACTGAAGAGACACAGCAATATACGGAGACTTAGTTTTCAGGCAATGCTCCTTGAGAAAAAAAAAGTATACAAATTAATTCATATCAGTCAAACCAGAAACACACAGCTGTAGATAGTGTTTTCCAGGGTTTTTGCAACTCAAACTACAGTACAAATAAGGGTTAAAGAAAGTAGTACTCCATGCTGCATCAACGGCAACTAATCCAGTAACCCTGCTATGTATTGATGAGAGACAGGAACCAGCCCCTATGCAAATACCCTAAATTAGCTGTCTGCAAATGAGTATCTCTGGTTTGGCTTGCTTGAGTCGATTTTCATATTTGACTTATTTTCTGAAAAATAAGTCTCCATTAGAAATGGGTGAAGCAATATGTTATTTTATATGAAACTGAACAAATGAAGATTTATCTCAGCAAACTAAAATGGCCACCACATTAAGAGATGAAGAGACCACAGAGTATAATGTCACTTTTACTTAAACTTTGGCTGTGCTTGATCTAGATATTGGATGGATATGTTTCTAAGATAGATTGTGTGGGGAAGGGAAGGTAGCAGCAAACAGATTTATTTACAAAAAACTGGGAAAAAAATAAACTTTCACTTCAGGGACAAATGAGCAAAAAAAAAAAAAAACAGCCTTAACTTCAGGCAAAAATAAAAAAAAATTTGTGCTCATCCAAGCAATGAACTAAACAGAAGTTTTAATCTACCCATAAGCGTGGCTTACTACCAGCTACACAAAAAACGCAAACACTAATTGGTCTCACTGGACTCAGGACAGACTCAGGACAGACCCAGGCACCACGTCACTTCCTGGATCTGCCTTGAAGTGTAGGCTCTGCAACCTTTTATGGGTCAGTAACAAGCCTCAGGACACCTTGGGCTGAAACCTAATCCAGACCCGCCCTGGACCACACATAAATCAGGAATCTGCAGCTGATATAGCCGGACTCCCGTATTTTCCCTTTCACCTTCTCACGATAGATAGATATATCGATATATAGATTAAAAAATGGCAGCCTCCACTGGTTCCAAAAAATAAAGCAAGTGTCTGTATTCCAAGTAGCTACTTGATCCTGCAGATCCCTAGTAGTTAGCACCCATTTGTATGCTAATGAAGTCAACATTTGGACTCAAGATGGATGGATGGACGGATAGATAGATAGATAGATAGATAGATAGATAGATAGGCGTGTTCATAGTTGGAACCCAATTTAAGGTGTGGTTTGTATGAATTG